>NW_020664543.1:14688735-14803146 GCF_002925995.2 Terrapene triunguis
GCAGCCAGTGGGATCAGTGATGGACAGGGGGTCTGGGGCAGGGCTGGAGGGAGCCAGGGGTAGAAGGCCTGAAGCTCCATGGAAAAAGAGCTCCAAGGCTAGGACTGGGGCAAGCAAAGGGCAGCATGTGGGGATCTCTGGGGAATCGAGCGGCAGGAGGGGAGTCTGGCACTGCATTGGCAGTGGACGCTGCTACGGGCCTGTGCAGATTAGGACGCTTGCGGCAGGGCGAGGCCAGTGGCTGGAGTGCTGTGCGTTACCTGATTATCTCCTTGTGCCCGTTCTTGGCTGCCAGGTGCAGAGGGGTGGTGTAGTTGGGGTCACTCGTGTCTTTGGACTGACCCTCCAGGAGCGCAACACACATGTGGCTGTTCAGCAGCAATTGGGCAACCTAGGGTGGGCGAGAGATGGATGAATGATGGGGAGCATGGAAAGGAGAGCACATGAACACCATGTCCCCCACCACTCTCCCCGGGAGCCCTGCAGCAGCCGGTGGATTGCTCAGCCGGCCCCATTCCAAAGGGTAGGAAGGGACTTCCTGGACTGCCCCTCCCAGATCCAGCCCCACGTGCATGGCCAGTGCTTAGAGAGCCTCAGTGGGTGGGGATCAGAGAAGGGCAGAGCCCAGCTATCCCTGGAAGCCCCTAGCAGTCACCACAGACAGGAATTGCTTTCCTCGTGATACCCCCTTTCAGACAGTGGCCCAAGGGCCAGGGATTCCGGGGCCCGAGCGTGCGCTGGCCTGGCCCGCCGGAGACGCCCACACAGAAGGGGAATTGTTGGTATCTTGGGGCAGCCCAGAGGCCTGGAGCGGGGTTGTTTTTACTGCACTATTTATAACTACAGAAATGAAGACGGCCCCCTGCCGCCCCCATGGTGAGAGCGAAACAGTCCGTGGGGCTGGCTGCACTGGCCAGGCCCCCTGAGAGCAGCGAATGGCACGGGTGCGTTTCTGTCGGCTTGCTGAGCTCCCTCAGGGTGGGGGGAGCCTTCCCGCCCCAGCAATGCAGAGCAGCCGGTGCACCTGTCCCCAGCAGCCGAGACAGGAATCCCTCGAGCCCTGCCAGGTTGGAATCTCAGGCCTGCAAACACAGCTGTGCAGAGCTTGCCCCCTCAGCGCCTGTGGAGATTAGGAAGGCTCAGCCTGTCTGGTCGCCACCAGCCTGGACTTAAATGGGAGCAGAGGAAAGATGGGGGTTGGGGAGCAGCGTCCCATGCTTGAGCAGAGGACTCAGGTTCTATCCAGGCTCTGCCACTGGCTCATTGCAGACTCGGGTTCTGTCCAGGCTCTGCTCACTGGCATCTCTCTGTAGCTCCGTTTTCCCCGTGGGTAAAACAGAGCTGATGATACTCTCCTCCCTCAGCGCAGGGGAGGACATGCTGTGTGTAAAACCCCTTGGGGTGGAAGGAGCTATCGAAGGACAAAGCACTGGCCGTCACACTGAGCTTCACAGCCAAAGCAGGGAGAGAACCCAGAATTTCCTGCCCCAACACACGACGCTAAGGGAGAACCTACATCAGTGGCTAGCACCACAGGGCCTACGACATGCACCGAGGAATTCTGATCCCATCCAGTGGAGGGCAGTGGTGCATTGGCCAGTTCCTTGTAGTATTGTTACTGTGAAGGGGAAGAGACATGGGCCCGAATACAATGCCTCAGTCAGGAACGATTGGGACAGTGCAACAGAGCAGCTCTGCGCAGTTTGCAGGCAGGCTGCGGCCTTTACCTTAAGCCGGCCAAACTCACAGGCCAGGTCCAGGGGGGTTTTCTTCGCCTTATTGATGAGACACGGGTTGGACTGGTGCTGGAGCAGCATTTCTGACTGTGGAGGAGTAACAGACATGTAAGGCAGCAATGCAGGCAGGCTGGCGATCATGCCCCATCCAGCAAGCAGCCTCCCGACACCCCCATTCAACTGTTCCCCTCTCCCTACGGCTCCTACCTCCACCCCTCCCTCGGACAGGGCCCTGCTGGGACAGCAGCCTAAGGGGTGCTCTCTGGTGCCTGTGTCAAAGAGCACCCTGTCCCCTTCTGAAAGGCCTGCCCCCTTTCCCCATTTCCACAGCCCCCTGCCTGCATCTCCCCTCCCAGGCAGGACTGCTGGGCTGAGCCCCCTCCAGGGTTAGACTAGGCAGAGGTGGTTTGTGGGAAAGTGGCACGAGGGCTTCCCCAAAAAGATTGTCCCGCCCGCCCAAGCCCGGGTCTGGGTCTCTTGTGGGGCAAGAGAATTCATAGATTCATAGATTCTAGGATGGAAGGGACCTCAAGAGGTCATCGAGTCCAGTCCCCTGCCCGCATGGCAGAACCAAATACTGTCTAGACCATCCCTGATAGACATTTATCTAACCTACTCTTAAATATCTCCAGAGATGGAGATTCCACAACCTCCCTAGGCAATTTATTCCAGTGTTTAACCACCCTGACAGTTAGGAACTTTTTCCTAATGTCCAACCTAGACCTCCCTTGCTGCAGTTTAAGCCCATTGCTTCTTGTTCTATCCTTAGAGGCTAAGGTGAACAAGTTTTCTCCCTCCTCTTTATGACACCCTTTTAGATACCTGAAAACTGCTATCATGTCCCCTCTCAGTCTTCTCTTTTCCAAACTAAACAAACCCAATTCTTTCAGCCTTCCTTCATAGGTCATGTTCTCAAGATCTTTAATCATTCTTGTTGCTCTTCTCTGGACCCTCTCCACTTTCTCCACATCTTTCTTGAAATGCGGTGCCCAGAACTGGACACAATACTCCAGCTGAGGCCTAACCAGAGCAGAGTAGAGCGGAAGAATGACTTCTCGTGTCTTGCTCACAACACACCTGTTAATACATCCCAGAATCATGTTTGCTTTTTTTGCAACAGCATCACACTGTTGACTCATATTTAGCTTGTGGTCCACTATAACCCCTAGATCCCTTTCTGCCGTACTCCTTCCTAGACAGTCTCTTCCCATTCTGTATGTGTGAAACTGATTTTTTCTTCCTACGTGGAGCACTTTGCATTTGTCTTTGTTAAACTTCATCCTGTTTAACTCAGACCATTTCTCCAATTTGTCCAGATCATTTTGAATTATGACCCTGTCCTTCAAAGCAGTTGCAATCCCTCCCAGTTTGTTATCATCACAGGCCGAACCCTGGAGGCAGCCCAATGCTACTTCACCACTAACTGACACGATGTCACCACACTGCAAACCAGTAGGCCAGTGGAAATCCGGGTGAGGGGCATCAGGAGATTCGGGACCAGGCACACGTGCTGCTGAGGGTACCTGGGCTCCCAGAGCCTCTGTCACTTCTCTTCCCAGGCTCCCTTACTCACCACCTCGTAGTGCCCGTACTGCGCAGACAGATGCAGCGGGATCTGCCCGTCCAGTGACGCCATGTTGACAGAGGCGGCTGCCCGCAGCAGCAGGTGGACCGGCTCCACCCTCCCCTGCCAGGCAGCGTAGTGCAGCGGGCGCATCCCTGCGGGGAAGCAAGGTCAGGAGGAGGCCAAGAGGGGCCACCTCTCAGCACTACACCAACACTAGCGATGTGGGAGCCCCAGGGTGGCAGCTGGAAGGAGCTAGGCCTCACAAAGTCCAGGAGCTGAGCTCCTCGGGGGGGGTGCCTGAAGAACGAGCACCACACTGACCTCTTCTGAGGCTCCAGATCAGCCCCCCAGCTCAAAGTGAATGGAGCTCCCCAGGGTGAGGAGCTGGAGATGACTCTATGGCTGCCGTCTCCCAGTCCCGCTCACTGCAGCAATGAGAGGGCCTGCAGCGGGCACTTTGCCCCATGGGAGGGGTCCCAGGTGCACTGCTCCCTCAGGATGGGGGCAGGCAGAGGGCACCTCCACCTTACGCAGGCAGACGGGTGCTCCCCAGTCACGGGGAGTGAGGGGGAAGTGGTAGGCTGGCGGAGACACTGACCCCTCCTGGAGGTAAGGGGGAGCAGCTGGGAGGGCGGTTAGGGGCCTCAGTCTGAGGTGAGCTAGCTGCTTACCATTGCTGTCCTTTATGTCAACAGTGGCCTGTGCCTCCAGCAGCAGGGAGATGAGCTCCAGGCTCCCACCCAGGGCCGCATGGTGCAGTGCTGAGAACCTGAGAACAGCAAAAGACGAGGGTCTCAGAAGCAGCCAACTCTGTGGCTCCATGCCCTCGAAGCCCAGCCCAGCCCCGCACAGGGGCAAAGGTGGCCATTTCTCTCCTCTCTCCAAATCAAAAGTGGCTAGAGCCGCTTTCCCACTGCCCCTGCATTTCCCAATTCCAGGCAGCTGGTCTCAGTCTAGGCTGCTCCACAGCTCAGGCATTCCCACAGTTCCTGGCCACATTGCTGCTAGAACAGGGGCAAACCCCACTTCTCTATCAGCCTCCACTTATTACATACACCAGGTCCCTGGTGTGAAGCCATTGAGTTCAGCAGGGCTCTGCCATGGCGGAGTTTGGCACGACGTAGCTGGCAGGACTCTTCCTCCCACAATCATCTCACACTGGCTCCTGGAGACTTGGTAGTTGTCCCATGAGACCCCAAAGCAAGCTGGTACCAGACGCTTGAGGGAGACGTGCTGAGACCTGGCACACTCGGTACATGGCTGGTGACACCAGCCAGGCCTTGCTCTCTTACTCCACCACCTCTCCTGCTGCTGTCTGTGAACAGTTTAGACCAAGGGCCATAGCGCACAGCTCCTGAGAGGGGATGCAGCTTCTCCACAAGGCCAGAACACGCTCTGCCAAATGCCTTGAGTTAGATGGGACTGACCTGATCCTATATATCAAACTATATCCTGCCCCCCTCACATTTTCCACTGGAAAAGCTCTCCCAGTCCAAGGCAATCCAAGCACTGCTCTCTCTCTCCAGCCTCCCCCTCTGTTTCTATTTACAGCTCTCCAATGCTGACCAGCCTGACCCGGCCCAACTCTCATTGAGCTCCTAGCAATCCCCCGCCCTGGGAAGCACCTGCTTCCAAATCCCTGTCTCTGAGGCGTCCTTGGTCAGAGCACCCCCTCTGCGTTGCACATCGGCAGAGGTCCTGCTGCTGTGCTCAAACTCTGTTGGTGTCTTGTTGGCCCTGACACTGAGCCTTGGGTCTCAGTTTTCCTGACAGCAAAATGGGGAGAAAACACCTCCTTGCATCCCAAGGGAAGAGGTCTATGTGCAGTAGGTGCTGAGGAATTGTCTTATTGTGGGAGCGCCCCTTCCCCAAACAATGCCTTTGCCCTCTACAGACGGAGGGAGGGAGGGAACAAATAAGGCTGGGGCAATTAGAAGAGTCCAGCTGGGGCCAGCTTTGCTCTCTGGGCAGCAGAAGGACAAGCAGGCAGAAAACCCAGCACTTGAGGGGTTTGGCCAGGGGACAGGTTTTCCAGGCGATTCTCAGGGGGTGGTGGTGTGTGTGTGTCCCACTTCCCTCTTGGCCTAACCCCGCCTCCCGCTCTGGCCCCGACGCTTGCAGTCTCACTGCCAGCATGGCTGGCTCTCCCCCTGTCCGAAGCCCATGGCAGAGTGTGTGAGGCCAGCTAGAATGAATGAGCCCTGTGTTCCAAGGCTGTGAAAGAGGCCTGTTTGTCTAGAGCGCTCCCTCCTTCCCCTGCGCTCCCCCTGCTCCGGGCTGCTTCATTCATGTGAAGGGCCGCGTCTGAGCAAGGGAGGCTCAGCGCCCACGGGGAGCAGCATGGGAATTCAGAGCTCAGTCAGGCTTCGCTCCCTTAACGCTCTGGGGCTGACACGGAACTTTCCCCTGCAACGTTCGAAGAGCGGGTGAGCTCACTTGGGGCGGCCCCGCGCGAGCTTGTGTGCATCCCATCCCGGAGCGACTCCCGCAGCAGGTCAGCCCAGGGGCCCCGCTAGTCCAGGATCCCGTTTCTAACAGGAGCCAGCAGCAGCTGCTTCAGATGAAGGGGAAGCTCCTTCCTCACCCCAGGCACATGCGGTACGTCTACACAGCCCGCAGCAGCAAGCCGCCCAGCCCGGTTCATGCTAGCGCTCTCAACAGAGCTGTGCAGACAGCGCTTTGAAGTTGTGGCTCAAGCGGCCGCTCAGGCTCAGCAGCTCACCCGTCCCTAGGCTCCAGAGCCTGAGCCGCAACTTCAAAGCACCGTCTGCACAGCACTAGTGTGAGCACTGCTGCCTGAATCTGCTGAGAGGCTCGCTGCCACAGGCTGTGTAGACATAACCGTAGTGGCTGGCTCATGCCAGGTACAGGAGGAGTTAGATTCCCCTAATATTCTGAAATACCCCCTTGGGGCACTGCACGGTCTCGTTATCCGTAGGAATGTCTCAGAGGGAACAGGGCCCAGAGAGAGCAGAGTGCCCTGAGAGCCGGGACCACAGTGGTCTGACGACTTGGCTAGGAGGCGCTAGCTGTGGAATCCAAAGAAATGGGTTCTAGTCCTGGCTCGGACACTCACATTTGCTGAGCACTAAGCAACTTTCACTTGTAATCAGAGTCCAGACAAGCCACGCTGTGCAGGGCTAGCTTAGCTACCTAGTGAATGGGCACATCTCTGCAGGTGTGACCTGACCACAGTAGGCCCCCACTGGAGCTTCTACTGCGTTGGCCAGCACTGTTCACCCCTTAACACTCGAGTGATCTGCCCATCTCACTGAGGTCAAATTCAAAACCTTTGTCTCCATTTAAAAGGAAGAGGGAAGGGAAGGAGGAAGACAAAACTCAAAAACCTGGGAAATTCCAAAGTCAACGCATCTTTGTTTCAAAAGCCAGCTTAAGATTGCTAAATAAACCCTCACTACCCCCAACCTTTACAAACCCCAAGCGAGGAAGTGTATAGTTAAGGATGTCGTAAACCTTACGCTGCTCTCCTAGCAGAACACACACACTCTTCTTATCAAGTCTGATGAAACGCACGACTCATCATACCATCTCCACCTTCTCTCTGACTCAAAAGAAATATGATTCTTTCATCAGCAATTTCAAAACAATTACACAAAACCCTTCTGGAAAAGGGAACATTCCTCTGTACATTCATAATGGGTCTGACACAGATTGATCAGCCTTGCCTACATCTTTACCAAAAACATCAATAACTTACCATTTCTTGTTACACTTTTCCTATTCATCTATATCATTCTCAAGAAACAGCCATCCTAAGTACTTTACCAAAAAATCCTAGTGGTCAATTGATAAACGTTCTAACTGACAACGTTTCCCATTTAACAGAGTCCCTTAAAAGAAAACGTGTAGGTACTGAAATTAAGTAACAAATAGAATATATAAAAACTGCCACCAGAATGAAGAATTAAGGTGGGGATGAAATATCTTTACACTTGATAAGAACAGTGTGTTTATATTATATTGACAGTGTAACATTTGTGGTTTTCTTAACTCAGTATAATTTTTGAGAAGTGCTTGGATTTCGTAAGTGGGGAGATAGGCAGGTATGTTGTGGTTTAGCAATCTCAGCTTGTCTTTTAACAGAAGATTTTGGAGAGGGGGTGGAATATAAATAAAGGGTCGGGCTAGAGAGTAATTTCCAAGGGAGCCTATAGAACACATACAAGGAGAAGAGGAGCACTGGGAATTAACGCTCCTCCTAATGGGCTCCGGTGCCAGTTCTGCCAGGCTCCAGGAGTCGCTTTTACCCCAAATGCTCTGCTCCTGGCAGGCACCATGCTGTGCCCATCTCTGGCCCTGGAAAGTTATCCAAAGCAGGGAGCAGGTTTTAATAAGCTGGAGAGTATACAGAATGGGCATCTCTGGTCAGTAATGCAAGAGGACACACTACATCAAACCCATCAGCTGTCCTGTTACTGTTAAACCAACCCTAAACCAGCAGCCAAGTACAGCCAGGGATGCTAGTGGCCCAGAGGCACCACCGGCTCATGCCAGCATATTACTGAGACTGAATGAGAAGGTTTGGGACACACTCACCCGTCCGCGTCCTGGTAATTCACATTCAGTCGCTTGGCTGATCCCAGGAGCTCTGTAGAGAGAAGAGTAGACAGTCAGCGCAGAACTCCCACAGCCACTGCTCCTTGCATGATGAACGCAGGCTGCAGGGGAGAACTCGTCCCACTGGAGCAGGAGAGAGGACCTAACAAAGCATCAGCTGAGACAGGGATCACACGTGCAGCCCTCTGATGAGAAACTCTGGGAACACTCAGGTCTGTGGGAGAACATGTCCACAGCTGGGGTGCAGCTAGCCTTTTGTACACATGCTGCCTGACCCATTTGTTACCCCTGGAGAACACACCTGCTGCCTTTGCACAGTCGGATCAATGATACAGCAAGCACAGTTAGACAGAGGGATATAGGAAGAGGTCAATGACTGGTTTGAAGAATTAAAAGAACCCGCTAGTAGCCAGAGGAAATACCCCACCTTGTCAGGGTTCCCCGGAGACACCACAGTCCCTGCCTTGCCTGTATTTTAGAGAGAACACTGAGAAGCTAGGCTGAATTTTTACCTTTTCAGTTGAGCAAGGCAGAGCAATCACACACCAAGCTCGCCCTACAGGCCCCACTCTGGTCACTGCCTGATCTAGACCCTCAATTTCTTTCCGTAGCAGCTTACCTGTGCCTGCAGGACAATGCTTAATTTCTCTCTCTAATCGCTCCCTACGGACCATCCATGGCTGCAGGGAGGGATGGATATAAGCCCCCACGTCCCCTCACTCTCTCAGACTGTGGCAGACCCCATGGTCCCCTGAGAAATTTGAGACTCTCCTACAAATTGGGTTCAGCCTTCCCCCTTGGCCAGGGGATTCCTGGGCCCCAAATCTGGCTCTGGGGTGGCCACCCTGCCCCACGCTCCTGGCTCCTGTTTGTGCACAGGAGCACATCCAGCAGCCCTTTCTAGAGCATCCTGTATGTGGACAGGACAGAGCTTGCCTGTCCCGCAACCCATCGGTACTGACCTCCCTGTGAGCAAGCCAGCGCCTGACCCATCCCTGTCTCTTCTTCTTTCGCTCCAGCTTCTTCTGCATTGACCTGCGCGTACCCGACCTGGCCCTAGCCCAGCAGTCCTTTCTTCCTCCGTTCCCTCTGCCACCACTGCTCAACACACCCCATCTCCAGCATCTCCGCAGCCCCTCAAGCTCCCGTTACGTAGAGCGGGAGCAGCAGGAGCGATCCTCTCTTTCACTCAACGGGATGGAACCTCTGTTCAGTTCCCCTCTGGGGACGCTCCACTTATAAAGTCCGCTGCCTGGAAAGTGCCGAGCTGGTACGTTTTGCTTCCGCCCCTGAGCTTCTTACCCGCTCCTCGCTGCCAAGGAATGGCCCACGGACCAGATGGTTGGCATTTTTACTACTAGGGCAGAGGCTGAGGTCACAGGTTGTGAATGTAGAACTGTATTGTCTCCCACATTCCCTTAATCTAGCCCACCCCCATGGAGAATCTGGGGTGTGGAGAACTATATAAAGGAAGAGGACCCCTGCCCCCCATCACACAGTTGATGAATTAAGCTCCCAACTCTCTCGAGTGATGAATTCAAATTAATTCTTTCCTCCTACACGGGGTATTTTATTCTCATCTGGGGGTTTGAGAGCAGATTAAAATCTCTGGAATTTATGTGCTAAGTAAGAATGAAAGGAAGAGGACAAGGTGGTTAAAGGGGTGTATGTGTGGAGAATCAATCATTTCTAGACCAATTTTTGCCCATTGCGTTCCCCTGCAATCGGGTGTCAGGTTGGGTCACTCACTGCACCAAGCCACTTCCCTGAGAGTCCATTTCCCTTTCAAAGTGGCTATTTAGCCAAGCCCATCCAGTGTTTTATATTTCACTGAGTTTCTGTGTTGATCCATATGGGAAATTTGGGCCCTAAACCAGCCACTCTCAATTTAGGGTGGAATCATTAGCCAAAGCATGGATAGAATTTGTTGGATCAATCATGCATTGCTGGAGAGAGCACCTCCCTTGAAATTCCTGACACCTGTGCCGGCCTCCCTGTATTTCTCCCTCCTACTGACCCTCCATCCCTTAAGATCTCTCTTTTTCTCCCTCTCACAGTTTCTCTGTAAAATTTGTATGGAAGATGCCATACGAAATAAAGATGTGCTGTATGGCAGGAAAGATGACCCTGGCTAGGGGAACAAGAGGGTAGAATGGGAGAGGGACTCATTTACTCATGCGAATTATAATGAAAAGGAAACCAAGTAATTGCAGTTTTCTTTGTGTTAATTATTGCAGTTTAAAATGTTTTGTAAATAGGTTAATTAATGCAAAATGGTCTTCAAGTCGCTGTTTGCAGAGGACGCTGACTAGCGTAACTAGTCCCCACAGCAGAGAAGAGACTGGAGAGGTCTAGATGGAATCAGAATAATTAGCTATTCTAGGGATTTTTCATCTTCAAAGTACCAGGCAAACATCAATGCACAGTTCTATGCTGAAGAGTGTCTCTATAGACATGACATCTCCTTACTCAACGGACCTGCTCCCTGGGGATGTTTAGTCAAAACTGCTGATATAAAGAACAAAAATAAGTCTTTACTCCCCCCTCCCCCCCCCGCCATTACCCTTACAGAGCCAGCATAGCTAAGGGTTCAGTTCATACTTGTGCATCATCATGAGAGTTACTTACTAAATTCCCATCCGCTACACCTGTGCACCGCCATTGAAGGCTATCAGATCGCACAAGATTCACTGAGGACATCACTTGGCATGGAACTTTTTTTTATTGGTGATGATGCATGAGAAGAAAAGAGCCCAGCTTGACTCTCAGATCCTCAGATCCCAGGCTGAGTTTGCAGAACTGCCAGTTAAAATAAAATAATAATAATAATGTTTTACTTGTGAACTGGCCATATGTAATCTGAGTCAGAGAAACAAAACATGGAACCCCATGATGCCAGTTTTACAGAGTCACTCTCAAAGCAAATTGCTCTTTAATGGCACAGAAGAAGCCAGGAAAGCAGCAAGCTTCTGTAACAAATAGCCCTCATGCTGTCTAGCTTACTGTTCTGGAATTGTTCCTACAAGGGGGGAACGGGGGGGGTGGTGGTTCCAGGAGAGGCTGTTGGGGATTTTAAAAGGGCATGGTCAAAATAAAAATTACAGATATAATACATAAAAATTCCCTTACTTTTTTTTGGTTTGGTTTTTTACTGAAAACAACATCTTAAATGAGTCAAACAACTTTACATCTGTGCTGATTGGGCATTTCTGTGGCACCAATCAACCAATCGTTTACTTTGCACCATGTATGCTGTTTGTTTACTTTTTGCCCTATAGGCAGTTTAGGCAGAGGAACTAGACTGGTCAGTTCCACTTTCTGGAGTTTATATCCATCCACTTCGGCTGATGCCTGATGCTGGAAGGGGGGTTTACTGAAGGGGAAATGCCTGCTAAAAAGCTGGGGTCTTTAAGAATTCTAAAAACACGTGATTATTGGTCGCATGCACTATCAGCAAGACGTAATAAGGGCTTACTCTCCAAAGGCCCAAGTGAGTCTAGGACAGAGCTACAGGGACAGGTAATGTGCAGGTAAATACAGCACGGTGATGCTACTTCAAACGTTTAGCAGAATAGGTGAGTCAGGAGGTTTGATTTCTTGTTTTTAAAATGGCAGGAGAATTTGGCGTAAGTTAGATGGGAGGCTCTTCCAGGTGCGAATGAGACAGCAGATGGAGCTGTGATGAAGTGAAAGAGCGAGAACACCGCCCCAGAAAGACGAAAGAAGAATTATACTCTCTTTTTACCTCAGCCCCAAATTTTTCAACAAACTCTCTACAGAAAACAATTTCCTCTCAGCCAAGCCGGATGCATTGAGACATCAACAGAGCCCCCCACGCTCTTCAAACAGCAGCCCAGAAGGGATCCCATTCAAACCTGCATCCATGGAGCAGCAGCATAAGCAGATGTGATAGTCCATCCAATATGCTGACTGCGAGGGTGACCAGAAAGCAAATGTGAAAAATTGGGACGGGGTGGGGGTAATAGGCGCCTATATAAGAAAAAGCCCTGAACATCGGGACTGTCCCTATAAAATCGGGACATCTTGTCACCCTACTGACTGCACACTGGAAGCCACTGCCCCTTCCTCACCGAGCACTGCTGTACCTCTCCCTCCACTGCCACAAGCAGGAGGATCCTAGGGGCCCTAGTGGACTTGTTTGTGAAGGTTAGCAGCAATCACAGTTCAAACAGCCCCCTGCCCCTTGAAATTCCATTACCGAAGCATTGTCAAGGGAAAGTGGCCTGGAGACGCCTGGACTGAAAAGCAGAGCTGCAATGAGGTAAGCTTCTCTCCCCTCCCTCCCCAGGGATGCAGCTGTCAACATCTGTAAGGCAGAATTCCTGAGACTTAACTCTCGGCACAGAGGAGAATTCCTCAAATTAGTTCTTCATTCCAGAGTGCCAGATAGCTCCTAACCAGGGTACCACACAGGGGGAGGAGCCAAGGGGTACTAACAGAGGACTGGCTAGCAGATGGGGAAGAGAAAAGAAAGAAGTGGTCATAACTTGCACATCTTTCGCACTTTCCATCCAAGGAGATCAAGGCATCTCCCAGACAGTAATGAATTACTGCTCACATCCTTCCCGGGAAGGAGGTGCAGAATTTACCCCCCTTTTACAGGGCTCAGAGAGGTGAAGTTACTTGCCCTAAATCATACAGAAAGTCAGTGGCATAGCTGGGAATAGAACCCAGGCATTCGGACTCCAAAGCCCCTTGTGGAGGAGAGGGTGTGACTGATGGAAGAGAGAAAAAGATGGGGGTGGGGAAAGGGGTTGTGAGATAGAGAAGGGAGGGGAAGAGAGAGAATTCAGAAGAGGGTCAGAGATTGGAGGGGAAAAGGAACAGGAAGTCGGCCTAACATTTGAAAGCCATTCTGGCCTCCAGCTGCTTCTCTGCGCCATCCACAACCAAAGCTGGCCTCCTCTTGAACAGCTGATGCACAAGGACAGCCCTAGGAGACAGGGACCCTATTTATCAAAGCACTCGGCAGGCCAAGCTTATTTACAGTGGACAGAGGGGTTCCTCTGCCCTGGCCACATAAATCAGCCAGGCTACAGGAGATTTCATTCCCATTTCCAAAAGGTTAGTGCTTTCCCATCCAGGGAATTCGGAAATCCTGGGACAGAGCATGGCGCTTCAGGGAAACTACGGCACTGACAGATTTGGAAGGAAAGGGGAGGGGGAATTCATCACTGCCTGGCAAGCACTCTGCACCCCTGATCAAGGCATATCATGGAAACTAAGGCTTCTTGGCACAACAGAGTCAGGAGAGATGGACAACTAAAGCCGTGGGAGTCTCCCTGATTTCGTAAAACAAGCCTCTCCTCAACTCTGTCCCATTACCTAGAGCCCTAATAGAATGCATGAATCTAACGGCCAAGCAGGATTAGCGTGGGATCCCAGGCCAGAGAGGAGAGAGCAGTTGGTCAGGGCCCTCCCCGGTGAATCCAATTCTCTAACTGGAAGTCATGCAAGACAACGTTCCCTTAGAGCACTGCCTCTAGTGGTGACAATGTTAGTGCTTGGAGTGTAGCTCAAAGGCTCAGGCTGATAAAGTGCCCAAGATCGCTGCCTCCTATACAGCCCCAGGAGCGGGACAACCAGGGGTTGAGGAGATGCAACACAGCTGGTCTTGTACCAGACTGGATCCCAAATAGATGGACAGTCGGAGATTTCACTGTCACTTACGGAGTGCTGGGTGCTTTGCAGAGATGGCGGCGCAGTCCCTGCGCCGAGAAGTGTACCTGCTATGCCAGGGATGAAGCACAAGCTCAGTCACGTGCCCACGGGGCTGCTTTTCAAGGCTTTGTGGAAGAACTGGGGCTCAGAGCAGGGAAGGGCCTGACGCACCAAGTTCTGACCTGAAGCCGTCATGTCCCCGAGCGTGGAGGTCTTGGCCCCGGGCCCAGCTCTGGTTCTCAGGAGGGACCTGAAGACAGAGTCAAACACTAAATAGCAGCTCAGGGAAGAGAGGCCCTGATACCAATGCCTGGGCAGGAAGCTTTGTCGTCACATCCTTTCATTCTAAGGGTTTAACTGGAAACAGCAGAGGAGATGAGGAGGGGGCAGATTCCCACGCTCTAGAGGTTTGTGCCCCAAACCTGGCCTAGGGCCTCTGCCATAGGGATTGGGTAACAAGGGGTGAAGAACGGGACATTGTCTAAAATCTCCACATCTTCAAACTTTCTCCCTGCGAGAGGCCTGAGACAGGCAAACAGGACATGGGCACATCCAAGGAGCCTTCTGCATGTGCTATTACAGGGGCAGCGTTTACACCCACAACTTTGGTACTGAATTTGGGAAACGCACCCCCATCCCACCAACGCATTGTGCAGTGCTCAGTGTCTGAGGGCAAGCAAACCACCTGCAGGTTTGTGCAGTGGACACACCACCCATCCCCCCATACCTGTCTCCCATGCCCCCTCCAATACCTCTCTCCTCCCTCCCACCCCACCCATACACACCCCTTCCTTCATTTGCCCCACCCAGCCTTCTGCCTCTCTCCCTCCTTGTCAGCCTGTTTATATTTGTCACAAGCTAGAGGCTCTGAGGAGAAACACCAAGGCCCAGCCTCCCTCTCCCATCTCTGGGGTCCTTATCAGTGCCTGGTCCTACCTCTCCTTTGGCCCATTTCCCCATCGCGATGCAGGGGCCGGTTCCCACGGTGATATTTTGGAGTGTGGTGGGGGGAGCCACAGCGTGGGGTTCTCATGCAGAGCGCTCGCTCAGAGCCGGCTATTTGGGAGGCGTGGCACTGGCCTCTGAGACCACAGGACTGGGCAGGCCCCTTGCTGGGAAACATCTGCTGAGCTTGTGGGCTGTGTGCTCTGGTGAGCATCCTGCAGTGCCCCTGTGATGTGGTTGCCTGACCTTTCCAAGGGACCTCACGGCCCTCAGTTGCCTGCCTTTGGTTTCCCCAAGCTTGTCATCCAGGGCTGAAAACCCTCCAGGCCAGACTCTCTCTCATGCCGTGTGGCTCCCATCTCCAGCAGAGAACAGGCTCAAGTCCAGGAAAGAAAGCCAGGACGAGACCCAGTGGGAATCCCAGAGCTTTTGACTCACCCGCCTCTGGGAGGAGACACTTGAAAATTCATTGCTCCCCACAGACCTTCCCAAACGCGTTAGGACCACCAGTGGGACCTGTGCTCCAGCCCTCATCCCAAGAGCACCTGAGGGTGAAATGCAGCAGAGAAAGGGCCAAGGGAGGTTAGGAATGGGTGAGAGAAAGACATGGGGAGAGTCTGAGATAGAATCCGCCCTGTGACAATTGAGATGGACTTTGTGCTGAATTTCACTTGATGCTCAGGGGAAAAACCCCGCCCCCACCAAGGAAACCACTTGCTGCAGAGGCACAGGACCACACCAGAATTTGCCCATCCCAGGGGGTTATTTATACCCATTTGCCTTTGGCATCACCTTTTGGCCATGTCACAAGTGCCCTGTGTGTCCCTGAGCCCCCATCTCCCCTGCCAGCTCCGGGGTCCCTCCCCCCGTTTCTTTCCCCAGGGCAATACTCTGACCCAGGATTTTCCTTTACTCTGCTCACACTCCCTGCTCTGCCCTAGCTCTGAATCTCTCACAGCTGTTGGTCCTCCCGCTCCTGCCTTGCCTGGGTGAGATGAGCCCTTAGGGGAAGGCAGTAAGCACCTGTGATCTCATTTGTTGCCCAGAGGCAGCCAGGAAGAGAGCTCCAGCCAATTAGTTACAAATTTCGGGCCCACATGCCCATTGAAACGGTGCCCTTTTCAAAGGGAACTCAGCCTTGGCTTGGATTTTCTCAAAGACTTTAAGGCAGGGGTGGGCAAACTATTGCCCGGGGGCCACATCCGGCCCTTCAGATGTTTTAATCTGGCCCGCAAGCTCCCGCCAGGGAGTGGGGTCCGAGGCTTGCCCCGCTCCGTGCCGTGGTTCTGTGCGGCTCCCTGAAGCAGTAGCACGTCCCCTCTCCGGCTCCTATGGGCAGGGGCAGCCAGGTGCTGCCTCTGCCCCAAGCGCAGCCCCCACAGCTCCCATTGGCCAGGAACCACAGCCAATGGGAGCTGCAGGGGCGGTGCCTGCGGATGGGGGGCGCCTGCGGGCGGGGGGGGGCACGTGCAGAGCCCCCTGGCTGCCCCTATGTGTAGGAGCCGGAGGAGGGACATGCCGCTGCTTCTGGGAGCTGCTTGAGGTCAGCACTGCCAGGAGCCTGCACCCCTGACTCCCTCCTGCGCCCCAACCTCCTGCCCCAGCCCTGATCCCCCTCCCGCTCTCCGAACCCCTCAGTTCCAGCCCAGAGCACCCTCCTGCACCCCAAACCACTCATCCCCAGTCCCACCCCAGCAGCCGCACCCCCAGCCAGAGCCCTCTCCCTGCCCTCCCCGCACTCCAACCCCCCGCCCCAGCTCCCTCTCGCACCCTGAACTCCTCATTTCTGGCCCCACCCCAGAGCCTGCACGGCCAGATGGAGCCCTCACCCCCTCCTGCACCCCAACCCCCAATTTCGTGAGCATTCATGGCCCGCCATACAATTTCCATACCCAGATGTGGCCCTCGGGCCAAAAAGTTTGCCCACCCCTGTATTAGTTCCTGAGCATGTGGGCAAGACCTATCAGCCAGACACCTGGGAAAGAATTCTCTGTACTAACTCAGAGCCCTCCCCATCTAGTATCCAATCACCATCTGTTGGAGATATTTGTTAATAGCTCTCATGGATGGGCCATATGCCATTGTAGACAATCTCCTAATATCTCACACACCCCATAAATTTTCCAAGCTCATTCTTGAAACAAGTTAGGTTTTGTGCCCCTATTACTCCCCTTTGAAGACTGTTCCAGTCACTCCTCTGATGGTTAGACCATCAAATTTCAAGGCGAAACCGGTTTTTGGGCAGTTGATATCCATTTGTTTTTGTGCCAACATTGGCCATTCACTTAAATAACTCCTCTCCCTCCCTGGTGTTTATTCCTCTGATGTATTTATAGAGAGCAATCATATCTCCCCTAACCTTCTTTTCATTAGTCTAAACAAGCCAAGCTCCTTAAGTCTTCTCTAATAAGGTAGGTTCTCCATTTGTCTGATCATCCTAGTAGCCCTTCGCTACACTTATTCCAGTTTGAATTCATCTTTCTTAAACGTGAGAGATCGGAATTGCATACACTATTCCAGATGAGGTCTCACCAGTGCATTATACAATAGTAATAACACTTCCTTATCTCTATTGGAAATACCCTTGCTTGATGCATCCTAGAATTGCATTAAATCTTTTTCATGGCCGCATCACACTGGCAGCTCATAGTCACCCTGTAATCGACCAATACACCAGGTCTTTCTCCTCCTCTGTCATTCCAACTGATAAATCCCCGGCTTATAGCAAAAATTCTTGTTGCTTGTCCCTAAGTGCCTGACCTAGCACTTTGCACTATTAAATTTCATCCTATTTCTTCAGTTTCCAAGGTCTTCCAAATCTTCTTATATGATATTTCAGTTCTCCGTTTTGGCAATACCTTCCAACTGTGTCTCATCCACAGTCCCACTTTTTGTGTTAAGGTCATTAATGAAAATGTTAAATAACATTGGTGCCAAGACCCATCCTTGAGGAACTCCACTAGTAACTTCCCTCCAGCCTGACAGTTCACCTTTCAGCATGAGCTGTTGTAATAGTCTCTTTAACCAGTTCCTCACCCACTTTTCCAATCTTGTATTAATCCCCATTTTCTCCAGTGTAACTAATAAATTCCCACGTGGAATTGTATTGACTGCATTTCCTTTGTCTGGAAAATCAGTTTTCTCAAAGAGAGAGATCAGGCTAGTCTGGCACGATCTACTTTTAGTAAAACCATATTGTATTTTATCTCAATTACCATTTACCTCTATGTCTTTAATTACTCTCTCTTTCAAAATTTGTTCTAAGACCTTTTGAGGTCAAACTAATGGGCCTATAGTTTCCCAGATCACGTTTTTTTCCTTTCTTAAATATATGTATATGTATGACCCCGAGCTTACAGATTCTTTAAAAATCATTGCTATTGGGCTTGCAATTTCATGTACCAGCTCCTTTAATATTCTTGGATGGAGATTATCTGTGCCCACTCCTTTGGTCCCAATAAGCTTTTTGAGTTTGGCTTCCATATTGGATGTGGTTATTTCTACTTCCATATCCTTGTTCTCATTAGCCACCCTGCCACTGCCCTTAAGCTCCTAATTATCCTTATTAAAAACTGGGGGATACCTAGGTGTTGGGGCATACTTCGAGAATCTTTAATCTCCATCCTGTCCTCAATGCTTAGTAGTCCCACTTCTTTCCTTGTTTTCTTTTTACTTATGACTAAAGAACCTTTTACTATTGGTTTTAATTTTTATTTTTATTTTTGCCAGGTCCAACCCTGCTTGGCTTTTGGCAGTTCTCACTTCTTCCTTACACACTTTCTGACACCCAAGAGGTAGCTTTCTTTGCTGATCCATCCCTTCTTGGCCTTCTACTCTCTCTTAATAACCTCTTTGACATGCTTGTTCATCCAGTTTGGTCTGCAACCCTTTCCTACAAATTTTGTCCCCTTGCTTGGGAAGCAGCCTCCAGATAGTTTCTGCACTTTTGACAAATTAATTCCAAATCTCCTCCACATTCCGATCCTTGAGTTCTTCAGTCCAGGCAACTTCCCTAACTAATTCCCTTAATTTCTTTTTTTAATTTACCCTTTTGAAATCAAGGACTCTTGCATTGGCCTTCCACTGGCTGAATTTCAGACTCCCCCGGAGGCACAGAGCAGACAGCTGGGACTGGAATTCTGCAGACACAGGAGAGTCACTGGCTGGTTGCAGGAAGAAGGGGGAAGATGACTATGGATGCTCAGGCATCATTAGCATGATAGGCCCAATCCTGCAGAGTGCTGGCTGTCCTCAACGACCAAGTCAACGCCCTTCCCTGTGCCTGAGCTTTCCCACCCAAAAGGGGAGATAACAAGACCCCCTCCCTTCCAGGGGTGCTGTGGCACTCTGTTAGCTGATGTTTACAGGATGCCTGTTGTCTCAGGACCATCAGCAAGGCAGTAGGAACGTGCAGGTCCAGGGCTGCAGATTGCTGAAGGGGACGGGAGAGGCAGGGCAGGCACCTCACCTGTGTTTGTGGCAGGCGTGCCAGCATGAACTCTTATTTACCTCCCTCTGGGCACTTGGCCCATGGTGCCAGTGCCAAAGACAGGCGTGTCCTTGCCTAGCACTCGTGGCGTGGGCGTGACAGACAGCCCGTCGGTTGGTGCTGTATGGGCACGCTCAGGGGAGTGAGTCACGCTACACTCCCGCCACCTGCCCCTAGAAGTTAACCCTTCACTGCCCACTCCAGCTCTCTTGGGGTCACTGGAGTTCCTGGGGTCTTAAAGGAGACATTTGCTAGCTATTCCTGAAAGGTGGGAATATGAAGGCTTTACACCCAGACACGCACCCCCTATCCCTCTCTGCTGGAACATCTGATTTCGGACTTTGAACTGGGTAGAACTGAACTATTCCAAAGTGCATTTGCAAAGGCTCTGAAATTACGTTTTGCTGCCCCACCCGTCCGCCTGTTGTTGATGCCAAACCAACCTCTCTCTCTTTTATTCACTGGATCTTGATGCCCTTTCCCTCCCCGCTCCGGCCCCATTGCATTCTCGGCAAAGTACTGCCTAATGCCAGGTCCAATGTGGGCTTTAGTGAAAGCTAGATATGGCCTCAAAAGGGCAGAAGGCTCTGCAGTTTGGAAACAGTACATTTCTGTGACTGGCATCACAGCCATGGGATCCAAAAATGAAGCATTGCCCCAACTCCAGCCCCATTGTGCCCTATGGGAGCATGGGTGTGCCTTCCAGAGGTTATAAACCTATCGACCACTTTGGTGCCTGACCAACAAGCTCTGGAGAGGGGAAAGGAGCTCAGATTAGCGAGGGGGGAGAAATTCTAAATAGAGCTGAGCGGGGAAACTGTACGGACTAGGGGAGTTTCACCGAGTTTGCCTAGTGTAACCGACGGACAACACCAATGGCTCATTCCCCAGCCAACAGCCACTGTGGAGTAACTGGACAGAATGTTAATTCCTACTTTCGAACCAATATCCATCAGGGAAAGACGACCTCAGAGTGGCTCATAAATGTTTAGCCTCGGGTAGTGAATAACACAGCACATGCGCCCTTGGAAGTGAGACCCTTCAGTGAGCCCTCCCCTCTGCCATGTACAAGTGCTGAGAAAACAGTCCCTGCTACATTGAAAAAAGGGGGCTCAACTGGTACATCCTTTGCCTCCAGCAAATACATTCCATGAAACGTGCTCCTCCATTCAATGAAGGAAAGTAAGTGCAAGTGATCTACTTTGCAGGGAAAGAGAGCGAATAACTGATGACATCAAGAAGGTTGAGTTGTTCAATTCCTATTTTGCCATAGGCTTCACTAAAAAGATTAATGGTGACCAGATACTCAACACAATTAAGATTAACAACAAGGGGGAAGGAATGCAAGCCAAAACAGGGAAAGAGCAGGCTAAAGAATACAGAGATAAATTAAATGTATTCAAGTCTGCAGGGCCAGATGAAATTCGTGCTAAGGTACTTAAGGAACTAGCTGAAGCAATCTTGGAATAGTTAGCAATTGTTTTTGAGGACTCCTGGAGGACAGGAGAGGTCCCAGAGGGCTGGAGAAGGGCAAACAAAGCAGACCAGGCGAATTATAAACCAGTCAGCCTAACTGTGATACCTGGAAAGATACTGGAACAAAATTATTAACCCATCAATTTGTAGGCACCTGAAGGATAATAGGGGTATAAGGAATAGCCAGCCCAGATTTGTCAAGAACAAATCATACCAAACCAACCTAATTTCCTTCTGTGACAGGGTTACTGGCCTAGAGGATGCGGGGGAAGCAGTAGTCATAATATATCTTGATTTTAGTAAGGCCTTTGACACAGTCCCACATGACATTCTCATAAGCAAACTAGGAAAATGTGGTCTAGACAATACTATTCTAAGGTGGGTGCACAACTGCTTGAAGGACCGTATGCAAAGAGTAGTTATCAATGGCTTATTGTCAAACTGGGAAGGTGTATCCAGTGGAGTCCCACAGGGGTTAGTCCTGGATCTATTTTCATTAATGACTTGGATTATGGAGTGGAGAGTGTGCTTATAAAATTTGCAGATGACACCAGATTGTAAGCACTTTGGAGGGCAGGATTATAATTCACCATGGACTTTGAGAAATTGGAGAACTGGTTTTAAATCAACAAGAGGAAATTCAATAAAGACAAGTGCAAAGTACTACACTTAGAGGGGGCGGAAATCAAATGCACAGCTACAAAATGAGGAATAACTGGCTAGGTGGTAGCATTGCTGAAAAGGATCTGGGGGATATAGGCGTCAACAATGTGATGCAGTTGCGAATAAAGCTAATATTCTGGGGTGTATTCACAGGAGTGTTGTATGTAAGACACAGGAGGTAACTGTCCTGCTCTACTCACCACTAGAGAGGCCTCAGCTGGAGTGCTGTGTCCAGTTCTGGGTGCCGCACTTTAGGAAAGATGTGGACAAATTGGAGAGAGTTCAGAGGAGAGCAACAAAAATGATAAAAGGTTTAGAAAACTTAACCTATGAGGAAAGGTTAAAAAAACGGGGCTTGTTTGAGAAAAGACTGATGAGGGGGAAGCTGATGAGTCTTCAAATATGTTAAGGGCTGTTATAAAGAGGACAGTAGTCAATTGCTCTCCAGATCCACTGACGGTAGGACAAGAAGCAGCAAGGGAGATTTAGGTTAGATATTAGGAAAAATGTTCTATGTATAAGGATAGTTGGGCTCTGAAATAGGCTTCCAAGGGAGGCTGAATCCCCATTACAGGAGGTTTTTAAGAACAGCTGGACAAACACCTGTCAGGCATGGTCTAAGGTTTGTTTGGTCCTGCCACAAGGCAGAGGGCTGCACTTGATGACTTCTTGAGGTCTCTTCCAGCCCAACATTTCTGTGATTCTATGAGTGTGGACCCTCCCTCACCACGAGTTGCATGAGGTTCACAGTGCAAAAACACGCTCTCCAGCAGCAAGGGGCCTACCTGCATACCAGGTACACCCTGGAAAGCACACCCTTACAGAACAATCCTTTCACATGAGTCCGTGACATGGGACCTGTCCCTCTGTCCCAGGGTCCCTCAGTGCACGACACTCCATGTATCCCAGCACTCGGTACACAAGCGTCTCCAGCACAGCTCTTACGCTGCTGGGCCACAATCCTGTGGCAATGGTAGGTATGAAAAGGTAAAAAGGTGGTGTGGGAAAGAACATGTGCTCTTAGTCTGAGAGTACAAACTACCTGTGCACAGCTCTGGGAAAACAAACAGGGGGAGGCTGCTGATAAGCCAATAAACTGGCTGTAGGAGCTAATCAGCTTCGAAAAGGCAGAAAGACAGCAGCTGGCACTACTTTCAGCTACGTGCCGCTCGCCCTGTGGGCGGCCAGCGTAACCCTACCATGCATCGCCTAGCCCGCCTACCTGCATGGAACAACTCCAGAGGAGGAGTCATGCCTTGATTTGGCCTTGGAGCTTGCAGTGACCTCCCTGGCAATATCAGAAATGACTATTTGTTTTAGATTGCAGGGAGGATAAAGCCTGTCCTCTCTGAAGGGTGGAGAATTTAGCCACTCAGGAGAGATTTGCAGCCTCATAGGAATTTGGGACGTTAGAAGGTGACACAGAGCAGGACAGGACAGGGGTCATCTAAGGGTATGTTGGCACTGCACTGGAAGGTGTGATCATAGCACGAACAGGCACACCCAATCTAGCTGTAATCTAGCTTGCACAAGTAACAACAGTAGCGTAGATGTGGTGGCACACTGGCAGGCTTGTACTCCACCTGCTAGCCCACGCTGACATGCCTACACTATTATTGTTACCCTGCTAGTTAGATTAAAGCTAGCATGGGTATTCTTACCTTCACTTACAATGTAGACAACCCTAAGTGGTTTTCATTCACCCAGTCCCCTTCCGTAAGAACAATCCCTTACATTTCTGTAGCATCTTCCATCCCAAAGCGCTTTACAGACTATAGACTATGCTGCGTGTATCCAGTGTCTTCCACCTGAGGACCTCAGAGCACTTTAACAGCTAAGCCTCACAGCTCCCCTGTGGGTTAGTTAAAGATTATCCCCGTTTGATTAATGGGAAAAAACCTCAGGTACCAAGAAATGAAGCAACTTGACCAAGACTGCACAGTGAGTCAACGACACAGCTGGGAACAAGGACCCAGGTCTCCCAATCCCAGTCGTCTGCTCTAGCCACTCGACTGAACCCCATGTCATTTCAATGATCACTGAAATGCAGCTGCCTCCAAAGGATTCTATGCCAGTAATGCAACAACTTTTAGGAAAGCGAAGGGAGGAATAACTTCCCCCGAGTGAATTTAGGTGCAGTTAGCCAAACTGGAAGCTAGCCAAGACCCCAGGATTAACACCCGTACTCGAGTGAAAATGCCATGGGATTCTTACTAACCACAAGGGGACAGTGCCTTGGTTTGTGGTCTCAACTGTACCATCCACACCTACAAATGTGTCCCCCACAAAACCAACTGCTAAGCCCCTGATGAGTGGGTCTAATAAGGTGCAGAGCCAATGCCAGCTGCTGCGCTACACAATTAACTGGATCAGACCTTTCTGAGAGGCTGGCTCGAGATCATGGTAGTGATTTCTAGGGAAACACAGAACGGTATCAAGGGCACAGAGTGGCATAGACAAGGAAAACACATGTGGAGAGACGGGTCTGAGCAGTGCATGAGGCAGGATCTCAGCATCCCATTGGTTTCCAGTCAGTGTCCTTGTCGAATGAGGAATCTGATGCATGAGAGACCACAAGGGACTCAACCAGCCCACAGCCAGCAACTGAACCTCCATTTCATCACAAGCCATCTCCCCCCAGATTATCCTCACTGTGCCAGAGTCTGGGAGCTCTGCAGACGACACAGCAGCCTTCCCATCTATTGCTGTGTCTGAGCAGGGTCAGAGAACCATATGCTTCAGGTGCCCACAAGCTGCTCAGAGCCGGTCACGCGCAAGCCCAGCTCCTGATCTCAGTTACGCTGGTGTCAGTCTGGAGTAACCCCATTCAGGTCAAACATTCTGGACTGATACCAACAAGCTAAATCTAAATCTAGCTGCTGCTTCCTGCGTATAACATTTCCAAGATCTACCCTTTTCCGCCTATATAGGCTGCCAAAGTTCTTGTCCAAGCCCTTGTCATCTTGCACCTTGAATCTCATACAACTGTTCCAATGCTGCTCCCCTCACGGTCATTCAAAATACTGCAACTACACTCGTCTTCCTGACTCTCAGCGCCCCTTCACCTCTCTCCACTGCATCAGACACAAGCTCCTTGTCTGTAACTATGGCCCTTCATGATTTAATCCTGCCTTGCCTATCAAGTCAAGTAGCTTATGGCAAGGTGGATCCTGTCTTTGCTCTGTCAATGCTTCTGCCTTTGATCCCCTGGGTGTCAGATTCTCCTACGAGCACCGCTGTGTTTTCACACACGCTGCCTCTTACACCCGGGAAGCACTCCTAACCAAGCTCCAAAACCAACACCTTTGTCCTCTTTACAATTCACCTCTCCTGTGATGCCCAAAAAACGCTGTTGTCTGATACTGGTTAGGCTGGTGGCCAGCTCTAACCACTGATTTCTGCATAACAGGCCTCCATTACTGTTCCCCGCCCCATCCATCTCTTTCATCCACCTGTTACAATCTAGAATGACAAGGCATGAATTGTCTGGGGCAGGGACGGTCATGGTTTCACTTGTTTGTACAGCATCTAGCACAGTGAGGGAATCCATCTTGGGAGGGGCATCTATTACAGTAGCACCTAATCTGTCCTAGGAAGGATGTACCACGTGGCCAGTCTGTGTTAGGATGCATGTCAGCAGAGTGTGGGATCTGTGCGCTGCACCCCAGGGATGAATAGGGGAAGGGGGTTGTGAGGCTGAAGACATTTGCCTTCCCCCTTTGGCTGGCCCTGGGTTGGAGTAGAAGGGATGATTTGCAGTGCACTGAGCCTTCCCAGTCCAGGGAAGAGGGGTAGGCATGCAGGACTCAGGACCCAAGGCAGCAGGGACCACAGAATGGTCTGGGAGATTTTTTCCCCCCTTTAGCTTTTACAGGAAAACCAGTCAAATAGAATCCATTTTGAAAAGAAAGTAGAAACAACTGGCAGATGCTGAAGGGCTGTTCCATGCTATTCTGCCTCCATCAGCACCTTCTGGAAAGTCAGATAAAGATGGGGGGAGGGAACAGTGGGAGGAGAGGAGAGATTTACAATGCAATATCATGATTACTAAGCCAAAACGTTGGGCAACCCCAGCATTGGCTAAAATGCAACCTGAGGCAAGGCTTCTGCACCCTTCCTTGCCTGATCCCAATAGGAATCAAGGTGCCACCACACAGAACTCTCAAAAGCAAAGCAGGAAAACAAACATACGGCTCATTAAATACCAACACCCAACAGAACAATGAAAGGAAAGCAAACGTGGAAAGCCCCATCCCCATCCGCACGGCTGGGAATGTGCAGCTCTCACTTCTCGACCTGGCGTGGCTGCACTGAGATAGTAGTTGCTAAGGAAACAGCACAGAGGACCAGCTCCTCCAGGGAAGAGGATGCAGAAGGTGGGGTTGGTAATGGACAGAGGGCAGGGACTTGGACAGGACTGCACCATGGAACGCAGAGCCATTGCACAAGTGGATTTGCCAAGGACTATTTCATTGCAAAAATCTCTTATCTCCATCCTATCATGCCCACCCCTCGGCCTGGATTTTGGTCCCCACGTCCACAAACCATGTCCAGCTTTAGCCCCACTGCCCATTATAGCCTGGTCTACACTGGCTAGGGAAACCATGTTAGCATCTTCCCAGCAAAGCATGTTCAAACACCATTCTCCCTGGAAAGGGGACAATATGATTTCCTTACCCAGAGCAGATAGGGAATCTGATACTTTATTCTTCTTACCAGGCCTGGCTATCGAATACGGGGCATGGGGTTTGACCAACAAGAAGTTGCAATGCTTTCAGTGAAACATGCTGATCGACACTGGCTGGATTTCTCTCTCTCTCTCTCCACCCCGACCCTTCCCACCCAGTCCATAAATTCCAAATGGAAGCTCTTGTTCTAAGCCTCAAACAACCTCTCAAGCTGCAGTCTGTTCGTGCAGCGATCACTGGACTCAGTGCTGTGTGTGCGTGTGTGAGAGAGATCCATTAGACACTGGGCAAGCCAACAGGAGGGTGAGCATAACGCACCCTCACATAATGTGTCAGCAGGATGGACCAATGGTCTGATCCAGCAGGGCAGTGGGCGAGATGCCCAACTAGACAGACTAGGGGGCATCCCTTATTAAGTCCACACAGCAAGATTTACATCCCCACACGGGCTCCTCTACTTGCATGAGGTGGCTAGAGTCATGGCTTAATTGCCAAACAGGCTCTGGGAGTCAGCTGGGTTGGAGTGGAAGACGACTCCTCTACAAACCAAGAGGACACAGGTGGAAGGGGGAAGCCCCCCCCTGCAATTCAACCCCTATTGACTTACTAACAAAGTCACAAAAGAGAAAAACACCCCAGCCAAGTTTGCTGGCTGCCTGGGGACATCTCACCAGGAGCAGGAGGGAACTCCCATTCCCTGTGGAGGCTGAAATCTTCTGTCCTCACCCTCCCTCCGTCCCTGCCAAGATGGAAACAGCTGGGAAAGTCTTTAGGTAGGGAAGCCAGGCAGTTCCTTCAGAGATATGAAAGCTCCTTTCCCAGCTGGCCGGGGAAACACGTTACCAGGGAGTGAAGTCACCAGCTCTGCTGGGATCCGGCCATTCCTCTCCCCAGGATATGAACTCAGCAGAGGTTTATTTGTACAGGGAAGAGGTGGACCCTTTTCCACTTCCCCCATCCTTCCGAAAGGACAGGACACCTCCCGGAGTGGGAAGAGATCCGTGCGATAGGAGGACCAGTAGCCAACCTCAGCTCCTTGCTGCCAACAGTGGCCCCGCTCTGCTTAAAGGACAGTTTATTGGATGTATGGTGTGGGAAAGCTACCGGTCTGTACATGGCCCAACCTCTGCCCCCAGTGAAATAATGAGACAAACATCAAGAGAAAGAAATTGCCAAATAGCTAGGGAACACGGAACCACAGTCCCCCTGCAGCACCGGGCATTAGCAAAGCGTTTGATCCAGTCTCGACAAAAGGCCTCAAGCGTTACTCAGATCAGCTTGGATATTAACATTGCCCCAGGAACTGGGGAAAGGGCCATAAAGAAAGTATTTTGCTAAATCTCAAAACATCTAGGCAAAGGGGAGGCACTGGGGGTGCCCACATGGATCGGGGCTAGGTCTGATTTTATCGTCATTTAGGCAAGACCAAGCAAACAGCACGTTAATGTGATCTGCTGATGACACGAAACAGGGAGGACTTTGGGACACTGATGAGGGCACAGAATTAATACAAAGGGACTTAGAGGGATTAGGAACATGGGCAGAGAATAAACCGAAGCAGATTCAATTTGGGAAAACTGCAAACTACAACATCTGGGGGGAAATAATTCAGCAGGCAGATATTCAATGGAAAGAAGAAACCAGGGAAGCAGGATGCTGAGAGAAAGGACTATCCGGGAGAGCAACAGCAAATGAGGCAGGTGTGCACAATGTGACGACTGGTTTTAGAAAAGGCCAGCGTAATACTGGGCTGCATAAACAGAGGCAAGGCAACCCAGAGCAGGGAGGGGATAGCCCCTCTCTATACAGTTCTGCTGCAGCCACCTCTGGAGTCATTACGCATGCGGGTCTGGGCACCTCGTTACCAGAACAGTATTGGCTAAGGGGAGTGATTTCAGAGATTATCAGGGGGCTGGAGGGACTGGTTTACAAGGAAGGACTA
This sequence comes from Terrapene triunguis, assembly GCF_002925995.2. Taxonomy (NCBI): domain Eukaryota; kingdom Metazoa; phylum Chordata; order Testudines; family Emydidae; genus Terrapene; species Terrapene triunguis. The sequence goes on from NW_020664543.1 coordinate 14,716,502, forward strand.
AGAGAGATAAATAAACCTGGCTTGTCCAGCAATGATTTGGGAAGGTGGGCGGGGACATAAGTCTGCAAATCTCATGGGAGGGGGAAGAATCATTTTATAGGCCTTACTAGGCGCAATGGGATGAAATGATGAAAGGAAGAGCAGAGGCTGAGCGTTGTGAAGGATTTCCTGAGGGTGAGATCTGGGCATTCCCCCATCACTAATGTCTACAAAAGAAGGCCTAAGACTTACCCCTCGATCTGTAACTCAGTATGTTAACTCAGGGTGTATCATGACACAATACCCAGGCGCAGCAGTAAAAGGTGAAGGGCAGAGGGGGCTGCCTGGGCTCCATTAGCTTGTGTTGCCACATCATACAGGGGCCTGCTGTCATTAGGGCACCAGAGCCCTGATCTAGATGACTCTGCCCCCAGGAGCGGTTACTTGAAAGAGGCACAGTCTAGCCGAGAGAGTCTGAGCACAGGTCCAGGAGCTGGGAACCATAAATTTTAATTGCGTCTCTGACTCTAGCTCGCTATATGGCCTTAGGTAAATCTCTGCACTTCAGTTTGCCATATCAGAGATAGGGGTCATTGATATTCACCTAACTCCCAGGGGGCGCGGGGGTTCATTAGTCTGTCAAGTGCTTTGACTAGGAGCAATGATCTTGATGACGGTAGAATCTGGAGTCCCCAGTGTGCGAGGCGCTATAGAGCGTGAGGCAGTCTGGATAGTTTACAATCTAGACCAGACACGCACAGGATGGGAGGGCACACAGCAGTGCAGGGACTTGCTCAAGATCACATGATGGCCGAGTGTTGTTTTTAAAGTTTCTCTCTCCTTTGAGTTCCTTGCCCAGTACTGGAGTGTCTGAGAATCAAGAGCAAATCCCCCTGAAATAAACCCTTTCACCTCTCTGCAGCCACTGCCCCTGGGATGACAAGCTGTCTGGGACGGAGGGCTAACCTCAAACCACTGCTCCCAGCCTGCAGCATTATGGCTGGGGTCTGAAGTTGTAAGTGTTTAAAAATACCTCACAGATGCCTTTCCTGAACTTTGACCCCTCCAGGCTTATCCTCCTATCAGCCAGTCTGGCTCAGGAATGTGCAGCCAAGGTCCTGCAGGACTCACACTCTGTCCAATCTGGGCAGGGGATGGGAAGGGACTAGTGTGATGCTGTTGATCAAGAGATTCCCAGAGGAAAAGGGAGGATTAATGCAGATCCTCTTCCTTCCTAGGAGGACATCCACCCCCAGGAAGAGGCTGCTGTCTCTCTTTGGGGCTAGTGCCACCAAGGCAAAACAATAGGTAGTTTATTTTTTATGGCCAACTTCAGGCAAACAATGCACAGATTGCAGGCTCCTGTTAGTGAGGGGCCTGAACCAAACCCAGATCTGAAGAGCTCCAGTAAGCAGGGAAGCTTGGAATTAAACTCTGCCATTTTGCCCGTCTGTCGTGAACTGAACCGAAACTCCATATGCGAACACCCCAGACACTGGGGAATTCGGGATTGGACGTATACAGTGAGGGCTCCTGCCTCTCAAATCCACCCTTGGCAGTTATGGGGGACGGGTGGCAGCAATTTGGGGTAGGATTCAATTGGACACAGGAGGATCTGGAGTTTCCAGCAAAGAAGGGATTCAAAGATGATGTGTCAAGGGGCTATAAAATACACCTTGTAAAACATCCTCTCTCTACCCCTTGTAAAAGGGATCAGGAATGGCTCTTGAACTGAACAATAAGAAGGGAGTAATGTGGTTTTTGTTCCTTCTCGCTCCCATCCCCGTTGTGGACCGTGGACCTAGACAGGTGAAAGCGGAGCAGAAATGACCTCTCTGCTCTACATTGCCCCCTGCAGGGGAGAAAGGGACAGATCAGGTACCAAAGGGCAAAACCTGAGTTTTCCCCACACACATCCAGGGGACGTAAGGCAGGCGGTGAAGGAAAGAGTCCTCGAGGGAGTCGGAGATTAAATGGAAATTTGCAGTAACAGCAATGTTCTAAGAGATACGGATCTGTCTGCCATTGGGGTTAAGTCAGGCCCGTGGGGTGGGGGCAGGATGGAACAGCTGAGGAGAGCGCACTGGAGAGGAAAAAGTCACATCCCAGCACTCAGAGGGAGAAAGGAACTGCTGGACCAGCTAGTTCGTGGGGACTCCCAGAGATCCAGTGGGACTGGAGTATTAATGCAGTTCACATCATCCCCAGGGTTTATCTGCAGCTGCTGAATTCCCCCAGCACACTGCGGGCCAGGACCTGCTCTCAGCAGCACCAACGACTCCACTGGGGTTACTCTGGATTTACACCAGTGTAACAGCACAGAATTTGGACCAGACCTCGGGACAGCCCAAGATGGATGTTCCCTCCTCCCTACCCCCCACTCCTTCCCTCTTTGCTGTTTTGTGATGCCAACATGTTTAGTCTGCCAGGAAGTTCAGAAACAGTCAGACAATCAGGGTTAGGCACCCTCCCTGCCACTCATGCTCTTTAGGGGAAACTCAGCAAGGGCAGCCCCCCACAACTGAACATGCCAGGTACCTCCTTCCCTGGGAACTCAGCCAGCCCCTCAAACTCAACCCACCTCTGGAACGCAGCCAGAGGGGTCTGAGCTTAACCAGCCAGGTCCCCCCGCCACCCTCGCTTCTGGGAACTCAGCCAGAGGAGCCTCAACAGAGCTACCAGGCACCACCTCTGGCCCAAGCAAGTAGCCAGGGTTGGCTGCCCAGGACCTGACAGGTACCTTCACTATCCCCGGATCTTCCCCTCCCAGCAAGTCAGGAGTGAGTTCTGGCAGCTGGGGAGGGGATCCCAGAGGCAGGTAATGAAGAGGCAAGACTCTCCAGACAGGATGGGAGGGCAAAGCCTTTGGAAATCCATTGGCTGCAGCAGGGTATTCACTGCCCTGCTTCCAGGGGTCTGGAACATGCACATTAGAGGACAGGAGTTTGCCTTTTGTTCTGTTCTCATCACTCCAGCTGAGAATGGGGAGGAGAGAGTCTGGCTTGGCCTGTGGAAAGAACATGGGTTTTGTCAGCCAGGTAAAACCAATGGTCCTTTGACTCTGGCATTCTAGCATATTGGACAGTGCTATATACAATGTGTATATAGGTACACAGGAGCTTGTGTATGTGGGGGGATCCCATCCTGATCTTGAAGCAGGAGACTATCTGAGCCCTTGCCTGAAGTGGGGTGCTTTAGCCCTGGGACTGTAGCTACAGCCAGCTGAAGCAAACCCCAGATAGTGTAACTCACATCAGTACAACATATCACAGCGCATCGCTGCAGATGGTAGTGGGCAGAACGTTTGTCAGCCCCTTCTGAATCCTAGCGACAGCGTTTGCCTCACTAACCTCCTGGGGGAGGAATTCCGCAGCCCTCCTGCACTTCCTTATGGGTGTCCTAAATTGACCTGCAGTCAGTGTCTGCCACAGACCCCTCCTTCCCTTATCTAGGGGTGGCGGGGAGGGATGACAAAGCATCCATCCATTTTGACTGTGGGGGAACAGAACCCCAGCTTGGTGCAGCCCCACATCTGCAAGCCTGGGCTATCAGGGTGAGGAGAGGTGCACTGGGGGGGACAGGGGAGCTGAAATGCTGGACAGACGCAAGCTGAGGATGAGATGACAGGAGAATTCAAGGAGGTGCCAGCACCACAGGTCCAGGTGGGAGGAGACCCAGACCCAGAGGCCTAAGTCCACATCTTCCCCCACGAACACCTGACCCTAAGCCCACTGAAATCAGTGGCAAGACTCCCAGAGACTGTAGTGGGCTTTGGATCAGTCCCTCTTGGTTTCTGATTGCACAGATTGGGTCCCCACCCCCACAATCCCATTCATCTCCTCACACTCCCTGAGGGATGCTGCACTCAGCTCGCTTGCACCTTCAAGGCACAGTGCGGTGCTGGCCACAATTATTCTGGGCCGTGCTATTCCTCCCTCCCTGCCAAACACCTGCTCTCTTGGGGAGGGGGAAGGAGATTTTATTAGGTTCCCCTCATTGTCCAGCCTCTGCTTTACTGTTCCATATGCTGTGTCCTGAGCTGGCCATCTGTAGGAAGGGCCAGCAGCTGCTTAGAGACCAGCTGGGGATGAGGTGATGGTGGGAGGGGGCCACCTCCCCCATCCCACCGCAAAACGAACACCACATAATAGACAGTTGCTGATTTACAGACAGGTTGGAGGTATCAGCGCAAGGCCCTGTTGGGACAATAAAGGGGGTTTAGGTGTGTGGGGAAGCCAGGAACCCCGCACCCCAACACGCGCGTGCACACACACACTAAACTCAGAGCCAATTCATTCCCAACAGCTCACCAGACCACTCACACACAGCTGTGGGGAGGAGCAAAGTGAACAGGGTGTGTCTGAGCAGCACCATTGTGCATGTCTATAGCTCCTCCCAGCCCTTCAGAGCAGCACCCAAACACCTATTAAACCCCACGGCACTCCACTGAGGCCGCTGTATTATTAGCCCCCTCTCCCCCCATTTTGCTGGTGGGTAAACTGAGGCACAGAGGGGTTAAGGATGCTGTTGTAAGGCAATGACAGAACCAGGAGCCCTCACACCCAATCTGCTGTTTCAACTACTACAGCTCGCCGCCTCCCTGCGTGCTCACCTGCCCGGGGAGCAGAGTGCAGCAGGAGAATAGACACACTGGGTCAGACACAGGGGCAGGCTGAATTACACTAATCTAAAGATGATGAAACCTCTGGCTTGGCAGGGACTGGGGGCCAGGGATTCCCCTTCCACCTCAGCCTGGTATCCCAGGTTGGATACAGGCCCGGGGCCACCTCCTAACTACCAGACTGGCCATTGGAGGTTGCCTTCTCCCTAATTCAGTGCCTTCCCCTCCCCGACGGCACCTGCAGGTCTCATGTGCGTGCGCACACGTGTGTGCATGCATGCATGGGGGGGAATGCGTTCACCCTCTTGACTTCCAGCCTGGATTTCGGGGAACTCCTTTGCTCCCTTTGTATGGCTGGGCCTACTCACATTACGGCTCCTCAAAAGGAGGCTCTGTCAGTTCACGGGCACCAAAGCCCATGAGGGAACCTGGGCCTCCATCTTGCTCTCATTATCTTCCATCAATCAGACAGACCGGATCGAGGATTGGGCCGGACAGGTAGATTGGGTGGAGACACCAGCCCGCCCCAGGGGCTGAGTGTGCCATGCTAGAGCCCAAGACCTGCAGGGTACAGCAGAACCAGGTTTGGGTCAGGACACTGTCGGGCAGTGATGCCAACTCAGAACAGCCCCGTGCTCAGTGGAACCCATTCCCTGAGTATAGGGAGAAGGTGGCCAGCAACTGGACAAATGGAGATGTTCTCTCCCACCGCCCATACTCCATGCCCAGACCCTGGACTCTACTGGAGGGGCATCAGTGGCTCAGTAACCACCCCCTCAGGATTTGGGGTTCTCTCTACCTTGAGACTAAACCCCCAAATGCTTTGGGTTTGCCAACCCCTCCTCCAGAGTTTAGTAACTGGTTGATAGAAATCAGCTATCACCCCATCACCTCCATGCTACCCACTGCAGCCCCTCTTCCTTTGGAGCGCTGCTCAGCGCTGGCAAGGACTCTGATCAGCAGGCTGGCTTGCAAGGCAGGTCCCTGGATGAGGTGGGAGTGCGGATGGTGATACAGATGCAGGAAGGTAGGAGAGAGGGGTCCTGGAGGCCAAATTTAGGGTGCTAGCTAAGAGCTTAAAGTCCAGGACTCCATGGTAGCATTCTCTGAAATGCTGGGTCAGGCAGAACTGCAGGGTCTCAATGCATGGATGAGACAATGGTGTTTGGAGGAGAGATGTAGATTTATTAGGAACTAGGGAACCTTTTGGGAAAGGAAGAGCCTATACAGGAAGGATGGACTCCACCTAAACCAAATCGGAACCAGATTGCTGGCATGTAAAATTAAAAAAAGGTCGTAAAGGAGTTTTTAAACTAAGGGCTGGGGGAAAGCTGACAGGTGCAGAGGAGCACACGTTTCAGACAGACACATCCCTTAGGAGAAGATTTATTAAAAGGAGACTCTATATCCTAGTAAAGAGGGGAGGATACAAGTTGATAAAGAGAAACAGTCAAACAAAAAAGAGACCACTTCAATTACATCACGTAAAGGCAGACAACTAAATGTTAACAGATTTTATATGTGGCTTGTATACAAATGCAAGTCTAAATACCTACATGGGTGAACTTGAGTGCCTGGTATTAAATGAAAATATCGATATAAAAGGCATCACAGAAACTTTGTGGAATGATGATAATTAATGGGACATGGTAATACTAGGGTACAAAATATATAGGCATGACAGAGTAGGTTTTGGCGGTGGGGGAGTGGCACTATATGTGAAAGAGTCAAATGTAGTAAAAATCTTAAATGAATCAAAATGTACAATAAAATCTCTATGGATAGAAATTCCATGCTTGAATAATAAGAGTACAGCCACAGGAATATACTACTGACCACCTGACCAAGATGGTGCCAGTGATTGCAAATTACAGGCTAGAAAAAACACAGAAAACCCAGCAATAATGGGGATTTCAACTATCCCCATATTGACTGGGTACATGTCACCTCAGGACAGGATGCAGAGATTCTAGACACCATTAATGGCTGCTTCTTGGAGCAGCTAGTCCTGGAACCCACAAAGGGAGAGGCAAATCTTGATTTAGTCCTAAATGGCGCACAGGATCTGGTCCAAGAGATGAACCACTCAGTGATAGTGACCATAATGTAATTAAATTTAACATCCTTGTAGAGGGGAAAATACCAAAGAAACCCACCACAGCAGCATTTAACTTCAAAAAGGGGGACTACACAAAAATGAAGAAGCTAGTTAAATGGAAATTAAAAGGAACAGTCACAAAAGTGAAATGCCTGCAAGCTGCATGAAACCTTTAAAAAATACTATATTAGAGGCTTAAACTAAATGTATACCCCGAATAAAAACAAAAACAAAAAGTAAGAAGACCAAAAAATGCCACCATGGCTAAACCATGGAGTAAAAGAGGCGGTGAGAGACAAAAAGATATCCTTTAAAAATTGAAAGTCAAATCCTACTGAGGTAAATAGAAAGGAACAAACTCTGTCAAGTCAAGTGTGAAAGCATAATTAGGTCAAAAAAGAATTTGAAAAGCAACTATCAAAAGGCACAAAAACCAACAGCATTTTTAAAAAAGTACATCAGAAGCAGGAAGCCTGCCAAACAATCAGCGGGGCCACTGGATGATCAAGGCGCTAAAGGAGCCGTTGAGGAAAAGCTAAATGAATTCTTTGTGTCCGTCTTCACTGCAGTCTTCATGTGAGGGAGATTCCCAAACCTGAGCCATTATTTCCACATGACAAATCTGAGGAACTGTCCCAGACAGAGATCAACAGAGGTGGTTTTGGAACAAATTGATAAATTAAACAGTAATAAGTCACCAGGATCAGATGGTATTCACCCAAGAGTTCTGAAGAAACAAATATGAAACTGCGGAACTACTAGCTGTAGTAACCTATCACTTAAATGAAGGGGTAAACAGCGAGGTGGCAAAGTTTGCAGAGGATACTAAATTATTCAAGATAGTTAAGTCCAAAGCTGACTGCGAAGAGTTACAGAGGGTGACTGGGAAACAAAATGGCATATGAAATTCAATGTTGATAAATGCAAAGTAATGCAATTGGAAACGTAATCCCAACTATACATACAAAATGATGGGGTCTAAATTAGCTGTTGCCACTCAAAGAGGAGATCTTGGAGTCATCATGGGTAGTTCTCTGAAAACACCTGCTCAATGCACAGTGACAGTCAAAAAAGCTAACAATGTTAGGAACCATTAGGAAAGAGATAAATAATAAGACAGAAAATATCATAATGCCACTACAGAAATTCATGGTATGCCCGTGCCTTGAATACTACTAAATGCAGTTTTGGTCGCAGAATTGGAAAAAGTACAGATGTAAGGGGACTGTTGCCCCCTTACTAACATTCAGTGGGGGTGTTTTGATTGGCTTGCTCCCAGTACTAAAAGGGGAAGGGTCGATGGCAAATCAGGAGCCTGAGACTGACAGTCCCCAGGAACAATGGGGAGAGGCCAATGCTCCAGATCAGCCTGATTGACAGGGCGGGCAGGCTAATCAGAGGGTCAGGAGGCCAGGGAGCTCCCGTCCTCCGTGTGAGCTGGAATTGCCTGGGTCAGACTGAGTGGGGCCGAGCTAAGGAGAAAGCAGGGGCCCAGGCTGAGCTGGAGAGCAGAGCTGTGCCAGATCCAGAGGGGCCAGAGACGCAGCCCAGGGAGAGCAGATCGTGTGCTGGGAGCAGAGACGCAGCCACAGAGCCAGAGACGCAGCCCAGGGAGAGCAGATCGTGTGCTGGGAGCAGAGACGCAGCCACAGAGCCAGGTGTGGTGAGCAAGTGGGACCAGCCAAGGGGGGACCTTGGGCAAAGGGCCCAGCACAGAAAGACACCCCCAGACAAGGGCCCTTGCAGGCCAGACCAGGAGGGGGACCTTAACCCTACGGGGGGCTGACGCTGGGAAGAAGGGTCCCACCACTCAAAGCCCGGAGGTGTGTGGCCACCACCATTGCAAGTGTCCAACCCGCAGCATCCCTGCAGCACAGCCAGGGCCTGAGACGGAAATCTGGGACTAACAAGGAACAGACTGTGAAGTGCCCTGATGTCCAGAGACACTGTTTGTGATGTTCCCTGCCACAAAGCGGGATGATGTGTTTTCCTTTAACCTTTCCCATTTTTCCTTATTCTTTTCTTTAGATTAATTGTTAATTAAACAACTTGCATTTGTTTTAAATTGTATGGAATAATCAGTGGGTCAGGGAGGTGCCCAGTACAGAGAGAGTACCCCGGAGTGGGGACACCCTAGCCCCTGTCCTAGGTGACCACAGCAGGGTTGGGGGTCAAGCCCCCCAGGAATCCTGGGCCCAGCCTTGTTGGGGTTACGAGGACTCTGCCAGACAGGAGAGTGGAAGGAGAGTCCTCAAGGGCAGGGAGGCCTCTGGGTAAAGGAAGTGGGAGCGAGGACTCAGATCCTTTCGCTAGCCCACTTCACCGGGGTAGTGCAGAAGCCCGGAAAGTTCCCCACAATAGCGGGACCCCCCCCGCTTACACAGAGAAGAGAAACAAAAATGATTAGGGGTATGGAACAGCTTCCATACAGGAGAGATTAAAAAAAAAGACTAGGATTGTTTAACTTAAAAAAGAGATGACTAAGGGGCAATATGATAGAGGACTATAAAATCATGACTGGTATGGATAAAGCGAATAAGGAAGTGTTATTTACCTCTTCACATAACACAAGAATCAGGGGTCACCCAATGAAATCAATATGCAGCAGCTTTGAAACAAACACAAGGAAGTACTTCTTCACACAACACACAGTCAACCTGTGGAACTTGCCAGGGGATATTGTGAAGGCCAAAAGTATAACTGGGTTCAAAAAAGAATTAGATAAATTCATGGAGGATAGGTCCATCAATGGCTATTAGACCAGATGGTCAGGGATGCAACCCAACGCTCTGGGTGTCCCTAAACCTCTGACTGCCAGAAGCTGGGACTGGACCACAGGGGATGGATCACTCGATAATTGCCCTGTTTTGTTCATTCCCTTTGAAGCATCTGGCACAGGCCACTGTTGAAAGACAGGATATTGGGCTAGATGGACGATTGGTCTGACCCACAAGGTCTGTTCCTATGTTCAGATGGAAAGAGGAAGAAGGAATCTCTTTAAAACAACCCCCCAGATCTCAACCAGTGTGAAGGAGAAAGTAAAAAGCCACTACAAGGAAGAGGCATCTGGAGATGCCAGCTGTGTTAGGGAGACAGAGCCAGGTGGGCACATGAAATCGGGACTGGGGCACAGTAGGATGGCCAGACTGGCACCAAAGATAAAGACAATCCCTGCCTTTGCCGAAAGCAGTGCCTCAGTCCTCCTCCATCTGCCAGAAGGTGGCAGGCAGCTAAGACTCAGCCTCTGCTCCCAGCAAGCAGCTGGTAACATGCTGCCACCCAGGACCTATCCCCTAAGGTGCCTGTACCTTGCCTTGGGTCCTCCTTCCCACCCTTACACTACCATACCATAACAGCACCACACACCCCAGAGGGTTCTTCCTGGCCCAGGGGTACAGCTTCCAAGTTCAGCCCAAAATGGAGAAAGGCAAGAGCTCCCAGGCTTGGGGCTTACAGTGAGCAAGGCAGAAGGGCTCTGGCCCAAGATGGTTATTTATCCCCTGAATCCCAGTGCTGCAGGAGGAGTAATGGCCTCCAGGGAAATCCATTAAGTAAACTGCATCTTCCTCTTCCAACCTCCAGCACAAATCAGACCCTTTCCTCCAAGGGTCTGACAGAGCTGCATCAGCACGGTCCATTGAATCACAGGAGAAGCAGAAGCACCGAGGGGGGTGAAGTGGCTTGTCCAAGGTCACTGAGTGAGTCAGTGGCAGAGTCAGGAATAGAACCTAGGCCCTTGGTTTAACCACTCTAGCACCCCTTGTCCCAATAGGAAAGGTCGACCATCTCTGCATGGAGACAGTTTCCAGAAGCCTGTGCCGGGCTCGCTCTTACTGGGGCTGTGTTCCTCCAATTCAGTTACAGACACAAAAGGGTGGGTAGTACAGAGGGCCTGGACCTCATGCTGATCCTTTGCCCTGGCCCATTCCAAACCAGCTAAGCAGTGCTGGGACTCAAGCTGAGGCCTGCCAGCCCCCTGGAGCCCCTGCCAGGAACCTGATCTGTTTACTCATTCAGTGAGCTGCGAAGGTGCTTGTTGAGAATGGCCCCGGCAAGCCCGAGTCAGCGGAGAGGGCAGGAGCTTAGCACTGAAAAATCCGCCTGCTGACTAGTGAGTGGAACAAATTGCAGAATTCTCTCCCCCCAGGTGGGGTGGGACAGTGGAGAGAGAATGGGGGGGAGGGGGGGGGAAGGGAGAACAACAGAGGTGGGTCAGCTTTCATTAGGCCTATTTCACTCCCCTCCCTCCAGAATCACGGCTGTCCTGTGTACAAGCGACCTTCAGCCGGGCTCCTCTGGCATAAGCAGCTGAGTGCACCCACGCTCAGTGAGACGCCCCACTGGGGAAGGGTGCCTTCAGATTCTCTAGTCCCCCCACTCCCACCCTGCCAGCAGGCACTTTTGGGATCTGCACCGGCCCCTCTAGAAAGAGGGAGTTGAAGGGCACAAGCCCTGAAAGTCACAGCAATCCCAGGCTGGGAAAGAGCATGTGCGACTTGCACGTGCAGAGCCACCTGCCTGCTCTCAGCATAACAAGGAAAATGATTGGAGGCAAAGCTCCCTCTCTTGATCACCAGCAAAGGCCCTTTCCCCCACTACAAGGACCCGGTGACGCCTCCCATCTAGCAGGAGACAGTCAACATTCACTTAAGAGAACACCCAATGGAGACTAGGAAGCCTGGCTCTGACTTAGCCCTGCATTCTCAGGGCTCCAGGCCAGCGCGGCTAGAAAGGCAGAGGGGCTTGCTTTTGTGATCAAGCCAGGATGGAGCACAGACATAACATGTGAGTAAGGAGGTGGGGATCCAGAAACATCCCTGCCCAGGTTCCAGACTGGGGGTGAAGGGAACAGGAAAGAGAACAAAAAGACACCTCCAAGACACCCCTCCATGTGTGATCCAGCAAGTGCTGCTAAATATAGACATGGAAACAGATGCTGGGAGACACAGAGCTATGAGGTTATTAGGGAGAAATAGAGCATTAGCTCAGAGAACCAGCAGTGCACAAGGAAATGGCGTGTTCCCTTCCTAGGGCTGAGAGCAAACTCAAAGGAGCATGTCACTGCACACACGCATGAACATGTGCAGATGGACTCTGGTGCCTCCCCACATCCTGCCTCCAGATCCTGAATGGAGCTTTGGAGATGGCAGGTTAATGCTAGCATGGTAAACATCCCACTGCATGTGAATAAGGATGCTGGGGGTGGGGAATCAGCCCCAGGGGGCAGCCTGTTCTGCATTTGTCTCTGAAATCCTACCCCTTGCCAAATGGACAGCAATCAGTGGCAAACCTTTCCCAGCAACTGGGCCAGACCTGTGTATGCATCAGTGACTGTAGGTCAGCTGGGCAAGAAAGCATTAAAAATCAGGGCTGTGTGCAAAGGAGCATAGCGAAGGAGGTAAGGGGCTGCTTACAGTATCAAGGGGCTGTAGGACAGTCTAGGTTTCAGCACGGCTTGCAGATGTGTCTCAGGTATGATCTACACTGCAAGGTGCAAGATTTAACCATACCAGGGGACACTGCCATTGTAACCGGATCCCTCAATATGGCTGCATATGTACCCCAGCCAAGCCCTAACACCCCATTTACACTGTGCTCTTGATTGTAGAGCTTTTCTGGCAAGACCAGAGGTTAAGCACGGTTTGCTGGAAAGGGACTAGCACAGACAAAGCTAGAGACACTCCTGACTTTTGATCCAGTTCCAAAATTCTCCCAAAGCATCTAGATCTGAGGGTTTAGTTCTGTGGTCCATTTCCATAACCAATCTAGGATCCGGTGCCTTTCCCAACTGGCCCTAAAGTAAAGTCCCCACGCTGTAAAAAACAAAACAACCCCCCTCCCCTCCCAAACCTTACCCCCTTCCCGCGGCTTGGATTTATTAACAAATTAACAGCAGCATTCAAGTTCAGCTCACGCTTTCTCCTCAGGATTGGGTATACCTAGGCCCAGGGTTCCTCCCCGAGGGCTAATCATGCCATGCCCCAGATGTCTCCTCAGACTCACTCCCACCTCCCTTATATCCAGATAAGATAGACAAGCCACCTGCCCCAGTGAGGCTGCAGAATCCACTTAATCCTTTCACAGCAGGATCAACACCTGCTAAGGGTACGTCTTCACTACCCGCTGGATCGGTGGGAAGTAATCGATCTATCGGGGATCGATATATCACGTCTCGTTAAGATGCGATATATCGATCCCCAAACGCGCTCCCCGTCGACACCGGAGCGAGCGACGGTAGCGAAGTCGACGGGGGAGCCGTAGCCGTCGATCCCGAGCCGTGTGGACCCCCAGGTAATTCGATCTTAGATACTTCGACTTCAGCTACGCTATTCGCGTAGCTGAAGTTGCGTATCTTAGATCGATCCCTCCCCCCAGTGTTGACCAGCCCTAAGAAAATGGGTGCCCCGGGCAAACGATCATAGACAGGAGCTAGGCATGGAGTAAGTTTCATTGCCTTAACTACAAGATCTCTTTGCCCTAATTGCTGTGGCACGAGCATTACCCTGTGCCGAGTGCCCTTAGGTCACAAGGCTCACGCTTGCCCTCTTAGGCAATGATTAGCCAATGCGTGCAAGAACTCTGGACCATTTTTGAGAGCAGAAGTGCAGGGCTTTAGGTCACATGGCCACGTCTCAGCCCATGGGACTGTAGCTGGAAGAATTTGAGTATGCACATTGCTAGCCAGACAAATTGCACCCTCAGTTTATTTCTGTCCCTATGACAGCAAGACACTCCCAACATTAAAATAATTTCCTTCAGCAGTGGGCGTGTCTCACACACGTTATTCTGCAGAGCAGATGACTCAGAATAGTGTAACTGGCGGGTGGGGTAGGAAGCTTGGAGATGCAGCACAAGAGCCAAAAGACTGGGGAATAAGACACGGGCGAGGGGCTGCAAATGGTCCTAGATGCACAGGCTGAAATGAAAGAGGGACTGGTGGGGGCTGAGGCACTGGTGAGCAAAGAGATGTGGCACGAAGAGAGAAAAGTAGTGGGGAGCCAAGGCCTGGACAGAGGGGTTGAGTGGGGACAGCACAGGTGTGGCCTGGAGAGAGAAGCAGGATACACAGGAAGGCACCAGGCTCTGGTTATGGCTACCCTGGAACTGGGAATGTAACTTCCAGCTTGAGCAGACATATCAGCGCGTGTCCTGATCGAACAACTGTGCTAAAAATAACAGTTCAGCCACTGCAGCGCAAGTGGCAGGGCAGGCGAGCTGCCCTGAGTACATACCTAGAGTCTTGGGTGGGATCGTACTCGGGGCAGCCAGCCCATCCCACCGCTGGCACCACCTCGGCTACGCTGGTATTTTTAGTGCACTAGCTCAATCCAAGCTAGCAGGGTTACATCTACCTGAAGTCACACTTTGCAGCTCCAGTGTAGACGTACCCTTATTGGGCAAGAAACATGACAACCCGTAACATCAACAGCATCTACCAGTGGATGATCTAAGGAGCTTTACAGCAGTGGTTCTGAACCAGGGGAATGCGTACCCCTGGGGGTACACAGAGGTCTTCCAGGGGCTACATCAATTCATCTAGATATTTGCCTAGTTTTACAACAGACTACATAAAAAGCACTTGCGAAGTCAGTACAAACTAACATTTCATACAGACAATGACTTGTTTATACTGCTCTAGATACACCATACACTGAAATGTAAGTACAATATTTATATTCCAGTTGATTTATTTTATAATTATATGGTAAAAATGAGAAAGTGAGCAATTTTTCAGTGCTGTGACACTTGTATTTTTATGTCTGATTTTGTAAGCAAGTAGTTTTTAAGTGAGGTGAAACTTGGGGGTAAGCAAGACAAATCAGACTCCTGAAAGGGATACAGAAGTCTGGAAGGGTTGAGAACCGCTGCCATAGAGGAATTAAGCAGCACCTCTGTTTTACAAGTGGGGCTATAAAGCGAGAGAGAAATGAAGTGACTTGACCAAGGACACTGAGTCAGTGGCAGTGCCACTGACTCCAGATCTCCTGATTTATGGTCCCCTGCTTTTTGAATCTTGCCTGCCTCTTTATCTCAGCCTGGAAGGTCTGCCCTGAAGCAGGCCCAAGAGCTATAACCAAGAGACACCTAGCTGTGCTTCTGGAGATGGAGGAGAATGAAGGATGGAAACAGCAAGGCAGTGGGACTGGAAAACACTTCTGGAAGGCCAGACTGGCCTCTCCTTGTTCTAATAGGCCTTGCATCTCTGATACTACAAGAGGGAGGTTAAGACAATGGCAACTACAGGCCTGCAGGCTGACACTTCTACCTGCCCTGCAGGAGGCTGTCCATGGACACCCCCCCAAGTCCCTGGACAGGCCTCCCTTCTTGCAGGCCAGAGGGAAGCGGGGGGCTTGAGCACTGTCCAGGGGAGCAACATGATAAATGGTTAGGGAATTCAGAAGTCATTTTAGGCCAGCCTACTCTCACACACGTACATAGGCAGCTCCTCACTAGATCACACTGACATTTATACGGTGAGCTTATGGATTTGTTTTGAAGGCAGACGTAGAAGCCAAAAAACATTATGCAACTTCTGCGAGTTCGCAGCACCCACAGGCAGAGGCAAAGGACAGCATTACAAAACCACGGAAATTTTCACACCCCGGGCAGTGCTCTGCTGCCCTGGGCCTGACACGCCAGTCAATATTTGTTGTATCACCTGCTCCGCAGCAGCTGCTGCCGCGGCTCCTCAGGGCAAAGTCCATCCAGAGAAGGGACGTTCAAGCTTTATAGCACAGCTGGGGTCGGAGCTCAGGCTAAGAACCAGCTTGTAAGATACACGGGCTGCACAGGATGGCTTCACACTCCCATGTTGTGAGGGAGCGAGTCCGGCAGGGCTGTAAGGAACATGCTTCAGCTCACGCCAGACATCTTTTGGTGCCTGCGGGATCCTCGTGCCTACTATGCACCCAGGGAGAGCGTTCCCAGGGGAACATCTTGCTCCTTTATCTTTCCAGCGCCTCTTCGCAGCTCAAGCCTTTATCCCCGGCTGCAAACGGCTCCTCGCACGCTCACCGTGCCTGACACGTGAGCTGTAGCATTGCTCAGCTTTCCGGTAAGCCCAGAATCGTGGCAATACACTCAAACCTTCTGCCAGGAGATTAGATTGCTTGGAGCCGGGAGGTGTCGGGCATCTCCAGACCTGCAACTTGCTGGGACGCCTAGAGACTCAGGTGAGGCCCACGCTGCATTAGAACCCCAGCTCCAAGTGGGTCCTTGCCTCCCTGCTGGAATGTGACGTGGGGGACTTGAGGGTGAGAAGGCATGCGTCTCCTGCACTTTTGGGGTACAGTCCCTGCTTCCCCCAGCCAGGACCCCCTCGGAGAGTAGGGGACAGTGGTGGTTTGTTCCGCCCCCCCACACACACACTTTCATACTTGTATGCTGCATTTTGCCGCCAGCAGCTCAGGGCTGGCACCATGCCACGGCAGGCTGGGTTCTTTTAAAACAAAACACAGCATGGAAATGAATATATAAAGTAACTCGGTGTATTAACTCTTCCCCGGCCTTCCCAGTGTGGCTGGGGACCCGCCTTGCACGTTCCAGATGGAAACCATCTTCTGCAGGAGGTTCTGTCAATCGACACTGGAATTCAATAATAAAATTGAACCTGATGCAAGAGAGGAGACCTCCCCTCCCCCATGACCCTCTCAGCAGCACAGAGGACAAGGGGGAGTGAAGGGAGGCAGCGAAGAGTCCTGCTGTCTTGGGCCTCATAACACCTCCTAGGGTATCACATAGGGACAAGCAGAGTGCGCCACGTAGCTCTACCACCTGAGCGCGTGGAGGTGAGGCAGTGCAAGAATGCAAGACCTCCTGCTCCCCCAACCTTCCCAAGGACAAGTTTCTCCCACTCTCCCTAGCCTTCCGCCAGTCAGACTCTTCAAGAGCCTGCTCCAAAGCCTGCTGCAGCCAGCAGGAGCCTTTCCACTGCTCTGTGGGATTTGGATCAGGCCCACGGAGCATGTGAGCTGGTGCCTTTGGCAGATTCCCCTGAGCTGTTGGAGAAGGTGGGGGAGCAAACAGAAAACTGGAAGGCAGGAGTCTCCAGCACAACAGAGCACGAGGCTGATGCCACTGGGGCGCGCCCTAGATAGCGTTTCTGGGGCATGGTTGAGCTTTTCAGACTTGGACGATGGTCAGGAATCCAAGGGAGAGGGAAGAAAAATTAAATCAGTTCTTGACCGTCTGGTGGCATCTTTTCCCCCCAGTAAGCAGAGGGCAGCAGCCAACCGGGCAGCATCCTGGCAAGGAGGTGAGAGACCCGGAGAAGCCACAGCAGACGCCACGGCTTGAGTTGAACTCCTAGCTGCAGTTACCGGGACTTGACTTCTCGGTCCCAAAGCAGCATAGTGAGCCCAGAGGAGAACGGGAGGCAGAACATATTACAATCTACGTAGAGGAGAGAGACCAAGGGTGGAAGCTGCCTCACGCTCTGAGCGGAAGTAGTCTTGAGAGGCTGCAATGGCAATACTATTTATTTCCAGACACACAAACCTTTGTTAAGGTGGAGTTAAGGCTGCGGGCGCAGATGAGTGCTTTGGGCGGACATTACCTTTCAAGGATGTTAGGAACCCAGAAGGGCAGAGTCAAGGATGGATTTCCCAAGCAGAGTCACGCTTCAGGAACTCTGTATCTGAGTCACTTCAGAAATTCTACCCTGACCCCAAATCCAACCCGCCAGCTGCGATGCCAATAAGGCTTTTCTGGTGGATTTGAGGAGGGCAGAAAAATAAGGCTTACGATGGAAACTCAGGTTCAATGAGCGTGGAGTGACTGCTATTCCTCCATAACCATGCCCCTATCCAAAGATCATAGGAGCCAGAGTTAGAAAAGACCCATTAGAACATTATGTCCATCCGCTCTGCCAGGGCAAGGGAATGGGCCAGATTCTGATGTGAAATGCTGGGAGTTACACCAGTGTCACTGACAGCAGAATCTGGCCCACACTGCCCCACTAGGGGATGTAACAGGCGAGAGAACTCACGCTGTCTTTGAGCCCAGACGATGCTCTGGACATCATATACTTCGTAATACTGATCCCACGGAAAACGCCTAAGGTCGCCCAGGGCCTTATGGGATAAAATGGTCTTTTCACCACAGTAAAGTTTGGGTCAGATAGTTTAGTACCTGTGTAACGCCGACAGACCCCGGTCGTCAGGATCAAACCTGGGGCCTCTGGAGCTTAGTGCATGAGCCTCTACTGCATGAACTAAAAGCCAACAGGCTGTTAGCTAAGGTTGTAGAGCAGACTCATTTAACTCTCTCTCTTTTAAGTGGTCTCACTGCCACTAGATAGGGCAGAACACCACACCCAGAAGGTCTGTGGGTTACACCTGCGCAGCCCACTACATGACCCCCGGTTATCCATCCCCCGACCACTGATCTCCGGGAGGTGCTATTGAATCTCGTGGCTGGGCAGTGCTCCACAACATTAACACCCCTCCATACTTCAGGCTTCCAGCAGCACCACACCCCCTCCCCCTAATCCCAGTAAGGGTCAGACTTTGTACTCAACAGCTGCCCATCATCCCCACTCCTGTGGTCTCTGGCTGAGCCTTGCCATGCCCCTTGTTGGCAGTCATTAGGACATGGATGTCCCATGCTGCTCCCTGTCTATTACTGGAGATGCAAATAAAATTCCAGAGGAGAGAGACACAACATGGAGCAAGAGGGGCATTGGGTAGAATGATGACTTCTTAAGAGGAGTGCTGTTCATCCTGGCCCCCAAGCATGGGATGGGAGAACTACTGGCCTGAGTCAGCAAGCCTGGGTTCCACTCGCAGCTCTGACACAGGCTCACGGGGCGCCCTTAGGCAAGTCCTTTAGGGCCCAGTTCTCAAGGGTGACCTCTAATTGTGTGTGCCTTGAGTTACGGATGCTCAATGTTAGACCCCCCGGGAGATGACATGGTGCTGAGCAGCTACAGTTGCCACCAAAGTTAAATGGGAGATGAGCTCAGCGCAGCCCCCAGGAGCTAGGGTCGCTCAGCGCTTCCCCGCAGAAACCCCCAAACCAAGCAGGCCAGACTGTCTGACCCAGCTGGAACACCCGTCGTGGAAGTGATGCCGAGACCTTCACTTGACCTAGCACCTTTCATCCCCCCCCCCCCCAGGCGTATCCCTCAAGGCCCGCTTTGTTAAAAGGCAGCTGGAAAAGGAGCAGAGGAATTAAGGGCCACACAGCAATGGAGAGGAGAAATGAAGGGTCAGCCAGGGGGAACAGGTACATGAATGCTGCTCTAGATGGGGATTGTGGCAGAGAAGAAGGCTCTCGCACCTACAGCGGGGACAGAGAAGAGGCCAAGGCTAGGTGAGCAGAGGGAGGTGGAAGAAAAGGAGGTCTGTGAGGTCAGCAGGTGCACGCCTATGGAAGGGTTCGATCCCCACCCTGGACCAATAGGGAGCCAGCTCAGCTGTCTGAGGCAGGGGTGGGGGGGGTGAGGTGGCCAGGCTTCGTCATACCTGGGCACAAATGGGGGCAGCAGTATCGTGCACATGCTAGGGAGCTGGGACTCCTCGGGCAGGCTGGGGTGAAGGGAGTCCATCTGCATGCAGGGCCCCACTGCTAGATGCTAGGGACAGCCCCTCCCCCGCTGCTTTGTAATGCAAACACCATCCCATCTGTTTGGTAAGAGCACAAAGCACTAGGGCTCTAGGGACGGGGCAGCAGCCAAGCTCCCAGGTCTTGGCACCACGCTGCCAGCCCGGCGTCCGTGGCTCCATCCGTTTGGCCCCAACCACCTGGAGCCCACTGGAGACTCAGAGGCTGCCCACCCTGCAGCCTGGCAATTGTCTCTCTCTTCAGAGCAAATTCCAAGCTGTCATGCGGCCACCCAGGAATCACTTCAGCGAGGGAGGTTTCCTTGGGAAAGCTGCTAGGAGACAGGCTTTGGCCAGGGGAGTTACTTTTGCGGGCAGCGAAGCTTTAGGCCACTGGCTGCTGCAGTTCTGACAGCTGGGATGTTGCCAGCCACTGGAACCGGCAAGATCTGTACACCCGGATCCCAAGCTGCCCCTGCCCTGGCAGGCCAGGTGGGTGCAGGAGGGAAAGGGTACTCTCGGCTTCTGCATCACTGTTTCAGAGGAAACAAGACAGTTCCACGTCCGCAGTCCCAGCCCCCTGACCCAGCCTGGTGTGGATGAGCTGAGGAACGCCCCAGGTAAAGCCTGACAGAACAGGAGGCTTCTGGCCTTTGTGAGCTAAGCGAGTTCCCTCTTCTCCAGTTGCTCCCACGGCTGCATAATGAGCTCTTCTACTGTCCTATGGGCCACACTGTGGATGCAGAAGAACAGCGTCCTTACGCCCTCGTGCCAGGCCCCGTAACGCAGTTAACTCTTTGGAGACTGCAGGCTGCACACCTGCGCAGCGTTCGTTCAGCTTGCAGCCTGATCAGTATCATCCTTATCATCTGCGCATCCCAATTGCTGCTCCAGGGCCCGCCGGAACAGAGTGGCAGGGATCTCTTAGCCTGCCAGCGAACTGAGGAGTCACGGGGAGGCATTTAGGATTTGCCCGTGTCTTTGCCCTCTCCTCAAACGCAGCCCTCTGGGGATCTGCCCTCTTTACAGAGGTGTTTGCTCAAGTCATCTCTCATACGGCTCCTGGGGAAAAGGGGGCAAGATGTTTTTGTCTAGCTTAGCTTATGGCTGGGGCAGTGCCACTGGGAGGCGCTTAGAGATGCCCAAATTAGGAAGACCCCCATCGGTCGGCTGCACAGTGCTGCATCCATACCAGGGACCCTGTATTCAGGGGCGATGGGGAGTTTAACAGTCGAGCAGGAGGGAGTGAAGAGGAGACGGACTTTCCAGCTAGCCCCAAAGCAGCAGATCCTGCACTCGCTGCATAGGAAATACCCACCATCAGGATAGTTCCCACCAGCTGCAAGAGCCCTGCCTCCTGTTGGTGCAGGTACTCAGGAAGATCAATGGGGTTGCACCAGGCTAGTGTGAATGCAGCTCTTAAAGGGACAGGAGGTAGTGCCCAGAATGAAGCCCACAATCTCTTCCCTGCCCTAAGCACAGAATCCAGCTCCACAAGCCTCCTTGTGCCAGGGCAGGGACACTCCGAACTCAGCCACCCGCACACGTATGGCTCCCCAGAATACTCCTTCCCTGAGTACAGCGTGGCCCAGCTCTGCCCTGGGATGTTTTAAGCTATAATAAGGAATAAGGACAGCCAAACCCTCTGGGAGCAGTGCCAGAAGTAGAACTTCACCTTCTATCTGCAGGAACTTTTTGGTATTGCAAAGCGCTGCCGGGAAAGGGAAGCCAAGAGATGAGACTGGCTGTGTCCAGATAGGGGGGAGAGAAACCATGGATGGCTCTGCCCAGCTTTCACTCAGGGTGCAAACCCAGAGACTGCAATGCCAATACACGCCTATGAGGGGCAACCCTTCAACGGCAGCAATGCCAAGACCTGCCTGCCAGAGGTACCCAGAAAAACACCCATTAGAGAGTGTTTGGGGGAGGTGATACAGGGCAGGGCACTGCAGAACGATGCAGGGTAAAGTCATCCTCCCTCAAACACAGCAATGCCTGCCTATGCTCAGGTGAGCACAGAGGTCTGACTCAGGGCTGCCCTATAGTCAGTAGGGTGCTGGATTTTCACCCAGGCCACTGGCCCGTTTATTAAAGCATCTCCCTGTTCAGCAGGTTGCGAAAGGGAGCCGGTCTCTCACCCAGGGAGAGGAGAGCGCTGGCTGCTTCTCGGGAGTTCGTACAGGACTCAAATGGGGCCTCGGCTGCCAAAAGGCCTTGCTGCAGTCGGTGCGAACCTGCTAGCAACACACTCCTCCTCCTGCGGAGCTATATGCAGCGCTGGCCTGGCGCCAAGGGGCAGCCCTGCCCGTTCAGTGAGGCACTCTGATGCTTCTCACGAGAGGTCAAGCGAAATGCGAGCGGCTGCCCCTCGCCTGCCCTCCGCGGCTGGCAGCTGAATTCTTGCACTAACTCAAAGGGAAACCTGCGTATGGGCTGACAGCCTCCCCCTCCCCCCACCAAGCTTAACTCCAGCTGCCTCTACAAAGGGCAGAGACTGCCCGTGCACCTTGATCGCCACCAGGACAGCTCTCCCCGGCCACCCACCCGGAAGATCAGACAGACATGTTGGTGGCTTCACAGGGACAGCAGCAATTCCCAATCCCAGCCCCCTTCCCCCATGGAGCTGGGCAATTCCCAGGAAGGGAGCGCTATCCCAGAACCACCTCCCCTCCCGCAGGCCCCTTATCTCCCTACTTGCTTCAGGCGTCTCTGATTGTGCTAGCAAGTGCAGCCACAGCTTTGCTAACGTTCGTTCGGCCCATCAAAGGCAGCCCAGTCAGGGCCCGACTAGCCAAGGACAGGGATGGCCCTTTTCCAAGCACAACAAACGTTAGAGGCAGGCTTTGAACAGACACCGTACATTCACAGTAAGTTGATGCCTTTTGCAGACTCTGCTCCTGCTCTCTTCCCCACCCCCCACCACCCGTAAAGAGATTGGAAACGAGGGATAAAAATCGTTCCCAGCTCAAATAGCTGAACTCTCTGCTCAAGTGGAAGCATGCAGTAGGCGTGAGGAACGCATTCCTTCTGTCAGCAGGACCCTGCCCACCGCGAGAAGCAGCTGGCATTCCAGAGGTCCCAACACAGAGAATGCCAAGCGACCTCGACGGCTGGCACACGACTAGGCAAGCGTTGGAATAGACCTCCTCCGTGGGATAGGGGGCGGGGGTGAGGAAGAGGAGGACTAAATAATTTTAAACACACCATTAGTCTCTCCGCCTTACAGTTTACTCTATTCCAAGCAGTGGTTTAGGAGTAGGGAGATGTACATACAGAAACTTTTCAAGGCCATCTCTCTCCTTCTCACTCACATCAAGAAGTTTTTACAGGGATCCATGTAATACTGCCACACGCTTTAGAAGGCTCTTAAATAGACGCTCAAGGGAAGCAGTAGAATCTCTGTCACTTAATACTTAGCACTCCTAGGACACTTTCCTTCTGTAGCTCTCTCGGCACTTTACTAAGGAGAGTCAGGCGCTAACCCTTGAAGTCTAGGAATGTGAAGGAACTTGCCCAAGGTGACACACTGAGTCGATGGCAGGCCCAGGAATAGAAACTAGGCTGCCTCGGGGTTTTAAAACTAGACTAGAGGAAACACAAACCAAGCATAATGTAACAGGAAATAATCCTGCCCTGGCTGCCTAATGGCCTGGGTGATTCAGATTGAACAGAAAGCCATGGTGGAAGATGCGACTTCTTGCTTTGTTACCCGACAGAGGCAGAGGATCTGTATAGGAAAGAATGGCTTGGCCCAAGTTTATGGACTCTGCTGCTTCAGCAGCAGTAGACTCGGATGATTTCCATCCTTCCTCCACACACAGAAAGAGAATGAGTTCCCACATGGGGCTGATGGAGCAATGAATGGAGCTGCAATCCGAAGTGGAAGCAGATAATTGCAATCCGAAGTGGAAGCAGCTCATGGGGCAGGGAAGCCAGCACACACCATCTAGGAGAGGACTAGCTTTTAAGCAGGGACACACACATTAATGGTTTGGCCTCTTCTGAAATAACATGTGCCTTACTGGTCACGCCATCTCAAAAAGAATATGGCATTACAGGGGGATCCGAGATGGGCAATGAGAAGGATTAGGGACCTAGAGAAACTCTTACATGAAGAGAATGAAATTCCTTCACTTAGAAAGGTGAATAAGAGGCGAAAAAAATCTATAAAATAGCACACGATCAAGAAGGTAGATCTGTTCTCACCACCTCACAACACAAGAACAAAGGGCCAGCCAACAAGATTAAAAGATGACAAATTCAAAACCAACAAAAATAAATACTTCCCCCCCCACATACACATAATACAAACTGTGGAACTCTCCACCACAGGATGTCACTGAGGCAAACGCAATCAACAAGATTCAAAGAGAGACTGGATATTTATATGGATAACAAGAACATCCAGAGTTACAACAGTTAAAGTTAACAAATACTGGAAGAGATATTAAGCCTCATCCTTCAGAGCTTAAGCCAAACTAACTACTAAGGATTAGGAGATAGCCAGTTGCGGGATCAGCTTACCTCACATCTGCCTACAGCAGGGTTCTTAAACCATCCTCTGAAGCAACTAGCGCCGCCCACTGTCAAGGACTGGATACTGGACTAGATGGCTTGTGGGACAGGTAACGCTCTACAGGGGCATTACCCGTGCGATTCTGTCAATGGCAGAAAGAGAATGGTGGCACCAGCAGCCAGAGGGGTAAGCCCCGCACTGCACCCCGCCAACGCTCCACAGCTGGAAAGCAGGCAGGAGAGGAGGCCATTGAGAAATTCTGGAGAGACAGACTAGCAAAGCAGTTATCAAAGTGAGGTCCGTGCAGAGCTCGCTGGTCACATGGTGCTAGCTCGCCTGTTTGTTTCCAGCTACTGCATCGCATTAGAAGTGGCTAAAAATACATGTCTAACATTACTACTCCACACAAGGGACTGCTGTAGTTACCACAGGGATCTGATGTGACTGAATGGAGGAGGAAGTGGCCATTGGAAGGAAAGGAGACCACTGGACAAGCTCATTATGAATTATTTGTATTACCAAAGAAGCCCCAGTCATAGGCCAGGAGCCCACTGCACAGGGTGCTGTTCAAACACAAAACAGAGACCTGCCCTGGAGAGCTTACTAGCACTCGATTAGAACAGAATCTACATGATAGAAAGGTTTGAGAACCCCTGGACCAGAACAATGGCAAATAACCTGCTAAAATACAGGTATCATGCCTTCTAACGAAGGACACTTGATACATACGAGATCTGGGAGCTCAGAAAGCCACGCTAGATGCTTTGTGGATGTCTAAGGTCAACGTCAGGTTGAAAATATCTGGACTGCACAGAATCAGGTTCAAAGCCTAACAGGGTTGATGTTGCTCTTTATCCTTCCAAGTTAATACTGTTTTGCCCGACTGGAGCCTCTTCCATCTGAGGATCTCAAAGCACTTTACATACATGAATTAAATGAACCTCACAGACCTCCTGGGAACTTGGAAGCAGGAAACACCCGTTCTCTTGGACTCTGCCTTAAAATCCAGGATCCTGCCTGGATATTAAAGCTCTTTCCCTGAGAGTATGGATTTGTCCCAGCGTGCTTGGTCTAAAGTTTCTCCTCCTCCATGCAAGTAGAGGAGAAACTAGTTGACTGCCTTCACCGCAGAAGTGGCTAAATTTCAGCAAAGCTGTGAGCATGCAAACTTTGGAGACATTTTGCGATTCTTCAGGATGAACGACTAGCAAGCAAATCCCCCTGGTAAATTCCATCCAGGAGCCTGCTTTTGTGGCTCAGCTGAATTAAACTCTGTCTTCCCCTCATAACGGCTGGCACCGCTTGAGAGACTTCCCCCTTTCCAAGGGACAATGGCCGCAGCCCCAATTGTTCTGCTGGTCTCCTCCCCCAGGAATCTAATCTTGTGACACCCCCCCTCCCCAATCCCCCTCTTTTTTTTCTAGGGCTACTGAGCCCGTCCCTGCCCAGCCAACTGGCTCATTGTTAACGAGCGCGTCCAGCCAGGAAAGTGATTGATCACTAGGGAGAAAGGCCAAAGCCGCGACGGGTCGTTTAACAATTTCAATTAAACTCTGCAGCGCTTAGACACTGAAGGGGAGGAGAGAGGGAGAGAGAGAAGGAAATTAAAACTTCTACCACTGCTCCAGGTGACAACCCCAACAGCAGTAGGGTCCACGGACAATGGCCCATGCCCTCCCTGGAGGTATATGGTTTGAGAGAGAGAACCCCTCCCCGCTTGCAGAAGTAGCTCTAGCAATGGGCATCCCCCACACCCCCTGCCTTACAATATCATACTGATGTCCCCCAGCCCCATAGAGCTGCAGGATTAATGTGCTCTCACCCACCAAGAAAAAAAAATCATCATGTGCCCCCAGGGCTTTGAAATAATAGGTGCTCTGACCCATTTGTGCACCAACATTTTCCACGCCATGCACTGCCTAAGAATATGCACATTGAATATTTAACTGTGTGTCCCTGAAGTTCCCGCTGCCGAGACTGGCGCTTGATTCTTGGTTACGTGCAGCGACTTTTTTTAGGCACAGGAGATCCCCGAGGGCTAATCACAGAGATGCGGCTCCGAATCCACTGAGACAGCAGAAGGACTCTTAGAGGGATTTTAAAAATCAGCATCTCGGCCTGTCATATGGAAAGGCGCTTTAATGAGCAACAAAGGCAGCTAGCATTCTGCTCACCCGGCATCTTAACAAAAAGAGAGAGAGAATGAATCATAAGGGGTTGGGAGTAGAAGGCTCCTCTGGTGGAGGGACAGAGCCTCATGCAGCAGGGGAAACTTCTGACCTCTCCTGCCACAATGTAATAGACTGATCCCATCTCTGGCTGGGGGTTCAGCCCCTGGGGGCAGCAAGGAGGGGACAAAACCAGAGCAAGGCAATAGAGAACGCTCTCCAATTGCATTTGATTGAGATAGAGTCATCAGGTGATTAAGGCCCTAGGATGGAGGTGAGGAGGCCAGCCTTGCTTCTTCCCCTCCTAGCATCGGGGCATTCTCACCCCATTGCATGTTACACCTCATCAGGCTCCGCTTTCAAGCCAAGCACACCAGCTGTGCCAGTTCCGGCTTCACTAGTTTCTTCCTTAGTATTTAATCTGGAGATAGAAACTGGGGTTGTCCTTATTCTCAGCCCTTCCTTAATGTCAGCTCCTGCTCGCCTTTTGTAGGCATCACTAGCCTCTCTCAGAAAGCTTTCAGAGTGGTAGCCGTGTTAGTCTGTATCAGCAAAAACAACGAGGAGTACTTTCGGCACCTTATAGACTAACATATTTATTTGGGCGAAAACTTATGCCCAAATAAATTTGTTAGTCTTTAAGGTGCCACAAGTACTCCTCGTTGTTTTTTCTCAGATAGCTGTAGATCCTTATTTCCTCCTCCTCCTGAGAGCTAAGTATCTCTCCGCCCTCTGCCAAACCTGTATCATTCAGGTTGCCCCGTGCCACCTGGCCTTGCGATAAGCAGGTGAGCAGACCTGTGCGTGATGTTCCCCATGGGCCGGGCTAGTTCCTTGTACTGACTGGGAAAGTTCTTTCCAATTTGCATTTGGTGCAGCCGGCTAGGGAGCGTTTTGTTTCCGTAACCCCAGCGCTGTGGATTTTCAGAGTTTAACCCCTACCGCCTCCCGCTCAGAGCTTTGCAGTGTCTGACCCAGCAGAGTTTATCCCCACTTTCTTTTTAGAATCCCCAGCCTCACGAACGTAGATTTCCCAGCACTGAACACACAGCCCAGAGCTGCTCCTAGTCTCTCCAAGTCAGTCTCAATTATTCCCCCCTCCCCCCCCCCCCACACACTTTCCTCCTCCTATGAAGCTTTTCACATGCATTCTTTTGCACTCATGAGGAGTGCCAGCCTGACAGACCTGGCAACAGGATGCCTGTATTCATAGCACAAGCACAGCACAGGCCGCAGGAGGGCAAGCTTCCCCTATGCTGCACCACAACCCTGCCCTGGATGGACACCTCCCAGGATGAAAGGTTTGCTGGCTATCCCTGGCCCATTCAGCCCCAAGAGCACCATTAAATGTGGTCGTTTTTATGATGTGAACACCTGTCTCTGGGGACTTGGATCAGGACCCCCTCTCCCTACATTAACTTTCTTCCCCCCACCAGTTGGGCCCAGAGTCCAGCTTAAATCCATATCCCTTCTGGTTGAAGGGAGGAGAGTCTTTTAACATTAGCCTTAAAGAGCATTTTAGCAGGATGGCTTTGTAGATCCAGAGTATGGTTCTTCACCCTCAGCACCCCACCAACCCAGACCATTACAGTCAAAGGAGAAGCCATAAGGCGTATTCAGAACTTCCCCTGCAAACAGACACACCCCGAGTCACCAACTGTTCCCCAGTGGCTCAGTTATCTCACTTGCTTGAGACTACCCTGTTTTACTTCTTCATCCTAACGGCTTCCTTATCCACTCAGCTGATTAGTCCGGTTAGTTCGCTTTTCCTCCCACTACCCTTCTGCCGTCGTCTGTTGAGTCTCACACTCATATGAGCTATTCCTATAGCTCAGTCTTCCTTCTTCTTAGCCAACACTCTGGTGCACCTATATGCGCTGGGTGTCACCTGTCTCACATATCCCACCTACTCCCGGAAGAACCCCAAGAATGAAGGAGCTGAACCAAGATTCTGGAGCTGGACACCCTGCACTTTTGAGAAGTTCAGATCTTAACCTTTGACCCCGGGGCCCCAGCTTTAGGATAAAATTCAAACCCTCCCACCCACCTCTAATTCATTCCAATTATTATCCTGCATGGGGGTGTTTGGGACACGGGTTGCTGACAAGGTCTTATCAACGCCCTGTTCTTTTGTTGGCCCAAAACGTACAGGGGTTTCTTCCCTGCTCCTAACCAGGAACTCGTCCACTGAGGACACAATCTCTTGTATCCTGATCTTTAGGAGAATCAGCGCATGATTGGGGTGTGACGGCACAATGTACCACCCACAACTCTAACCATGGTGTTTCCTACCAATACCGCCTGCCCTCTCCTGGGTGTAGTTCAATGTCTTTTCCCCATAAGGAGGGTTGTGCTCAATAGGGCTGTGTAATTCTCTCCCCATCCCAGTGATCCTGCTTTCCTTTATCTCCTTTATACAAACTAACCCAGCTCTCACCTGTCTCTCCTTCCCCTGCCACTTCCATATTTCATCTAGGACCTTTTCAGCCCTGAATGCTGCTTGGGGGGGCCCTCTGGGCTCCCACTCAACAGGCCAACAATGAACGCACATAAGCAGTCCCCATGAGTTTCTTTGCTGCAGTGACAGGGGTCTCCCCCTTTATCACAGCCTGGTCAGTGCAAGCACACAGAAACGGCCTTAAATTCATTCCTACTTCAGTTCTGCAGCTGACCTTTAAGAGCATACAGGAAAGAAACGGGCACTACTGAAGGGTTAAACATTACCAGACTTAAAGAATCTGAAATTCAAGGCCTGACAATTGGTTCCAGTTGACTGGCTTGGATGGTAATTTTTCACAAGATAAATCTGACCAGAAGTAAGTGGCAATGACTGAAGGACCCTCTGCGCCAGCATGCCCCACATTTGTGGTGCTCACTTTCCTTTGGTGATTTTCTGCCACCCTTCCCCCCATCTGTCCCCCACATTTCAGGGTTCCCACACAGAGGCTACTAGATGCATCATCTTTTACATTATCAGCAAGATCTGGATTCACACCCCCAGTCCCTGACTGCAGAGTAGTCTCCACTCCAGGGCACAAGTTCCAGGCTTCACATGCCCTGTTCCCAAGGACTCACACACCAAGGCCCTAAGAGTAGAATTCACAGCAACTGGCAAGAGATGCAGCAAGCAGCAATGCCCAGGTTCCTTCAGCGCCCTGCTGCTGCATTAAGAGGCAAAGGTACTCACTGCTCTTGGATGCTTTGACCTTGGCCACCAGTTTCTGCACACCAGGTACATCCCCATTTTTCACAGCCTGGATCAGCTCCTGCTCTCGTCCCATCATGGAGTGGTAGGGGAGTGAAAGGAAGAGGTCCTCAGATCCCTCCGGTTCATAAAGCCATGGGCGCGCACGTAGCAACTCCTCAAAATGCTCTCGAATGGAGGAAAAGCCCAGCAAGAAAAATATTTTAAAATCCCACGGGACATAAAAAAAGCCTTTCTAAAAAGATCTCTCCGTTAATGGTGATAAATGCAGCTAGGAGCCACTTTCCTCTTGAAGGGGACGGAGGTGGGGATGTAGTCTGGTTAAAGAACATGCAATCACTTAAACAAAAAATAGTTCTGTGCTTGGGGACTGACTCCCAGCAGCAACAGGGACCCACAAGACAAAGCCAGGCAGTTTGGAGGAGGGGGCCGGGAGCGTTTGCATTGAGAAGAGTGTGGCCTCTTAACCGAACCTGTGTAAAGCTCTCAGAGATCGAGGGGTCATGTTTTGCTTCCTTCGCGCCAGGCTGAGCTGCGCTGATGATTCCCTAATTCTTCCCAAAGGGATTATGTGCTCCTTTCCATCTGGAAGTTATAGATCCTCTCTCTCTCTGTTATCCCCCTCATGCTGGCATTCCTCTCGGTGCCGTCTCTGCCAGCCACGCTGCAGACCCCCTGCTGGGCGATCAGAACCTTGGTCACAGAGCCCTAGCGGAGAGGTTGTAGCGGTGCTCCCAGTACCTGTGAACATCAACAGCAGGGTCAGGTTTCAAAGGCTATTTACTTATCAGCCTCATTAAAACAGTCCATTGCGACTGCTTCTGTGGCCACGCCGAAGAACAAATAGTTTGACTATATTTAGTACTGGCAGAAGTCAGACTATCCTCATGTTAAAAGGGCTGCAGGAGTGGAGGGGGACAGGCCCTGTACTGGAGACGTCCTAACAATAGGTGCTGTGGGCTGGCCTGGTGGGCACAAGAAACAGGAGATCAGATTGGACCCCCAGCATGGATGCTCTGGGAAGGTCACGAGTGCCCTGTCCTGGCACACATGCATGCAGGAGGGAATGGAGCCAGCAGTGGGAGGAGCAAGAGTGTGGGCACAAGCCTTGCCCCCTCCTTGCACACCAGCAATTGTCTGGGCACGCTACACCCTTTCTAAAGGTGGGTCACAAGCCTCCAGGGAGTGCGCTCCCCCCGGCGCCCTTGAAGTGTTCTGCCTGCATAGGACACAAGCAGGCAGAATGTTTCCTCAACCACTACTTGAGTGCTGTGCCTCCTCCCGACCCCAGCAGAGCCCTGGCCGTGGGGGAGACAGACTACAGTGGGAGCACGGTCTAGGGGCTGGAGCCAGGGACAGGGAGTCTGGACTCCCTTGGGTTCTTCTCTTGGTTCTGTAACCGTTTCGATGCATGGCCTTGGGCAAGTCACTTAACCTCTCTGTGCACATCTCGATGTGGCTTTAAGAATCCCCTCTCTTAGGGGAGCTGGGAGCTGTAATTAGGTGTGATGGAAGTGCAAAGTATAACAACCCTCTTGGAGTGTGATGGACTTCAATGTCTATCTAGATACTGATATGGCCATCACTACGGTATCAGAGTGCCTCCCTGAGAACCACTCCACCAGCCAGTACAGGATAGGACTGTAATCTATATTCACTACGGCTACTTTTTCTCCCAGCAGGTTTAAAGAATCCCAGTGATGAGCTTCCAGCCCTTTCCCTGGCCATTTAGGAGGACTGCATTTCAGCCGGTTACTTTTAGTCAGGCCGCCTTGGCCTTGCCGAACATTTCCTCTCTCCTTATGCCTTGCAAACATAGATACTGCCCTGAGAATTAACTGGGAAGCTCCAGTGCACTGGGATTTAAAAGATACCCATTAAGAAGGTTATTAGCACACGAGCATTCTCAGGCAATGAGCTGAGCACAAGCTGGCAGAGTGACTGTACTCAGAGGAGAATCAAAATTTAATTCAGCCCCCAGCAAGCCAATTCCCTGCTGGTGGACTGTGTCTCCATCTCAGTGCATAGGGCATCCTTTCAGAAACTGAGGTTCCGCCCCCAATGTTACAGGATGGGGGCCCCACCACACTCATTCCTACCCGCCAAAAGTCTCCCCACTCCCAATCTCTAAATTTAGATTTATCCGAACATGACATTTTTAAAATGGCATTCTGTACATTTCTAGACTTCGCCCATGTTTCAGCCATGCATCTGGCAGCTTCTCTTCACCCTGTCATGAAATCTTGGGAGAAGGAGTGTGTGCGAGAGAGAGAAAATAAGAAAGATTGACACAAGCTGCCAAACTGCTGTCAGATAGCTACAATTCTTCATTAGCACCAAATTAGAACCAGCAAACTAGTGCTACAAGGCTCCACTTTCTGTTACCAGTCACTTGAGCCATGGATTCTCCTAGATCTCCCTTTCTTAAAGCTCCTGAGAAGCATCCTTGGCTGTTTATAATGTTGGGTTCCGTTGTAATAACTGGGACTACAAATCTACCCAAATTCTAAAATCAACTGTAAAAATGATATGAAAGTTCATATGATGTTATAACCACCTAGGCTAACAAATGGTGATGAAAAGTAAATCAGGGGAGAGACAAATCTAGCCTCCTGCACCCTCACATATTAGCACCGAGTCGGACTCTTGGAAAAACACTGCAAAGGGAAGAGGGCAAACCAAGAAAGCTAAGTTCATTGCCTGGTAAGGGACACACACCAGTGCGTGACTGCAGGATGGGGCTGAGAGGGTAGCCACACCTCTGGGCGGCACAGTGGCACTCGCCAGGCAATGACATTGTCGGGGAGGGGCACCATCAATCAGTCTTGGCACTACTAATACTGTGATTGGTTTCTCACTGGCAGGGTGCTGTCTATAAAGGCGTTACCAGGTGGAACTGGGCTTCTTGCTCCCCCCACCGCTGCCAAATACCCCTGCCACTGAGTTCCCCTTGTGATCCCAGGTGATTAATGCGGACCAGAGTGTGGGATAAGACTAGCCAATGCCCTTGATTTATGAGCTTTGGCAACAAATCTCCCCACTCCTGAAGTCATCAGCATACATCTTGGGGGAAACTCTTTCGTTGTGGACAAGGGGCTTGAACTGCTCCTAGGAGCGAAGGGAGGCTGGGCTGTGACAAGGCAGCTCTTCCCAGCAGATGTTGCATCTTGGTCTGAGCAGTTTGGAGAGGCACATGCAGACCAATGGTTGTCAAATGGCCATAGAAAGGCATCAAGGACATCTGCACATTCAGCAGGTGTTGAGATGCTGAACCTCAGCCTGTGAGGCCTTATGGGCGCACATCGTGCAAATAGAAGATCTTTTCAACCTGGACAGACTGTCAGAAATTGAGAACTGGTTTGCTGGTAGAATTTACCAGCTAAACTCATGCCTAGTGGCATCTGTGTTTGCCCTGGCAGAGGGGTTAGACTCTTCCCTGCTTGGTACACTTAGAATTATTTGGAGACACCAAGTCTCCAAACCCCAGGGCTGGGGCAGCAGCCTTTCCTACAAGTTAGAGGCCAGCTCACTTTCTGTGCTGAAGGGGTTGGATTTGCAGGGATGCCCAGACTTGCATGGTGAGGCTTGGGGTTTTCCCATGCAGTAGCCTACATGGGATTACAGGCCTTGGGTTTATGCTGGCCCATTAGGCCCTGGGCAGTTAGGTTGTTCTGAACTTGCACATTGCAAGTGGGTTGCAATGTGATGTGCATCACAACTCAGGTTGGCGGTCACATCCCCACTTCACTGCTGCCAGGTCAGGCTGCTTTAGGGGTTTCTCTCTATCCTCACGTTATAATCAAGTTGCGGCCACTTGGCTTAAGTCTAATGCTTGTGTCCATCCTCACTGCTCCTTGCCATAAGCAAACATGAATTGGGTTAATAGAACATCTCCTGGAACCTCAGTTACTGCACCAGCTTAAAGCTGTTTGGTTTCAGTCTGCTTCAGCACATCTCACCCAACTTCACTTTGATATCATCCGAACACACTGGCACTTGACTTTTTTATACTTAAGATTTTTTTTTAAGTCAATCTACACTAGGTAGCAGGCTCATATCTGAATGCCAGCTACTCCTCCAACCCCATCCAAGACGCTGCCAAGATCCATAATAGGCACCAGGAACTCTGTGTAACCAAGGGTTAACAATCTGCACCTCTCAAGCTTCAAAAGAGTGCAGCAGTATCAGATGTAGTCCTGAGCTAGAAGTATTTCTCCCTCCGCTCCCTGTCGGTGTTTATTGGCAATAGTCTGGAATGTGATTTGCTGTATACGGTGATAGCAAACAAGCCTCCCCCTACATGAGAAAGCTAATCTTTCAACCCAGGAATTCACCTGGAGAACCCAGGAATCTGAAATATTCCTTCAAACAACTCAGAGTGGGGGGGAAACAGTAGAATTATGTAAGGGGAGGAGTAGAGATGCTGAACAGCAATTTAAAAACAAAAACAAACAAAAAAAACCCCAACCCTAAAGGGCAGTCTGGGGAAGTTCTCCACACCCCCCTGCCTTCAGAAGGGGAAAACCTGATGCAAAGGTTACTATGATGGAAACACACTACAATCATAACAGTAAACACTTAGCGCTGAGGCATCTCCTCTACCAGGCACTATACAGACCTAGGGAAATCTAGGCCCCCTCCCAAAACAAAACCAAGTATACTTAATCACCCTCCCGTATCACAAATGGGGAAGTTGAGGCTGGGATGTTCAAGGCACTTGCCCAAGACCACACAAGGAGTAAGTTGCAACAAAACCCAACTGGGGGGATTATAAAGGAAGGAGGAGGGGGAGGAACAGTCTAATGAAAAAGAGGGAAAAAAGGCAACCTGGAGCACGTCTCTTAAGAGACTCAAACTATAAAAGAGTAAAGGAAAAATTAACCCGGGGCAGAAGAACGTTAGTAGGCAGCTCCGATAAAGGGGATAGTTGAACTCCTCTTTTTACTCGCGGCTTTAAACAAACATTTTCAGATCAAAACGCTGAACGGGACCCGAGCGGAGCTGAGCCTATTAAAAGAATTTGAAAGCTACAGCACAGGCATCCGTGACCCAGTAGGGGGGGAATAAGGGAAAGTCATTCTCTGCGGGCAGCAAACAAGCCGCACCAATTCCCGCCCCGCTCTTTCTTCTCCATAACTCACCTCCCGAGAAACTCCCCTGCGTTTCCAACAGGCAAAGTTGCAAATCCGATTCCTTCTCAGCCTCGTCTGCCCCCGGCTGGGGAGCGTTCTCCCACCACCCCCACCCCGCAGAGCTGGTGTAATAAAAGCCACGAGCAGATCTCCACTTCCACACAAAAATGCCTTTGATCTCTTAGAGTCCCGGACTCGGGGGGGGGGGGGGGGATCAAGTCCCCAGGCGCTGGAACTGCAAAGCAAAGCTGCTGCTACTGCAACAATATCCCCTTTGGTCCTCAGAGCCCTGCCTGGCCTGCTAGCGATTCCCACGGGCACCGCCGACCCCGCTGCTGAAATTGACCCGTCTAGTCAGTTTCACAGGGCGCCTAGGAACTCTGAAAAGTCTCTCTCCCGCAAGCCACCTCCCCTTGCCCGCTCGGTCCGTCTCCCTGCAGGAAATCCCTCCCAGCCTCCGGTCCGTCCCTCCTGATTGGAAAAGCAAAGGGGGCTGCACGAGCTGGGCAGGGCCAGGGCTGCTGTCAGTCAGGGTGATGCGGTTCCAGATTTGGGCAAGGGAAGGGGCGTGTGGAGAGTGCTACCTGAGACTCTAGTGTAACTGCAACAGGGAGCACGTGCCCAGGTGTGCGCGCTTTGGGACCGGAGCCTTCTCTCCAGCCAGAGCCTGGTGGAAGGTCGAGAGAGGCGTCCCAGCCCTTAAATACTAGCCTGTGCCCTTCCCTTCCAGCTGCAGGGAGCACAGGGTGTATGGGCGGCTGGCTTATCTATGGGAGCAGGGAGACCTACAGGGCTGGGAAGAGCTTCACAGCAAACCGGTTCCTCTGTTTCCGTGCAACGTCCAACTCAGTTCTGAGATTCAGTTTAAACGCTTTAAAACAATGCGAGCGAAGTGCTGCCTGTGCCAGTTTAGTCCCTGCTGGTAGGCAGCCCCGGTGAGATCTCCGCTCCAAGGAGCTCCTGCGCCTCCCTCCCAACACTGGATTCTTTACCGGGGGTTTGCTGGAGTAGCTCATGATTGCTTTAGATTGGTTAAGTGCCAGCCATGCACTGATGCAATTGTTTTACTGCTTTTTGGTGTTTACAAGTCTAGAACTTTAGGGTCCCAGGTGCATTTCAAACTCTGTAATCACACCTGGAGCCATCCCTCTTTGTACATGTGATGCATTCTCTTTCCCTCACTAGCCTCTGTGGATTTTGTGTGAGCTGGAGGATAGGCCCCAATCCTCTGAGATGTTGCCTTTACTGCAGGGATCCACCTATGCAGAGCTCAGGTCCCACAATTAGGGTGACCAGATGTCCTGATTTTATAGGGACAGTCCTGATTTTGGGGTCTTTTTCTTATATAGGCTCCTATTACCCCCCACCCCATGTTCCGATTTTTCATGCTTGCTGTCTGATCACCCTACCCACAATCTCAATCCCATAACAAGCTCTGCGCCTTAGGATCCTGCACAAATGAGATTTGGTGGGGTTCCACATGGGTGCAGTGCTCCTTGCAGGATTGGGGCATTAGACCATCAGCTCTTTGGGGCAAAGACCTTGCCTTCTTCCTTGTCTGTAAAACATTCTATGTCCCTCTGGCACTATACAAGTAATAGTTAATCACCTTTCCTCTTACTACAGTGAGCCATCGAAAATAAGCGACTATCAAAAATTAGTTACTGAAGGCCGCTTCCTAACAAAAGTGGAGCAGAACTGTAGTCAGTAGGACTGCCTTGTCAGAGGGTTTCTTAGAACAGGAGGTTACCTAATAAAACTGGACAGCTTTCACTGCACGATACCACTGGATTATCAACAGCTAATCAGATTAAAAACCCATACATTGGCTTAATTCACTAAGGGCCCAACCCACAGCTCCTGTTGGCTTCTGTGGGAGTCATAAGTACTCAGCACGTCTCCAGATCAGCCCCTAAAAAATTACACCAAACTATAGTTTATTGAGCAACATGAATAATGAGGAAAATGGCAGGGCTGGCTGAGAAGGAAGAGCTGGAGTTCTAAAATACACCCTGTCTTTTCAGTTCTGACTTAAAAAAAAAGATTATGCACATTTGATTAGAAATGTCAACATTTTACAGCTGCTATTTTGAAGCGCGGCGCTATAAGTAATCTTGCTAGGAAGCGACATGAAGTTAAAGGTCTTGTTATTCATTATGTGATTTTGTCAGAGCTTGTAAAGCGCATTGACATTTATACTAATCCCCCGAATTTATGTAGTACCTTTGTCCTTTTAAGGATCTTAATTAAGCTTCACAACACCCTGGGAAGCAGATAAGCCCACTTTGTAGATGGGAAACTAAGGGCTGGTCTACACAGTTTTTTACCAGTGTCACTATTTCCTTCAGGGATGTGACTTTCTATCAATATAGTTACACTGATACAATCCCTAGCATGGGATTATACTAGTATAACGGTACCTTATAGTAGTACAGTTTACTTCCATTCTCATACTGGTATAAGCACCTTTGCACTGGAATAACTGTCTCCCCACGAGGAGGGTTGTGCGATTAATTATAATGGTATAGTTAAAGTGGTACAATTTATGTGTGAAGACAAGTTCTAAGACACAGGAGTCAAGACCAACAATCTCTAAACTAGGGTGCCAATTAAGCACTTGGCCTGATTTTCAGCTGTACCGAGCCACTACAATTCCCAATGACAGCTTTGAACATTAAGCCACGTATTTAGGTGCTTTATTTTATGTAACTAAGTTTGAAAATTTTGGGTTAAGTTACTTGCCTGAAGGCACACAGCAATTGTTGTGGCAGGGCTGGGATTAGAAGACAGTAGAGTCCCGCTACCTATCAGTAAACCACACAGCTTTTTAACCCTTGGAAAGCTCATATTTCTCCCTCCTGATCATTTAGTAAGAACTGTTGGTGTCCCAGAACACCAGACTCCAGCGTAGGCGCTTTGTAGCGCTACAGACAAAGCATCGAGATGTCTGATTTATTTTCATGGCATCCACAGTACAGGTTCCAAGAGGGATGATCATCAATAAAGAAAAACCCTACACAAAATTTCCTCTCAAAGCTAAATATCTCATAGCAATTAAGAGAGCTGTGTGTTGTCCAGAGCTATCCCGAGAGGCTGGGGAAGTGGGACAGATCTCCTGTCCAGAGCTGGGGAGAAAGGGCTCATTTCTGCCTGACTAATCACCCCCTCTACTGCACTGGAGTGGGTTCCAAGCTCCTTTTGAAAATTCTTTTCCTTGGAGTGAATCTGGGCGGTGGATCAGAGCTGAATGAACTCTACTGCAGCATTTCTGGTGCGACTTTGGGGGAAGGAACATGCAGGAGCACAGCTAAAAGCTCACCCCAGCCCAAGTCCTCCCTTTCACGGGGCCTGGTCTTCAAAGGTGCTGAGCACCTGCAGCTCCCATTGACTTCAGCTAGAACTGTGGGTCCACGGCTTTGAAAATCCAGCCCTTAGTGAGTTCTATGTACATGGGACAGAAGTGCTCAGATTCCCTCAAGGACTTTCCCTTTTGCACTAAAGAGAAGCTCTGTCTAGTTGGAACAATATTGCCATCTAGAGGTAAGTAGTACAACCTTCCTGTTGCAGGCTATTGGTAGGGATTGATTATACTGGAATAGTATTCTTTTTAAACAAGGAGTTATTTGAGAGCACCTTTCAGGGAGGGAGGCAGAAGAAAAGAGAATTTGCTATCTGAGGAAATATATTTTGGCTTGATGTACACAGAAAACATACTTTAGTTCATATACTACAATACACACAGTTCGTATTGTAACAGATCTGTTCTTCCCCTTCACCCTCGCAGGTGTTGCTGTGTGCAGCTCAGAACTTCAAGGGGCTAGAACTCTCATCTTCCTTCTCCAAGAGCAAAGCCCCCTACCATGGAAACTAATGGAGACCCACAGAAGTACAAGACCTATGACACAGAGATGTGTCGTTCCAGTGCCATCCAGTATGCATATGCATACAGCCCCCCTCCAGGACATTAAACATTGCTATAAACAAGAGCAGAATTCATTCTCCAGTCAGCATATTTAAACCAAGCCTTTAATCTGACTCATCCACTGATCATTTTACCCCTCACATGTAGGTCACTGGAAGTCTGAGAAAGCAGCAGCTCTTTGGAATGCCAACACAGGACCAGACAGAGATTTCCCCTTTTCCCAAGCTATGATTGTTCCTTTGCCATGTTCCTGGAGCCCACATTTTGGGGGAAGCGGGGGGGGGGGGGAATTGAAGGCCTTGCTTCATCTTTGCTGTTCCATCAGTCTCTGCAGCTATTTATTCCTTCATCTAACTCCTGGGATTATCCCTTCATTATTTGTGTCCAATAGTCAAAATAAAATGATTTATTTGTCAGGAAAAAAAAAATCAGCCCTGCTGACCAAGAGCAAAATATCCTGCAGGACTTCCAGAGCATCCCCAGCTGTCTTTGTTAGCCCCAGCTGAGAGCAAGAGAGAGCTTTAAAAACTAAAGGCCAGACCCACAAAGGGACATAGGCATCACAACACCTAACTTTCAGGCACCAAGAAAATCTCTGGAATAACAATGGGATCTACAAAGCCTGAGTAAGGTGCCTAGGCTCCCTATACACTGCTTGGGGAGAGAGAGATGTCTGAATGCAATCCATGAGAGCCAGCATGTTAGGTGGGGAGCTGCCTGAACTGCTCAGTGACAGGTGCAGACAAGAGGGGTTTGTCCTAAGCCCCGTCCCTCTCACAGAGTTGGGCGCCTATCTGCTTGTGATCCACAGCTGGGAACCCTTCTCCTGGAGTCAGGCACCGTAGATGATGAATGAGGTGCCTGCCTCATACCACACAAAATGGCCGGAGAAGGAGATGGTGTTGATGGAGGATACGGTGTTGGTAGTAGCCACCTTCTAAGTATTAGCCCAGGGGTAAGAGTGGGATGTGGGAGACCCAGGGTCAATACCACCTCCCCGCATGGGGAAAAAGGATTTGAACCAGGGTCTCCCACTTCCGAGGAGCACCCTCAACCTCTCTAGCTGCAGCTGCTCCACTGGGTATAAATACATAAATAGTCAGTGGGCCAGAGAGTGACCCTATGGCCAGGGAGTTAGGGCATCCCATCCAGCAGGTGGGAGACCCAGAGCCCAGTCCCATTACTCTAATTATTTATCCACAGTGGAACAGCTCCAACAGAAGAGATTGAGGGAACCCCCACATCAGAATATCCCAGAGCTTGCTGGTTAGAGCACTCTTCTGAGAGG
This sequence comes from Terrapene triunguis, assembly GCF_002925995.2. Taxonomy (NCBI): domain Eukaryota; kingdom Metazoa; phylum Chordata; order Testudines; family Emydidae; genus Terrapene; species Terrapene triunguis. The sequence goes on from NW_020664543.1 coordinate 14,755,973, forward strand.
TGGGAAACCCTTGTTCAAAACCTCTCCCTTCTTTCAGGCAGAGAGTGGGGTTGAACCTAGGTTCCCCACATGTCTCAGCTGAGTGCTCTAACCCCTCAGTTAACAATTATATGGGGGCCAGCACCATCTCCTCCTGGATTTTGAATGGGGCCCAATCCAGTAAGTGTGCTCAGAGCACTTCTACTGGATGGGGGAACACCTGTCTTCCCCCACTAGGTGGATTCCGCTGGGGCTTCCATGTGAGAAAGATGACGGTCTGAATGCTGGCAATGAGGCCGCAGTGCGCATGCTCAGAAGCAGACACGAAAGTGCCTTTGACCCTGAAAGTTTAGGCACCAAGTAAGATTAGACGCCAACCAAACAAGGGCTTTGTGAATCACAGTGGAGCCTAAAACTGGGATTTAGGTACCTAAATACCTTTCTCAGTCTGGGCCCAAGAGCACAAAATTTTCCATTAAAAATCTCTCATTTGCTCATGGATTGCAAGGCTTTGAAAGTTTGAAACTTTTATCTCCACCTAGTGGCAGGCTGAGAACAGACAGACTTCCAAAACAAGGTAAGTATGTTATGAAACAGCATGATGGAAACATACTTTTTTCAGTCACAACTCAGTCAAAGCCCCACCTTTCCCTCTTGTTCTGTTTAAATACCGTAGGGAGCAGTGTGGTCTAGTGGTATGACCATCAGGAACACCTAGTCAGTGATGTGCCGCTGCTATTTTTAAGCCCTGCATCCCAGGGGTGTGCATCCTGCAGAGGGGCGGGTGGGAGGAAGAGGCTGGGGAATTCATTTAAACAAATTTAAATTAAAATGCTTTCTTATAACCAGGGCCGGGCTAAGAGGTGGAGGTACCGCTCAGTGAAAGTGACAGATTAAGGGAAATACCCAACCTCTGAAAACAATAGAGGATTCTGATAGTCCAGCACAATGGGCAGCTTGCGCCATGCAAATGAGGGCAGCGGAGTGGCCTGAAGATGCTGTTGGGGGAAATCAGAAGGTTATCCCTATTTTTAAACACTCCCAACTCTTGGTACAATCTCATCTTTTCCATTCTAAACATTAAAAGATTGCTCCTCAGCAGTATTCTTATGACAACCCCCACAACTCCAAAATTCACCATCCCAGGCAGGAACATCTCTCCTGGTTTGGTGAAGGAATGGTGGGAGGCAAGGCCTCTCTGGGACATCACTGGCTCCAAGACTGAGCCAAGCTCGCTGTAAGAGGCAGGAGATGGTTCCCTGCCTCCCAGTGGGTGGCTGTGAGGATAAGTTGGCTAAAGGGCCACATTTATTTACTCAGGTTTATAGACTGGTGCTGTACAAAGCTCTAGGCACATGTACAATTCTAACTTCCTAAAGGCGCACATAGAACCAGTCAATTGATGCACCGTCAACAAAGCTCTCATAGGTCTCCCCACATAACTAAACCCTCATCCCTCCTCAACAGCTTGAGAGAAAGCCTGGGGAAGGAGGCATTGCTATATGGCCTGAAGGTTACTAAATGTGGGCTTGATGTGACCAAGCTGAGGGAGTGGGATTTGGAGCTCAAAGCCCTCCACTGAGCATAGCCTACCCAGATGAACACGGCCAGGGACTGGCGGCTCAAATGTCCCATCTGATCTCAGCTGTCAGACAAGAGCAGCTCCTTAGAAATACAGCAATCAAACCATCCGGGAATTTACAGATCAAACCCCAATGCCTTGAACTGCACCTGAAAATGAGCTGGGAGCCAGTGCAGACTCTGGAGAACAGGTGTAATAAGCTCCTTGTGGGAGGCTCTGATAAGTAATTGAGCAGCCACTTTCTGCACCAGCTGAAGTTTGAGCCGTCTCCAGATATAGTTCATGCAGGGCATATTACAGTGACCCAACCCGGAGGTTCAGATTCAGAAGGAAAGGCTGCAACCTTCTTGTCTAGCACAGATGGATGAAACTACATTTGGGTGCTGCTGTCTGGACATCCAGCAGCTGAAATTCCAACAAGAATCTACAGTTGCAAACTTGAGTAACAAAAAGTAGGCTAATCCCTGACTTGGCAGCTATTTCCTCTGGAGAGCCAGCCAACAGCACCACCTGGGTCAGATGAAACAGATACAGAGCAAGTGATAGCTCGGCAGTTTGTACTGCCTCAGACCTCCCATCCGCATTGAACAGGACCAGTAATAGGGCAGATGCTTCCATACAAGGGAGAAACCATTCCAGTGCTTCCTTTGGATCATTCCCCCAAGGGAGGGGAGCGAGGATTGGCTAACAGAATACCCTGATGTCCTGAGACCCACATAGCTCCAACAGCTTGGAATCTACAAGGAGCCTTAGGTGCTCTGCATAGTTCCCTTGGTTCTCCCTCTCTTCCCCATGACAGCCTGGCTGCTCCAGGAGCCATGGAGCCCAAGCTCAGGTGGACTCTCTGTGCATTCAGAATGAGCATTACAGTTAGTACAAGTCATCCTAGGAACATGCCATGGAAAGCAGCAGCTGTTCCTTGCAGCCACCCTCTTCCCTTTGCCCCCAATGCCTCAGAGCCACCACTGCATTGGGGGGCTTTTGCCCAAGGTGAGAATGCAGTGATGTTGCTTCTCTCCCTACATTGTGGTGCTTTTCCAGCCACACCTTACTACCCCAAGCAGCACATAGCCCACTGTCTGCAAAGCACTTTGACCTTGGAAGAAGCTAGCTGCCCAGATACATAGTGCTCAGCTATAAGTCTCCTGTATGCATGAGTGTCTCTGTAATGCCATCAGCCGGACTCTACTGTAACAATCCAGGCAGAAGGGTCCTGCCACATGAGTACGGTATTTGAGCAGAAGGCAGCAGGGTAGGCAGAATGTATAGCACATTGGGAGCCGGAGGGGTGTATCTGTTCATTTCATTTCTCCTGTCTCTATCCTCGAACAGACAGTGACTGCTCGGGGGCTGCAGCTGCTGATGCCAGGGGGACATTTTTAAACATTTGCCCAGTTATTCAGTAATCTGCAGGCTGAGAGTCAGTTACTGAACTTGGGCACCTAAGTCCAGATACCCAGAGCCCCACAAGGGCACCTAGATCAGCATGTAGGGGGCTCAGTACCTGCCTTAAGTGACAGTGTGAACACCTAAATGCGAAGACAACCATCCTACCTTAGGCCCCCAGGTTCAATAATTGGGCTTCACTTATTAAACAAGCTCAAGTCCCTACAGCTGCTGCCCAGAATCAAGGCTGCACTCTATTACATGCAACGACTGCTTTTTGGGGGGGGTATGCAGGCTAGACTCTTGCTTCATCCCCAACCAGCCCCTTGAGCCATCCAGATGCTGCCCAGGGGGCGAGACTCCTGTGCTCCTGCAAGTTGCCTCCACTGATATGAGGGGAAAAGACAAACTCCAACTCCATCCAAACTCATCTACACCATGCCTCATCTGCCTGGAGAGGGCAAATGGCAGCTTGGTGTTTGCTATTTTAATTTACTCTGTTGAATGCTACTGATGAGGTTTATATCCAGGGGATGATTTTCTTTCAGTCCTAGCCCAGCAGAAACAGTGCCCAGTTTATTACCGGAGAATCTAGTCCCTCTGATCTCATGTTACAGCCCAGGGCTGTAAGGAGCTCTGGGCTGTAACAGGGGATAATGGGGACTGGTTGTGTTGGGCTATGGCCCTTCCAGCAGGCTCCCAGGGCAATTAGCAGGTGGCAGCATTAACTGCAAGGGTAATGAAGGACACCTGCCAGGAAACTCAGTGCTGCCTAACCCACTGCAAGGCCCAAGCACATTCCTGCTGAGTGTCCCAGGGCAGCATATCATCCAATCAGTGACCTGCTCCAGGTGGGGCTGGGTTCCCCAAACCCTATCACAGGGTGGCCCTGCAGGTCTCACACTGGCACCTAGTGATCAGCCAACCACCTCTTCTTTGTCTCCCATGGCTCTGTGCCAGCTTTCCTTCAGTGGCTTTGTCTCCTACCACATCAAACTCCTCATCCTCCCCTTCAAGTCCCCACGTAATCCCACTCCACTCATGTCTCTAGTCATTCCCCCCCCCCCTACTCCACTCAAGGCTCTCTCCATCCTGCTCTGTCACTTTCTCAGGTCGACGGGGGGAGGCATGAATGAAAGTCTCTCTTTTTGGTTACCAAGGCACTACCTGCTCCTGCAGTCTTCCCCTCCCCAGATCATCTCTCCCCACTCTTCCCTATTGCTCCTGCCATGCGCTACCTAATGCATATGTTTCATTGGGTTTAGGGCTCATTCCCACTTCCCTGAACTCAATTTCAAAACACTTATTGAGGTCCAAAGGTCCCTGAGCCCATAAGCTCTCCAGGGTAGGGAGCATGTTTGCAGAGTGCCACATACATTTACAATGCTATAGCTACAGCATTTATAAGAGTCTCTTCTGGTAGTAAGCACTAATGGGCATAGAGGCCCAGGATTAAATGGGTCATTATAGACTGCTAGCCTGCCCCCTCTCCCCAGCCCAGGAAGGGTTAACACCATGCCCCAAGTCTGTTCAAGCCCTTTCTGCAGGCACCAGTTACCAACTGCACAAGCAAGCTCTAAAATGATACAGTTCAACATATATCTACCTTTCCCCAACCCTCCTGACATAAACACCAACCTGCTGTCTGGTGCTCCCCTCCAACCTGAGCTCTTTCAGCCTTCCCAGAAATCAAAGTGCTCATTAGGTAATCACCAGACCCTTCCCAGCTGGGGCTGATAATTCTCTCTCCAAGGCCCAAACACCTGATCTTAAAAGGGCCCTGCCTCAGACTAGGCTGGCTAGCCCTGGCCCCCTGGGATAAGTCTGCAAGCATTTTGGATCTAGTGGGAGTGAGTCGCCTCGCTGGCTCCAGCCTTGGCTTAAGGGGGTTTCTGCTGGTGCTCTAAAAACAATAGTGTAGACAGCACTTTGAAGTTGCAGCTTGGGATATGAAGCCCACCACCTTCCTAGGCTTCAGAGCCCAAGGTCCAGACAACTTCACCATGGTGCCTATCCAGCTATCCTAGCACCAGCCCTGTTAGCCCAAGTCTGGCCATCCAGGCTGGGAGGCTGGCTCCTGCTCAAACCAAAATGCTAAACAGACATACCCTACAGGGGCCGGCCACCCTGTTCCAGGCATGGAGACTTAATTCTCCTTTTGTGCCCAGGGTAGGTCCCTCCAGGTCAGGAGTGAGGCTCATTGGCTTGGTAGCAGTGGCTTGCCATGCTGCTGCCTCTGCTGGGGTAGGAGGGCTCTGCTCCCCAGGGGAAGGGGGGCTGTCAATCCAGCCCCTTTTATGAAAAATAAACCACTGGATCCCAGAGGAAAGGCCTCATGTCAGGAATTTTCCCTTTCTTAAAACTTTCCATGTGGATGCAGCCCTCGCTCCCTGGTTGCTCCCTGTCCCCTGGAGGTGAACAAGAAGGTACCGGAGACTTCCAAGCTGGGGAATGCGTTCCTTCTGGAAATCGAACGCTTGCAGTGGAGATGGGCGTTTGGGCCTGTCTGGCAGCTGTGACTCCCTCCCTCACTGAGGCCAGGGCACTCCAGCCCTGCTCGCAGGCTTGGTCGTGCGGATGACAAGAGCAGATGTGGTAGGCCTGGACTCTGTGAGACCTCAGCGCCCCAGTCCAGCTTTTCTACTTCCCTGTGGCCAGACACAGCTCCATTAGCACAAGCCCTGTAGGACTCTGCTGAACACCAACCAAGGGACCGAGTTTGGGCAGTTGCTGTGTATGGAATCGGTGGCAATATTGCAGTCATGGGCACTAGCATAAGAACCTAGCTAGCTAGTCAGCTCTGCTAAAGACGGGGAAAGGATGGGGAGCTGCTCCCATCCACCTCCCAGTGGTTTTGGAAGCTCCACTCAGGCAGGCAGTATCCAGCCAAAGTCTCTTTAAACAAAAGCATTCCCCCATCCTACCCCAAACAACATCCCTCTACCCAGCACTGCAGTCTGCCCCTCACCATGCACTGAAACAATATGGGGCTACCCCTCTACTTCACTCCAGCCAGTGTCCTGCTCTAACTTGAGCTCACTACAGAAGCACTTCATGGGGCGAGGGAACAGAAATTAGACTCTGAAACTCTGCTCAAACATATCAAACCCCATTAGCAATTAACGCTGAGCCGATCTACAGCTCAGAGCATGGGACTCTGGCAGGTAACTGATGAAGGATCTCCCCTGGGCAAGGCCCGGACCTCCCATGCTCCAGCACTTGGCTCCATGTCGCTCTAGATAGCTATCTGCTCACACTCACCTTTCAATCAGAACACATCTGCTGTGGTGCTCTGGCTCTCTCTGATTTTCCTGCTCCCTTCTGCCTGGTTTTCTCCTTCTACTACTCAATTGTGAGTCTGTCTGTACAGTCACTTCCTCCTCTCTTATGTCTTTCTTTCTTCCTTTCCTTTCTTTCTCTCTCTCTGTCTCCCTTGCTCACTTGCTCTCTCAGGAAATTAAAGATAATCCTTTTTTTTTCCCTTTCTGCTGCCGGATTCCCTGTTTAACATTCTCTGCATGTGCTTGCGCTGATTCAAAACAGGATTAGACATTCTGTTGCTTTGATGTCAGTTGGGCTCTGCACTTGAGGCAGAGAGGGGGAAACTAAAATGTCTGTTCACAAGCCCTGCAGGTTCTGCACATCCACTCACACCAGTCATCAACTGAAGGTCAGAGACATTTATCTGCCACCCAGATAATAAAGGCGGGTTCCCCTTCCACTCGGATTAGTCTGCAGGAGGGACAAAGAGCGTGCCTTGCTCCAACCCCGCGACATGGCAGCCAGCCGCGCTCTGTCCCTATGCTGTTTGTTATTCCATAAGTCGCTGGCTTGCACTCCTGATTCCGTTTTCATGAGGCACTTTGGGGGCTTATCGGCTCCCGTTAGGAGGCAAGAAGTAATTAATCATATGAAAACATGGCTTGTTTGAGTGTCAGCAGATATTATAACCTACAGCAGTCACCCAGCAGGGAGCAAATATGCCACCGGAGTCACTTTCAATAGAGAGATCTGTCCCTCAGAATCCCTGAGGGGAAGGCGTGCCTGGAGTTACCCTGAGCAGGCACCATGCCACCTTTAAGTGAGAAGCAAGGACAGGAGTGGATGCTCTGGGAATACATGGCAAAGGTAGTTAAGGAGAAAGTGCCCATCTGGGTTTTCCTTAGCCAGCCCCTGGGCCACCTTTAAATAAGAAACAAGGCCAGGGAAAGGCCTTGGAGTGGTTTGGCTGGAGTTTCACTTGATTACAGCAGGCCTGAATTTCTTCCCTGGGCCTTCCACAGAGAATGTGCAGCTGGCGTTATCCTCACTGGCCTAAATAACCTGTTAACTCCTCTAGTCCCTGTTTAGATTGAGTGGGCCTGATCCTGCTCTCACAGCAGCGGAGGGCAGTTGTGTCTTCGATTTTAATGGAAGGCTCATGAGGTCCAGTGATTCTTGGGCACTGCCTGCCACATAGGTCAGCTCAGGAGGCTGAGACCCCGCTTGCATTCAGACCATAATAGACTCAAGGGAATCCTCTGGCATGAGTGTGGCTCCATCTCTTTGTTTAGCAAAAGGCTGCGATCAGATACCTGGGAAACCAGCTCTCCTAGCGACTGTAGAGGAACTAACAGTCAGAGACACTGTGCAGTGGCCTAAATCATCCCAAGAGTCGCTGCAGCTACTGGAGAACAACGCGGAGGTTCCAGGCAGCAGCTCGGGAACTCCAGGGGCCTCATTAATGTTCCATGGGCACATCCCAAAAACATTTGAAATGTCACTTCACAAATGCATGACACTGCTCAGCTCCTTGGGCCATGAGACTGCCAAGGGGAGAGGCTGAGAGCACCAACAGGGAGCCCACAGTGACGGTAGGGAGGCAATGGAGCTATGGACAGTGACTGTAAGGAGACAACAGAGCCACAGAGAGGGAGCTTGCAGTGACTGTCGGGAGATGATGGACCCATGGACGGGGAGCTCCCAGGAACTACAGGAGTCAGTGGAAGCACAGACAATGAGCCAATAAATGGATTCACTATGCCTGACTCTCACACACACACACCTCAGTGTACCTCACAGAGGAGGACGCAAGAATGCTGCAGCTAGCACTCCCTGAGCAGCAGGGGGCTGGCAAACACAGCAGTGGGAGTTGTGCACCCCAAAAAGGAGGCACATCCATGTGGGGTGAAGGGCAAACTCCTTGTCCCCCACTGGCGCCTGGTGGCTGGCACTGGAACCAGCGTATGTAGCACTAGTTTTAAGGAGCCTCCTCAAAGCATGCTCCACACAGTGCTCAGGCAGAATTCTGCTTGCCTCTGTCCAGAGCAACTACAATGCCTCCAGCCCCCACCACTGCAGCCCTGCACCTCAGCACTGCTGGAATCGCCATCACTTAGCCCAATGTTCACAGGGTTATTCCAGGGCTTTGGAGAGTGTCCCACCTCATTGAGAACCCTCTTGCAGTGTCCCAAGTGCTCTGGAAGCTCCTCTGCCAATCAGGCAGGGGCTAATCTATTTTTGTCCGGCATGCACACAGACTAGATTAGTGCCTGAAACGAGCTCCATCCATCATGCTGGAGCAAAGTAGATTAACTCGCAGTGCGCCTGCCTCACGTGACCCCCATTCTCCAGGCCTGCTGATTAATGAAGCAGCTTCCTTTGTCTGCCAAGCTCAGGAAACCTGCGTATCTGGGCTGGCTTGAGACAAAGAGAAATATGGGCACTAGATACAGACACAGGGCGTTATCGGACGCGTCAGCCTTGATGAGCAAGTTCTGCCATCTGGACCTTGCTGACATGCACCTGTTTCACAAGTTCCCATCTCCCACACTAGCATCCATCACACTCCTGTCTCCTCCACTTCCATCCTCGGTGCACTCATCCCACTGCACCTTTCTCCCCTTCACCCACACTCTCTTCACTCATGTTCCTTTCCTACATGCCCCTTCCTTCCCTCTCCCTTCCCAGGCATTGTCTCCCTTCACAGGTCCCTACTTAATGATCTTTGAATTAGACACTGAATGAACTACCTGCCCGCTAACCTTTTCCTGGAGCGTGAGAGAGCCACTGATCAGTGCCTGTGGAAGTGCCAGCGGCTCTGGGAAACACGGAGAGTTCTGGCCAAAGAGGTGCCTGTCAGGGGCTGCTGTTCAACCTGCACTCTACCAGGGACAGGATGGATTGCTAGTGGGAAGTCGCTGCTCATTCTCTAGAGCAGGGGGGCTCATAACAAATTCTTTTGGTGGCCTCAGAGTGCAGCCACCAACTCTTGCTGGTGGCCGCTCTGACACTTTTTCCTAAAATACTTAATTAACTTTAGAAAAAAATATGCACATATACTAGCGCAGACTTGCTAGCTAGCTGGGAGGCTGTGAAAAGTGATATTAACAAACATAAGCCTCCTGCTGCTTGTGCTGGGACTGGTAACTGACGCGGCAAGCCCAGAGGTGCCTTGGCTATGACCTGCCAAGCCTACAGGTGCCTGGCACAAATTAAGCACTGGATGTGGGGTAGGCAGCGGGGGCCAGGGCGATGGGAGGTGGATGCTGAGCCCCGCCGCCCCATGGCCAAAGCCCAAGGCCTCATGGCCGGAGCCCTGCCGCCCTGGGAAGATGGGTCAGGAACTCCCTGGCTTCTTGCGGAGTCCAAGGTTCCTCCGGCATTGTGTCCCATGTGTCTCCAGAGGCAGTGCAGGACACTGTCCCCTGCTGGCAGCGCCAGCAAACACCAAGGTGCATACAGGAGCAATAAGAAGGGGAGGGGTCGTTGCTTTGCCCCCTCCCCAATCACTGCTCAGGAGGCTATTGTGGCCACAAAAAAGTCACTGGTGGCTGCATTTGAGAAACGCTGCTTTAGAGCCATAAAGTGTGAGGCACCAGCTGCTTCATATTGACAGGGAGCTCTGGGGAGATAACTTGTGTCCCCTGAAGAACTGGGACATTTCTCCCTTCATCGCAGTCCTGGCTGGGGCACATTGCATTTTACCCCTCTTTAGCTTCCCCCACTTTGGATACAAGAGCTATTTTCCTCATGGGCCTGAATTGCCCACCCCTACCAGCTGACACAACACAGGAGCTGGGGAAGGTGGTGGCAAGAAGGTCACACAATGACTGTTGGTCTTTGGGCCAACTGGCCCCATCCAAAGCCCGTTGAGCTCAGTGGGAATCTTTCCACTCAGCGCAATGGGTGTTGGATCAGACCCCAACTGAATAGCTTTGCAAGGGGCCCCAATTTTGCTTGAATCATCCTTGAGTGAGTGTGCATGAAGTAGATCCTTCAGACTAATGCTGCAGGCTGGAAGAGCTCCCAGTGAGGCTTCATTAAAACCTCTATCCTTTCAGCTCCCTCCAGCTTGGCTTTTGCAGAGATTGGTTGTTTGGGATTTTTTAAGTGGAAATTATTTCTCGTTTCTCTTCACGATCGAGACACACACAAAAAAGAAAGGACGGGAAGGAGCTCCTGGGAGATGAAAGAGCAGGATTATAGAGAGGGCTTTTGCTTTGTTATCCCCCTAGCATGGCTTAGAAAGTCTTTTCAGAAGCTGGATTTAATTGGCTAAGTTTTTCCTCACTGCCGAGCAGCTCTTCATAAAGGAAAGTGTGGCTCTTGAGTCAGGGCTAGAGTCTCTGGTCTATTAAGGACAGTGTATGCCATGTCAGTGGTGCAAAGTGGCCTTAAATTGACAGAGCTGTCCCCTTGTGTTGGGGAACTGTCTACTGATGGAAAGCAGGCAGAAGCAACTATACCAGCCGCTCCCTGCCCCCCAGTATAAAGGCAGGGATGGGCTGTGTCAGAGGTGTTCTGGGATCAGGGCATGGGTGGGATCACTACACCTGATCCTCTTCTGCTGTGAGATCCATTCCAGACCTTTTGGCCACCTGCTGCTCTAACTTCCTCTGGAGACAGGTGATCATGGATAAGGAAGCCACTGCCTGCGGCCACCCTCAGATGAGCACAGCTTGGACATAGTGGAGAATCAGGGCCATGCATTGGGAGGCAGCGCTGTCCAGTGGTTAGGGCACTTTTGAATTCCAGCACTGCCAATGACTTGCTGTGTGTCCTTGGACAAGTCATTTCTTCTCTCTGTGCATTCCCCATTGGTAAAACAGGGATGACACTTACCTTCCCCTATCAAGTTGTAGCAAGGAAAAGCACTCTGAGAGCTAAAGCTAAAAGAGCTAAAAGTTACTGTGAAATCAGTGGGACCCAAAGGGGCAACTATAAACTGTGATAGGCAGGGGTTGGTTTGGGCATAGGTGCCATGTTACAGGTATGATGATTTGGGAAGGATTTCTTCTGAGGACACAATCCCATGAGAAACCCCTCTGTACACTGGTACCTCATCCCAGGAGTGCAAGTAGAGATAGACAGGCCAGGCAGATTCAGAAGATGCCCAGAAGGTTTGTCCAGAGACCATGAAACCGGCTGGCTGGCCAGAAGATTTGATGCTCTGGGGATTTTTCCATCCCTAGGAGGGCAGGGGGGTGGCAAAAGGCAGGCCAGCCTGATGATGGACTCCTTGCCCTAGCAAAGGGAAGGCAAGAAAGATATGTCAGTTTGCCCTGGGGGGAAATGGTAGATGGGAGGCAAACCAGGGATAGGGGGAATGATGGAGGAATCTGTTTTACTGACGTGGGGGAACAATTCCAAGCTGGGCACTAATCTGCTTAGGGCTGGCCTTGCAATGTGACCTGATGAGTCCTAACATGCAGCCCCCCAATTGCCCCATGCAAGAAGAGGACACAGCTGATCAATTACGGGTTTTATTGCTAGTGAGCAGGCAGCAAGCAATTTGTATTCACTGCTCAGGGAGAAGGTAAGTGTGATGACATATTATGGCTGGCTGCATTTATTGCTGATGTGACCCTTTATGAGCAGGTATACAGAGAGAGCAGCTCTCTGCTCCCATGAAATCTCGGACACCAAAGGGTAGGGTTTGAATGTCAGGCTGCTGTGAATGCAGACAATCCCTCATATGATGCATGAGGACAGAGCTTGGATCAAGACATAAGCCCCGAGAGAGGCAGGTATTGATTGCAGCAGTGTTGAATGTTAGTCACTTCACTTCCAAGCTAAAAACACCACCACATGTTAACATAACGATAAGGCTATAGTTATAGGAAATACAGAGGCTAAGTTTACCCTGGTAACCTTAACCTGTCCACATTACACTCGTGGGCCCAAATTCTCCTTTCAAAGTCTCACTGGTGTGACGCTATCAAAGTCAATGGGGATGCCCCATGGTAAGCGAGAAGGGGAACTTGTGCATCTAGTATTGTGGACTAATAGTGATGCTGATATATGTCATATGCAATGGGCCCATTTCTGCCTTCAGATCTGCACCCACCTCTTCAAATGATGTTGATGGGAGTTGCTCAGATGTAGCACAGGGACTTATTACACCTCTGACTTACTGGTGTAAATCAGGAGTGTAAATCCACTGGAGGCAGTAGAAGTATGGTGCGGCAAGTGAAGGGAAAATCGGGCCTCGTGCACACAGTTGTAGATGAGTTACTATTCAACCCCAAACATTTTCATTTCTGGACTTCGCAGCATTTAAAACTGCAGCTGCCTCCTCGCCCTATCTGTTCTTATAAATGGGAAGTAACTAGCATTCTACCCTGAGGCAATACCTGCCTCCCTCAGGGCTCCTTGCTGTTGATACTAGATACTGGTACAACCCTGGAATTTCTTATCATAACAGCGGAATGTGTCCATTTGCTGAGCACATATCCATATCCCTGACCTTACCGAGACAGTTACAGCCATGGCATCCCGGTGCCAGTAGACCTCTCCACTTCCCTGCGCAATGTGGAGAGCTACTTGTCCCTCCTTGTTATTTTTGGCTGTTCTTTTGTCTTTGGATTCTTTAACCTTTAACAAGGAAAAGAAAGCTGCAGGAGCCACTTGCCTTGGCCTTTGGCTCGCTGCAATCAGCCAGGGGAAGCAGGGCATAAAGACCAAAGCCTCAACTTAGCAGTTTGAGACTAGAATTACTAACGGGCTGACCAGACAGTTCTAATCTTTCATTTCAATGGCAAGAAAGTGGCAGTGAGAGAAGAAGTGATTTTCTAGGTTCAGATGAATACCCCGTTTGACATTCAGCTCAGATAAAAAGAAGTTTGAAGTGACCAATTAGCCAGCATCCATGCTTGTAAAGGGATATGTGTATGTATACAGGTTATTTTATTGAGCAGCCGAGAAAAAACTTAATTCACTCTGAAAAATTCATTAGCAATGCACAAAAACACAAGATGAGGGAAGATGGTATTGTAGCTAAGGGCAGACCTGGAGTTAGGAACACAGGGTTTGCACTTTGCTCTACCACAGACTCACTGCATGGCTTTGTGCAAGTTACTTAACTTCTCTGTGTCTCCCTTGTCTCATCTGTCAAATGAGTGTGATAATGCTTATCTACTTCCCAGGGTGAGAGTGGCTAAATGAATGAATGGTTGTGCAGTGCTTTGAGATTCTTGGCTAGAAGGGGCTGTAAAAGTGCAAAATATGACTATTACACAGAGATTGCAAAATACCACCAGCTCAAACAGGGTGAAATTCAACCCTGTACTGAGGGCCAATGAACCATATAAGTCTGATTTTGACATGCAAGTGGTGCATAGCCCTTGTGCTGGTTTTCTGCACAGGACTGAATTTTACCCACAGTATTCATTTGATCAGTTTAAAGGAAAATGGTTGTGATTAGTATTAATATCATCAAGCACAATCCTGCAAACCCCGACTTGCATGAATAGTGATGCCAGTGGGCTAATTATGTACATGAGGATTTGCAGGGTTAGGCCCTTAGCTAGTGTATAGAGTGCCAATCAGAGTAGTATCTAGGTATTAAGTAAATATTTACTAAGTAAGAATGAATTTAAAAATTCATTTGCAAAACCGGTTGGAGAGACTGTTATAATAGTTTTGTAACTGTGGATTGTACCAGCATCTCCCCCAGGGCTTGCTGCAGTTTTGCTCATACTGCATAAGACAGGGACATAGGTAGAGACACAGGAAATGCAACTCAACACTGGAATGCAAGAGACTTTCAGTGTTAAACTGTTGTTAAAGCAACCAGATTTGTTTCCCAATAATAGAATTTGCCTTTCAACAACTTTGGAAGTCTCCACCTTTCTTATGCATTCAAGTGGCTTTCCTCCATTTCCTGTGCCTTAACCTACTTCATTAAACTAGCAAGATGGCAGCCCCCTGTTTGGTTGTTAATGACTCTCTCTTTTAATGTAAGGCACATTTTCACTGCGGGTTAGTGACTCAATTTTCATTGCAATTAGACAAAGTGGTTAGTTTAACACTTATACTACATTTCCAATTTCTACAATTGATTTCAATGGCAGTTTTGCCTGCTGGATCCGGATTTAGATAAACCGGCATAATACACACAGAAAACTGCTGTCTCACAATGGCCAGGCAGGTGGTGAGTTGATTACTCCTATTGCTTCTACTGATGGGCTATGAATTGTGCATGCATCTAGTCTATGCTAACACATCTGATTGTTTTGTTATCCCATCCTCTCTTCCCCATTGGTTTAATCCACCTGCTATGGCTTGTCCTTTAGACTATAAATCCATTGGGGGCAGAGATTGCCTTTTACTGTATGTTTGTACAGGGTTTAGCACAATAGGGTCACAGTGTTGCTGAGGCCTTAAGAGAAATGATGAATAATACAATGTGGAATAATACCATAAAATTATGATGTTGATGATAAAGTGAATCTGAAGTGCAGAGTATCAGATTACAGGAAGATAAGCCCATTCCACTTGTGCATTGGGAGATATTGACATTGTGGTCTATCATACCTCAGGTATCTGAGAAGTTGTATTGCAGTTTTCCTTTAATGCTGCAACTGTTTCACAAGTGAACAATAATGTTAGAGGTGTAAGTGCCAAAATAATGCTTTGCTTTGGAAACCTGCTGAAGCTTAAATGTCAAACTTCCACTTTGTAGAAAAACTGGTGTCTGTTCAGAAAGCCACTTCCTCCCCTGGGAAAAGTAAGACAGACTTTAAAACTGGGTCTGGAAAAAGCTGTTTAAAGAAACATATCTACCTTCTCGACAATGTCACTTTTCCATAAGCTTCACTGATTCCACACATTCTCATATCCCATGGGTAACCAACTGCTGAGAAACATCTTGGGTCAAATTCTCCACTTACTTACACCAGTAAAACGTCAGTGGAGAATTTGCCACTTCCTGCCTCCAGTCCTTCTGTGTGCATAACACATCGGCAATGCAAGTGTCACATCTTCCTTTTAGTGGCTAATCCACTAGAGGATAACAGCCTACTGCTGCTGCCAGCTAATGGTGATATACTCCTTTAACTTAAGTGGTTGGAGGGCCAAGCTGCGGTGCTAGGGTCAAACTCTGCTGAAATGACAATCCATGTATGAGTCATGAGAAGTGCACACCAAGGGCCTGATTTTAAGAGATACTGAGTCCCTGCAGCTCTCACTGACTTCAACTAAGGATGTGGGTGCACAGCACTTTTGAAAAGCAACCACTCCGCTGATCTCAGCCCTCACAATGGTACATGGAGAGAGCTAAAGCTAAACTTAAAGTCTAAAAAAAATAATTCCAGGTTCAGGAATCAAATCAATAAATAATTCAATAATAAATGTTGAATTGATTACAAGAAGAACTATCTCAAACGTGGAATGAAACATGCAGCCTGAGTCAGAGGAAGCTGAGGGGGATCAGAGGATGAAACGTGTTTACACACTTTTCGGTGGGTAATTTATCTGGTGTCTTGACAGCCCACAGCACTCCCTCAAATCTGTTAGTGGTGCTTGCTCTGACTCACTGACGAAAGCACTTTGTGTGTGCGTGAGAGAGAGAAATCTATATTGCCCGTTTGCCACCAGGAGAGCAGAACAATCGAAAAGACAAAAACTGATCATATCAAACTCTCACTGGTGGCCAGAAAATGACTCATTACAACCAAGGGAGCACTGCTGAGCTCAACCTCAATCCATATGGGGCTCATCGACAACACACCAAAATCCATGGCTAGTGATGTATGTATCTGACTGGGCTGAGCAGAACCATCTCTTTAGGATTTCAGCTCCAGGAAGGGGAAATCAGGGGTGGCACCATGTGCTAATTTAGGGTTTGTCTACTGGGGTTCATGACCTCTGGGGAGGGTCATGAACCAATGTCAGGCACTCCTGACCACTCTGCCCTTCTCCAGTTGGTAAATGGGAGGGGGGGGAATCCCAGCTAGATGAGAGGGAGCCCTGGAGGGACCCAGTATGGGAAAGTTTGGGAATCGTTGTGCTAATTCCTTGTATTTGGGACCATGTCTAGCTGGGGGTCAGTCCTGGGAGTGGGAGGAGTGTGGGGAGAGGGGAAATACACAAGGAGAATGGAGAAGATATCCTCCATGGGGGAGCTGGTTCCTCACACCTCCCCCCCATACCTCCCACCCCGCCTGATCCAAAGTCCAGCGAGGTTTACCACAGGGGACACCAGGCTGAACACTGTGCCCGCGTCCTCTTCCCCGAGCCTGCCAGGGCAGACAGAGTCCCGTTGTGGAAGGAAGCGGCTGCCTGGCTGGATCGCTGTCTCCTGGGCAGGACCCCCTCCATCCCCGCTCCGCCCCCGGCTCTCGGCGGCGCCGCTTGCCAATGCCACGCAGCACACCGCTGTGTGTGAACGCGTGTGCTTGGCGGCCGGAGTCAGCTGCTCTTTGATGTCAGTGCTGCGGCGCTGAGCGCCCCGGGGAGGGGGCGGGAGACCAGCCCCGGCCGCCGCTCCTCCCGGGCAGCCAGCGCTGCGGCGGCGGCAGTGCATGCGGGGCTGACCCAGCTGCGGGCGCAGGGCAGCGGCGCTGGAGGCTGACGCGGCGCCCGCCGCTAGGGGCTGCAGGCTCGGCTGCCCCCGCAGCTCTCTCCGGAGCCGGGACCGAAGCAGCCAAGTTCATGTCCGCAGCCGCCAGACCCGTGCAGCGCCCGGAACATCGGCTCCAGCCGCCCAGCCCGGCGGCCCGCTGAAGTCCCTCGGAGCCGGCTCCCTGCCAACTTGCCCAAGAGACCCTGCCCCGCCTGCCGCCGGCCCCTTCCCTCTCCCACGCCCCGTGGCCCGCAGAGAGATGCCGGGGAGCGGCCAGGCGTCCAGGCAAGGCGAGGAATCCGGCTGAGGTTCGCCTCGTGGCTCCCCTTCTAGATGCCAGATGGCCTCGGAAAACTCCCTGTCCCAGTGCCCAAGGAACTGCTCCGCCTGGGCTCCCAGGAACGGGTCCGGTAAGTGCGGGCCGGGGGACCCGCGGGGCT
The DNA here is from genome assembly GCF_002925995.2 of Terrapene triunguis. Classification (NCBI taxonomy): domain Eukaryota; kingdom Metazoa; phylum Chordata; order Testudines; family Emydidae; genus Terrapene; species Terrapene triunguis. The sequence goes on from NW_020664543.1 coordinate 14,773,185, forward strand.
GAGGGCAGCAGACCCTACGGGATGGGCTGGGACCGGTGGGCAGGGAAGCCTCTGGCAAGGGGATCTCTTGTTGCTGCTTTGATTGGTGCCGGCTACCGGTATGCGGAGGTTTGGGGGAGCCCAGCGCTGGCCCCACCTATACGCCCTGCACTTTCCGGGCTTGAAACGGAACCGGCTCCAAGAAGATGCCCTGAGCCTGGACCGAGGGGAGATTCTGCTTTAGCGCCTCTTCCTGGCCTGCCCCGTAACCCTCGGGGAACAGGGCTGTGCTCTCCGCTTCCGTTCCCCTCCCTCGGCCGTCCCCCCACGCCCCCACCCCAATTAGACACGCGGCAAGTTGGTGAAATTTACACTTCAGAACCAGCTGGGCTGGACAGCTCCTGCGCTGGTCTCCCGGCTCCACTGGGGGCCGCTCTCTGGACCCCGCCGGGGGGCTCCGTGCAGAGTGCGAAGGGAGGGAGAAGTTGAATGCGGCAGCGTGCAAAGTTCCCAGCAAAGATCCCTTTCAATTAACCGATAGCCGTAGTGCGAGGGACGTCATCCCTCCAGGGCAAGCCCGGAACGCTTTGGGTTCAGCCTTATTATTTTTTATTCTAACATTCGTAATAGCCAGTTGAAATCCTTCCACTGCATTCTGAGCCTAAGGCAATAATCATCACAATTCCTAGCATTACGGCGGCACGTTTGAGCCCTAGCTCTCAAAGCATTTCACAGCGGAGGGGAAGTACAGCTGGGAAATGAGGCACAGAGAAGGTAAGCAGTGTGGCTGGGATCAGAAAGGGAACCTGGTAATGCTGGGAGCAAAACCCAGGTCCTGGGTCCTTTGCTTTATCCCTTGGACCTTGCTACCACCTTATAGTCAGAAGCCAATATGGTTTATCCTGTGAAGAAGCCCATTAGGCCAGGCGCTCAGTAGTGTACCATTGGTGAGGTTCCATTGACTTCAAAGGAACTACAAGGATCTACAGCAGCTGAGGATCTGACACTGATATCAATAGAAGCAGCGGTTCTCAAGCTAGGGGGGGCTGGCCTCCCAGGGGAGGTGCAGGAAAGTGTCAAGGGAGGTGCAAGCTGGGTGTGGGTGTTTTTTTAAAGAGCTCTGTCTGTCATGGGGCTCATGCAGAAAGGTTGTGCACAACCGGGAGGTGGGGATAAAGGGCACAGCTGGAGCCCCCATGTCCCAGGGGCTGACAGCCCAGGCTCTCCTCTCACACACCCTCATCCTTCAAAAGGAGGCAGCCCAGGCTTGGCTCTCCTTCTCCCCGCTCCTTCCTAATCCCTCACCTGGAGATGGTGGGACTCCAGCCATCAGCCCCAGGGTGGCAGCGCAGAAGGGTGGCAATGGGGCACTAAGTCTGCTGTGAAAAGTGATATTTACAAATATCACTTTTCACATGGCCACGCTTACTTCTGTGCTGCTACTGGCACAGCGCTGCCTTCAGAGCTGGGCATCTGGCTAGCAGCTACTGCTCTCCCCTCTGCCTTCAGAGCTGGGTGGCGGTATATGTACTGGCGGGGGGGGGGGGGAAATGACATAAATGACTACAGACACAAATAAGGGAGATCCGATCAAATAAGTTTGAGAACTACTGCAATAGAGCAATGAATATTTACACCAGCTGAGGATCTAGCTCCTTATTTCAGAAGGTGGATGACACCGTCACCTTTATTCACTGAATGCTTCACTTTAAGTCCTTGGCTAGCAAACACACTAAAAGACAGTTTAATACGTATTTGACAGTTTAATATGTATTTGGATACGTTTGTTACAAGTACATTCTCACCTTAGAGGTAAAGCTCTGTAGGCCAGGTCCTGTGATCCTCATTTAGGCAAAATTTCCACTAAAGTGAATGCATGTTTTGACTGATTATGGATCACAGGATGAGATGTAGAGCCATTAACAAGGACAGTAACGCCAAATTGTGACAAATCTTGTTGCCATATAAGAATTCAAGTAGTTGTCATAATTCTGCAGTGCATGGCCACTTTGGAGCCATGGAGATAGAGCTCAGATCCTTCTGCTCTGAAAGTCCCTACCCACTTGAGCTAAAGGAGAATCTCCTTCAGATGGTAGCAGTACAGAGTCTAATCCACGCAGCTGAGTAGTTCTGATTTTATTCAGTGGAGGGCACTAGTGCACACACACACTAAATTCATTGCAACACTTACTCATATGGCCTTAAACCCTAAGGTCCTGTCTACACTGCACTGACTGTCTGTGTCTCTCATTGGCTAAAGTTTCCCCTTATTTCCACTGTCCTTCAGTACACACTGCACCAGTCGTCTGCATACATGCTGCCCTCCATCCCAGTGTTGGCTTCTTTTTAGTGGTGCTTTAAATACAAAGTCTTCAAAGCTCTTTGGGATCCAGGATGAAAGGCGCTATAGAAATAATCCTTTATGTGAGGCCTTTGTACTTACATTAACTTTGCTATAAAATTATTTGTGCTTGTACCAAACATTACAAAACCACTACAAGCATTTTAAAAAACTCAGTTGTACACCAGCAAAGTACATTTTAACGGCTGGGACTCTGAATAGAATGTCCTGTGTTTTAATAACACAATCCTCCCTGTTCCTGGAAGTGGGGGGTGAGGACACACATCTCATACTAGCTACTATATAGCAGCTTGGAGGGAGAGTCTCCCACCTCCAGGCTCTGGGAAAGAGGGAGGCCAGTCTGGATGCTCTGGAGATGTGTGGGCTTGATAATGTGGGAGCAACAACAGGTCTCAATTGTGTTCCTATGGCAGAGTGTTATTTAAAGCCATAGAGCACAGGGCTTTTCTTGGGGATTAATGACCAGCTGGGAGGAATTGATACACTTCAACCACAGCCATGACAGGGGCCATTAAGCTCAGTGGGTCACTAATCCCCTGGAAACAGCCTATGCCAAAATTATTTCTATTATGAGCTGAACATGGAGGGTGGGCACCAGCAGGAAAATCTCACAGGCATATGGATTTTTTTCTTATGGATAATATATTTTCAGTTAGTTTGGACAGAGTGTTCCTAAGACATCAGCCAAACAGATTCTCATCATTCACTTCAGTTTCGAATCAACAGCAGATGAAGCAGCAGGGGGCTGTCTTTGCTGGAGATACAAATATGAATCCTTAGCAAACCAGTCTGCTTTACCTGTGACAAGGCTCTTCCCATCTGTGGCTGATTGGCTGCGTTCTGTCAACTGTGCGGATGCTTGAGATAGGATGCATATGGCTATCGGTTCAAAATGTTCCTACCTGGCTTTGTTTATGACTCATCGTGAGGCTTCCAAGTGTCAAAAGCATAGCGGTACCAGCGACTTGTCACATCTCTGCTCCCTAGAAAGCAAACATGACATGATTGAGGTGGCACAAGTCTGTTTTGCTAGTCCTGGGTCTGATCCTGCTCTCTGACCCCCACCCCACCCTCGGTGTAAATTGAGAGTTACTCCATTGACTTCTGTCAAGTTACTCCAGATTTACTCTGATGTAACAGATAAAATTTTGGACTCAAGAGTTTTAACTGGCAATACTTGGCCCTGAATGGGTATCTGCTGTTCAGAGGGACTGAACACTAGTGACATATTTGCTAGTTTTTATTTCTCTGGGTTCTACTGTAAATGTCCCCCACTTCCTGCACTACACCCCTGCAGGAACAAGTTGTTAAGGAGACAGAAGAATAGAGTAATTGAAAAGTGTTCCCAATTAAAATCAGTTTGAATCATCTGCAATTCAATGAGAGCCAGTCATAGAGTGGGCTTAGGGGATGCGAGAACTGTAGTGCATATAATTTCAACAGGCACACAAATAAATTACACAATGACTTCCCATGGAAACAACATACCCCATAGGAGAAAAATAACAAGATAAAAAGTGATTTGCCTCCGCTGGGGATGGTGGTCTTCTCTTTGCACATGTGGTTCGTGGTGCTTCCTGACAAGGCAGTAGTTTCAGCAAACACTAACTCAGACTTGGGATGTCATGCAGAGAAATCAGGTGTGAGTTGGCATTGGCCATTGGGCCATTAACCTACAGAGACTATCAACATAACAAGTGAAAATGAATTTGGTTATCTGGGCCTAATGCTTTCCACAAGTGATGAACAGCTGCAGCTTCCATTGACTTCAGCTGGGTTCTCAGCACTACTGAAAATCAGGTGCTTAAATATGGACTCAGAGGCCTAATTTTAGGCACCCGCTTTTGAAAACCTTGGCCTTAGTATTTAGGAGAAGCTTTAGAGACCTCTTGCAGGAGGTAGGTCAGAGCTGAGGTACATTGGCATAGCTGTCTCAAGTCAGGACTGAGGTACATTATGGCAGTGGTTTTCAAACTGCGGGTCGTGACCCAGTACTGGGTCGCAGAATGTAAGGCACTGGGTTGTGGTGGCTCTGGTCGGCACCGCTGACTGGGCCGTTAAAAGTCCTGTCAGTGGTGCTGCCCAGCTAAGGCAGGCTAGTCCCTACCTGTTCCGATCCCACGCTGCACCCCGGAAGTGGCCAGCAGCAGGTCTGGCTCCTAGACGGGGGGCCACAGGGCTCCACGTGCTGCCCCGAGCACCGGCTCCACATGGCCAATGGGAGCGAGGGGAGGGGATGGTGCCTGTGGGCAAGAGCCACACGGAGCCACTTGCGCGCCTCTGCCTAGGAGCTGGACCTGCTGCTGGCTGCTTCCAGGGCGCAGCGCAGTCTGCGGTGCCAGGATAGGCAGGAAGCCTGCCTTAGCACCCTCGCTGTGCCACTGACTGGGAGCTGCCTGAGGTAAACCCATGCCCCAACCCCACGTCCCAATCTCCTGCTCCAGCCCTGACCCCCCCCAACCCAGAGCCCCTTCCTGCACCCCAAACCCCTGCCCCAGCCCTGAGCCCCCTCAAACCCGGAGCCCCCTCATGCACCCCAAACCCCTCATCCCCGACCCCACCCCAGAGCCTGCACCCCCAGCCCAGAGTTCTGACCCCCCTCCTGTACCCCAACCCCCCTCCCACATCCTGAACCCCTCATTCCCGGCCCCACCCCGCAGCCTTCACCACCGCACCCCAACCCTCTGCCCCAGCCCTGAGCCCCTCCCACACCCCAAACCCCTCATCCCCATCTCCGTTGGGTCGCGGGCATCAACAATTTTCTTCAACTGGGTCGCCCGAAAAAAAGTTTGAAAACCACTGCATTATGGGGATGCTTATATGGCAAAGAGGATGTAAATGTGAAACTAAGCTGGTGTGCCATGTGCATTGGGCAGGGCAGGAAAAGATGTAAATTACCCCCACTTTAGTATCCACACAATTTCAGAATTCCTTAAACCTGTCTCTGAGCTGAGGAGAAATCCAGCTGCACAGGGGTATTGGCACAGTGGGGGATGAAGCCCAGGCTGTTAAGACTCACGGCTCTGGTTTGTTTTGGCAGTGGCAGAAAGGGCAGCCCCCTACACCAATGTGATCATGCCTAGCCTGTTCGGCATCATCTGTTTCCTGGGCATTGTCGGGAATCTCATCGTCATCTACACCATTGTCAAGAAGAAGAAGCTGAGGTGCAAGCAGACGGTGCCCGACATCTTCATTTTCAACCTCTCCATCGTGGATCTCCTCTTCCTGCTGGGCATGCCTTTCCTCATCCACCAGCTCCTTGGTAACGGCGCCTGGTATTTCGGGGCTCCTTTGTGCACCATCATCACCGCCTTGGACACTAACAGCCAGATCACCAGCACCAACATCCTGACAGTGATGACCCTCGACCGTTACCTGGCAACCGTCTACCCTCTGAAATCCACCTATGTCCGGACACCATGTGTAGCAGCCTCAGTAATCTGCTTGGTGTGGCTTCTTTCCTTCCTGACCATCATTCCCGTATGGATGTATGCAGGCCTGATGCCTCTGGAGGATGGGACTGTCCGCTGTGCTCTCTTGCTTCCCAACCCTGAGACTGATGTCTACTGGTTCACGCTCTACCAGTTCATGCTGGCCTTTGCTATCCCACTGATTGTCATCTGTGTTGTTTATTTTAAGATCCTCCAGCACATGGCTACCACTGTGGTCCCCCTTCCCCAGAGGAGCCTCCAGGTACGTACCAAGAAAGTCACCCGCATGGCAGTTGCCATCTGCTCTGCCTTTTTCATTTGCTGGGCCCCCTTCTACATCCTCCAGCTGGTACATCTCGGCATTGACACGCCTTCTGTTGCCTTCTTCTATGCCTATAACTTCGCCATTAGCTTGGGCTATGCCAACAGCTGCCTCAACCCCTTCCTCTACATTGCCCTGAGTGAGACCTTCAAGCGCCAGTTCATGGTGGCCATCCGTCCTGCCAAGGAGCAGTTCCGCAACAACAGTTCCATCAACAACAACAGCGCAACAGAGGCCAGTGTGTGCCTAAAGCTTGCACCAGAATCCACTCAGCAGACTCAATTTCTGGAGGACTTTTCCCCACACTCGCTGCCTGTGACTGTCGCTGTTCACTAGGGACTCTATGGTCACGCCAAAAGATGGCTTTGGGGGTCTTTTCTGGGAATGACACAAAGTAAGTAGGGCTGTGGATAAGAAGTAGCTTTTGACTGCTCTCAGTGAAGCACATGGACTACAGGCTTCCACTTTGGAGACTCACAGTCGAGTCCTCTCTCATTACAGGGCTCTGCATTCAATCTACCCCTGATCTAAAAGCTTCTGCATACTGGTTCCTTGGTCCACTGAGGAAGGACTTGGGAATTCCTTTTAATTTCACACAAAACAATGGGCTCCTCTTGGAGGGAAAAGGGAAAGAGAGGGAGACATGAGGAGAGAGAAGTCTTCGGAAGGTATTTTGTTGGCACTGTACGCCATGCCAGCCTTTAGCAAAAGGATCTCAATTGGGTCCTTACTGTTTGACCATTGTTTCTGGGAAAGAAGCTGATATGGACCCTCTTGCTTTAAGACTTGAACTTTTTAAAAAGACTATTTAAAAAAAGGGGGAGAGGGCTAGAAAACTGAGCTTACTGAGGCCTATGCTTAAATTCCAGAAGCAAAAAGACAAGGAACTGCTCAGCAAAGCAGCCTTCAAAGTGCCTGAGGAACAAACCCACAAGCATTAGTGAGGGAACTCCTGCCTTGCCAAGATCCTCTGGACTTTTTGGTGAAGTCCCAACCTGCCTCCAGTGAGCTATGCTGCTTGGCCGACCTATGAATATTCAGGAACTGGATTCTGGGGCCTTGACAAGCTGTCTCTATAGATTTGCAAGCAAAATCAGGCCCTCTGGCAGATAGTGATTGTACGCTTCAAGGGATTTCACACAGTTGAGCAAAGCTGCTGCTCCTAACACCTGATCTGTAGATAGTCATCCGGTTAAGCCTGCTTCCCTCATGCTGCTCCTTCAGTTTCCCTCTGTGCCCATCAATCTGCATGTTCATTAAGGACTATCACACAGGTGGCTTTTTAAAGATTCCTCCAAACAAGCCAGCGTGCACAAAGGCAGATGTGGGTAGAGGAAGAGAATGGGAGAAGGTCGCTCTGAGAAAATGCAGCTGCTTAAGGGACTTCCAGAGGATAATGATAATATTACCAATTAAAACCAAAACATCCATATTTGGAAAATGCAGCTCTATCTCTCCAGAGACTGCGAGGTACTTTCACCTATTAGAGGGACATGGATCAGCTAAGTGCTGGGGATTACATTGATAGACTGCACAGGAGTCCCAGGAGACAGTCAGGAAAGTCTTAAGCTGCTTGTTAAACAAGGAGCAAGTGACTGTTGTGGATGTGTTTGATGTAGAAGAAACATTACAAACACACACTGTTTCACATGCACTCCTACAGAGACCACACACGGCGCAAAGGAACTAATTCACATCCTCATAATCACACACTCATCCACACCGCTGCACACCTCCATGCAGCTACACACAGTCACACATACATCTACAAAACATTCTTCAGAAACCACGCACACATTTGTAGGCATGTGTGTGTGTGTGTGTATATATATATATATATATATACACACACACATACACACACACACACAAAACCCATTAACATGCACACACATTCACCTATATCCACACTAGCTGATACACATGCAGGCAACCCCATATAGACACACAGTTATTTCTCTAACTACATGCACCAATGTAAGCGCACACATCCCATGACTGCACTGTAGTCTCCCAATATTGTTCTCTGCCCCTAGAGGATAAATCTAGCTAGGTGGGCAGTCAACTCTTTAGGTCTATAACATACTCTTTCCTCTTCTGATCTTCGTTCCCATCCTGACTGCATGGAATTTAACTCACCTGTGCGGAGTCTAGGGGGAGCTTTATTGTGGTTACTTGCTCTTTCGCCAATAACTTCCCTGAGGAGATGGGAGCAAGAGATAAGGAACAGGGTCTGGGGGTTTGCTAAGGAGAGTCTTGTTCTTCTCAAGAAGGGCAAATACATCCTGCGTGACCCTCCAGTTAGGTAAGGAAGTGGAAAGGAGGGAGGATTGTGGCTCCTTTTCTGGTGAGAAGGGGTAGCCAGTGGAGATTGATTCCAATTCATTCTAATAAAAGAAATGGATTGGGTGAGGAAAGTTCTGGGAGGGGATGAACATGGGGACTGAACTACCCAAAAATCCCCTAAGCAGCAGCTCATCTTCCCTTCCGTCCAGGCCAGCGCCCCACTCACTGCTAGGTGAGCAGGGTCTTATTACATTGAACTGAAGATCTTCAGAATGAATGGGTCCCTTCTTCCCAAACCAGGCATAAACCAAAATGTCCCTCACTCCCCTGTTCAGTCAGGGGCTGTGCCTGGTGTGAAGGCAGCAGGCTCAGCCTCCGAGGCAGGAATGCCTTGTGTCACTGGATAGCATCTCCCGGTTCTTAGAGCCAGGATGGGTTCCAAGCAGCAATGGGCCCCATGCTGCTCCTTCTCCATTCTTATTGCTGGAGTAGGGAGAATAGAGTTCGGGGGAAGGGGGGACTACTTCCCTATCCCTTCTGGGTCTGCTGCCAGAGAGGGAGTTGGGGCTGCTGTACGGATTGCGGAACTTGCAGGACCCCACCTGGACAGCCTGAATCACACACATGAGAAGCGGAGGAGACCTGTTAGATTCCCCCAGAACAGCACTCTAGAGCAAAAGCAGGATTGTTCCCTATGGCCTGTGCTTAAGGGGGGGCTGTGATCAGGGAGTGGTGTTGAGAGATTCTGGATGAGGCTCCTTGGATGGAATAGTGCCAGCTGCAGCAAGGGGCAGGAACTGTGGGGGATGTAAAGCAGGGAGACAGGGAATCCCGAGGCTCCACAAATGGAAAACCAAATCAAACATCCCCCAAGGTAAGGGAGGGGGCTGGTTTCATTTTTGTGTGAATCAGATATTGGTCCTTGTGGTAGAGACTCTGCCACCCTGCAGGAGTCGGGCATTTCCCACGCGCCTCTGAGCAGGCCGCACAGACCTCTCCAGGGATCAAGACCAACAGAGTTTAAATTGAGAGGATTTCCCCAACGCTCCCTGCGTATGCTACAAATGTGTAGTTATCTGTCTGTCCGCAAAGCTTGAGCTGGATGTATCTGCGGGGCCTAAGGCCTCTTGTGTACTTCGTGCTGCTGGTATTTGGCTCTCGGAGAGTGCCATATAGTTATCTCGTGTACAATAAAGACATTTGTGCTTGAGCTGGTTGGCTCCAGGCCTGTGCTCCATCTGATCCCGTACTGCAAGCCCAATGCTGCTAAACACTTTGTATTTCCCATCACAGGCTGGCCAATGAGTCAAGGAGCCAGAACTGTAAATGGCTCTGTGAGCATGTGTGGGTGCCCACGCCTTTTCCAGGGCATAACCAGGTCACACAGAAATGTGGCTCTCTGTGAAATTTAGCTTTTAATTGTCTTTGGTGGCATCCTTTCCCCTCTCCCCCTCTCCCGTCCATTCTCATATGGACCCAATCCTGCAAGGTGCTGGGCACTGCCTGAAAAGTGTTGAGTGCCCCTCAACTCACACTGAAATCAAGGGAAAGACACTGTGCATCTTTCAGGGACCAGACTTTTAGTCCCTGTCTACATCAGGGCAAAGTTGTGTTAGAAGATCCCCAGCTTACACCCATTTTAAAACCAGTGCTTAAAGGCTATTTGAACTTGGCTGTAGCCTCAATGGGATTCTGACACGGTTTGACTGGTCAGCATGAGCAGGTCCTGACTGTCGGGGCGGGGGCCCCCTCTAAGCCGGCATCTGACAACTCACACTATGAGAGTGTAACATTTTCAGTAGAGCTGGGGGTGGGGGGGAAATTGGTTGAATGGTAAACTTGCCGAAAAATTCAGTTTCCAGGAGACCAAAACTATTTGTGAATTCGGGTTGAATTTGACGATCCGTTTTGGCCGAATAAAAAAACGAGGGGGAGAAATTCAAAGAAGTCTGAATGGTTCATTTTGACATGTCTCTTCCAAACAATGTTCACAATTGTGTTTGACACACACAATTTTTTGTTTTGTCAAGGGGAAAAAAAATCAGTTTTGGTTTGAAATGACCCAATTTTTTTTTTCAGATGTTTTGGTTCAGCCACCCAACTGAAAAATCACTGAGTTGCTGAGCTCTAGTTACCAGTTTTAGTAGGTTCCTCTCTGCCTGTTCCCATGAGGTTTTTCTTGACTCAGACATTCCACATGCTGCCTCCTCAGTCCCTCTCTCCAGCTCCTAAGAGAGGAGAAAACAGTGTCCTGGGAAAGGTCTGTATTTCAAAGAGCAAAGGGCTCCCTGCTTTGTCTCTTGTCGGTGCCATTTCTACAGCAGCAGCAGCAGGCACAGCCAATTAAATACACCTGTGGAGAAAGCCACTATGCTAGTAATAGCCATTTTGGCAAAGCCTGGCCCAATTAGGGTCTTGGCAAGTGAGGCTCCTGGATGGCAGTGAAAGGAAATGGCAGGGAACGTGTCTTAGGATCTCCATTTACTCACAACCTTTTGCTGCTTTTTGTTCCAGAGCTTGAGTGTCTGTAGCAACGGCAGCAAAGACTCCTTAGAAAGAGGATATGCATCTGGGGAGTGGGGGGGTTTCCTAGGGCCTCAGGCAGAAGCCATCATTCTCCAACGGATCTCATTATACGGGCAGTGAAACTGTCATAATCTTACAGGATAGTTTGGCCCTTCTCTTAAAGGCAGTTTAACACCAAAAAGGACAGGGCAACAAGGCCAGATGTCCCAGTGGCTATGCTGAGAGGGAGTGGAGTAAAGACAGGGAGAAATAGGGGAGAAGGGAGCATTGGGGAAAAGGGACAGAGGGGGGAGAGAGGAAATGGGGTTACAAAAGGAAGAGTATGTGGGGGTGTGAGAGGAAAAGAGGGAAGACAATATATAGGGACGGAGAAAAAGAGAGAGGCAGGGTGTGAGAGAAAGAGAGAGGAATGATAGAATGATTGAAATAAAATGGGGGAAAGGGAGGAGCGTGAAAGATCATTTAACCCCCAGACCCTGATCTTCCCCGTGTGGCCTCTAAAGCATGGGATGGGAATAACTGTGCACCCAGCTGAGGCTAACAGGAGGTGCTACCCAACCATCCCAGGCTACAACTTCTGAGTGCATCAAACAAAGGCATCAGGCCTGAGAGGCCCAGCCCAGCCAGGTAAGGTGAAGGGGCCAGCCACGGAAGAATTGTAATAGTCACAGCTCATACAACTGCCAGGAGAACAGCCCCCAGCCCTTCCACGAAGAAAGCAGAATGCCAGGCCACCCTGTCACATGGAATTGGACTGAGAAGCCAAGCCATGCAGGAGAAAGGCAGCAATGGGGCTCACCCCACAAAAGTGAGACTTTCTCCTGGAACCCTGCAGTCCTTACACAGGCAAAACTCCCACTGACCTGCAGGATCAAGCCCTCCAAGCCCACCACATGTGGCTGAGGACTGGAAAAGACAATGCAGATGGCAAGGCTGACTGCAGCACCATTATAACCAGGGTTGCAGTGCAGCCCTGGAAAGGAACCATCTGACTCAGCGAACAAGGTAATATGTCCCTGCCTTCCCCACCCCCAACTCCCCACCCCTTCCATCAGCCAGCCCAGGGGGGAGACAGACTTTCATGTGACAAGAGATCAGTGGTAAATATATTTGTCAAGAAGCTGTCTCCTGATGAGGATCCCGTAAGACATGGGCCACATATTGGATGTGCTGGTGATGGGAGAAAGTCATGAATAATAAGAGAGCAGGACTCCCAGGCATTAATGGAAGGGATCTAATAAGGCACTGAATGCCATACTCTCAGCCCAGCACACAGACATAAGCATCACTGGTCCAAAGAGAAACACACACCTCCTCTTTCAGATGCTATGCCGTGTGGTGTGAACACACCAGAAAATTGTCTCTGGGTGTTATGAATGTTGGTCTTCAACTGTTAAGGACCACCCCCGCTCACATGCATGGTCACATCTGACAGAGCCTAGCAGGGGGCAACCAGCAGAACTGCTTTCCTGCAACTGACCTTCCTTTGCCACCTTCCCAGAGTAAGTTATCCACCTTCTCTCTCTCTCTGCACATGCAGCATGCATGAGAGAGGGGCCTGACCACATTTTTACAGGTGCATGTGCCTTTGGTTCAAGTCCCATTACAGCAGCAGTACATGGTGACTGGAGATAGGCTCAAGCCAGAAAACGTGGGTCCAGAATTTGGCTACACCAAAGTTCTGAGGAGCACTGAGCCAGGGACTGGGTTCAGGCCCATCTCATATTGTAACTTCTGCAGCACTACGAGAAGGTCTGAAGGGACTTTGCTCACCACCCAGGAAATCCTTTTGTAGTAAATGGTGCATCCGCTCTTTACTGCAGCTCTGCCTGGAAGCTATAACAGGAATGGTAATAAAAGACTCTTCCTCAAGCCCCATCTAGCACCTTCCGTTAAGATGGAAAGAGTTTTAAACTATCGCCATGTGTAGGTCTGACCTGTTTCTGGTTCCGGAAAATCCAGTTCTGCTGCCCATTCCTGCCTCCCCAGAGGTGCAAGGCCATTTCCCAGCGTTGCTGCTAGTTTCAAAGTGGCCCTGGCAGAGGGTCTCCATTTACAGCCTTCAACTGGGTTCTGAGTCAGGAGGGGAGATTCTGAGCCTCTGATCTCAAGGGCTCAGATGCCCAGCATTGCCCTCCAGGGGTTCCCATTGGCACAATGAGATGAATCCTCAGATGGCAAGATAGGGTGGGGCTTTGCTGTCACTTAGTTTGTATTGTCTCCATCCAGAACAAGCCCCATGTCCCATGAGCTCCTTTGGAAAAAGAGGACGAAGCTACCTCTGCACAGGCTCCAACCCAACCCAGCCATCTTCACATGACCCTCCCAGACAGAACCTCCCTGACCCTTCCACAACCAAGAGCACAGAAATAACCTCTCTGCTTGGAAAGTCAGAAGTATGCTATCACCAAAATGTCACCTTAGCTGCATAGAATAGATCCCCAAGCTCTGTCTCGGTCTAGCACAATATGGCTAACATCAGGCATCACATTCATTTCCCGCCCTTGCAAAGCCTGCTTTGTTAACACAGTGAGTATGTTGATGTCCTATTCTGCGGTGGCATTTATCCCTTTGTGTATTTTGCTCTTGACATTTATATATGAGGCTTGAGAACTGGGGTCATTTTATTGATTGCAATATCTGAACAAAAGGGGCAGTGGAAAAGGAAAGCATTCGGCCCTCGTACACAGCTGTACACATCGAGCCACACTGGCACAAGTGTAAATAGACCTTCAGGCGGGCACAGAGATGCAGTCAGGGCACTCACACTCCATTAAGACACTTCAGTTCTGCCTCTGACTCACACAAGCCGAGCCCCTTATCTGATCTGTTCCAGTGATTAATTGGAATCTGTCTAAATAGCTAGATGAAAGAGAATAGTAAGAAAGGACACAAATTAGTTTCTCAGATCAGCAATCTGGCATGCTGGGAGAGCAGAGTTTCCTTTGCTTTTTCCTGAGACAATTCTCCATGTGCTCTATGGTCTTTTCTCCTTGTCTGACCCTTTCTCTTTCCCTCTCCTCATCCTTCTTGACCTTGGAGCTGCATTTGAAGCCACGAATCAAGGCATCCTTCTTGGGAAGCTGACACATTGCCCTGGAGTCTCAGGCACCTCGTCCTCCTGGTTTCATTTTTACTTCTCTGATCACGAATGCACTCCTCTGTTGCTGGGTCTCTTTAGTATGGTGTTCCTCTGGGTTCTGTCCTTGGCCTCTGCCATTTCTCTCTCTGCCCCTCCTTAGTCACCTTTCTGAATTCAATCACGGGTATTGCCTCTATCCAGGCAATATCTGCACCTATCTGCCCCCTTTCACTCTTTCAGCCCTTTGCTAGCATGCTATCTGCTTAGGCCTCATCAGTTGCTACCTAGGCCATAACCTCCCTTCAACGAGTGCAGGTCTACACTAGAAGCGCTACAGACAGCACGCTATGCCAACAGGCGCGTGCTCTCCCATCCGCATAATTACTCTACCTCCATGCGAGGCAGAAGCTAAGTTGGCAGGAGAGCATCATAGAGAGTTAATGACAAGGATGGATCACTCCATCTGCTCTGTTCTGTTCATTCCCTCTGAAGCATCTGGCAGCAGTCACTATTGGGCTAGCTGGACCACTGATCTGACCCAGTATGTCCATTCTTATCCTAAGTAGACTAGAGCAGGGCTAGACAATACAGTAATAAACACATCTGTTACTGGTCTGTTCTGACACTCCCACCATTGCTCCCTCCAGTGGATCTGCACCAGTTCTAGTGCAATGATGAGAGAATCCCTTTAAATTCTCAGCTTAAACTAGGATGAAAGGTCCACACAACCATCCTGAAAGTTCATTGTGGGTTGTGGCTTTGGGAGTCAGCCATGCCGGGAGCAAAAACAATGCCATGTGACCTAGGTGGCCAATCATACAGCACAACTAGCAAATAGTGAATTCTTGAAGCAGGAACCTTGGTGGAGATAGTTAGCAGCCTGTAGGTGGGGACACTTTCTCATAAACCATCCATCAAATAATTCTTAGAAACATGTTCATAAAAACCAGAATCTGTTTGCAGATCATTCACAAAGGTGTAGCCAGCCTGATGTATAGGGTATAAGTACTGATTGACGTGGTGTGACAAGTAGAGAATCAGAAAACTTAGGGCCCATAGGGTAAGATATTTAGCGTAACCAATCAAGGCCTACAGTTTTTCTTGATGTAAGTAATTGACAAGCAAGTGACCTTAACACCAGAAGATGAAGCACAGCAGTAAATAAGAATGATAAGCCAGTTGACTAGTGTAAAGTGAGAAAGTGCAGAACATGAGTTATTGATATTTTAAGATACGTTTAAGCAATACGTATAATTGAAATGCACAAGATTTGACTGCAGTAATACTATGGCAACCAATTGACGTCAATGCTAATGAGTATGATGTAAATGGTTAAACTATAGAAACTGGGGAACCCAACGTAAGTAGGGTATGGAAGTTCAGAGGAGAGGCTGAAACCCTCATGAATATGTATAAGACACAGTGTGTGTCAGAATAACACATTATAAAATCTTGTTTCTTGGCCTGTGTACCATGAGAGGCACCAGGATGATGACCACCTTTTGACCATCTTAGGCATCACCTCACCTTCTTCAGGGCTGCCCACAAGGGATGATGTGCATAATGCAAGAGTTGGACATTCTGTGTTCTCTCTCTCTCTCTCCTTTGCTATATTGTAGCATGTGCAATCTTGTCTGGCTTGTTAATACATTGCTAATAAAAGTAAAAGTATTAAATTGTTTCCCATGTGCATCTCGGGATCTACATTCTAATGCCAGCTTCACTACTGTAGCTCAGCTGGAGGCTGAACCCTCTCAGATCATGGCATGCTAAATTAGAATGAACCTTAGAATTACAGATTAGGCTACAAAGGAATGAAATGAACTGTGTAAACTGTTTGCTGAGGACAGCTCACTCAGTTCCAGGGAAACCCAGCCTTTGAGAGGCAAGAGCCAATACACTTCTTGTGCATGAGAAAATGAAACTCACAAGAGGTTAAACTAAACAAAATTAATTTTAGCATTGATCACAGGGCAGCCAGTGAGAGACGCAGAACCAGACTCAATGGAAGTGGTGCAGCATGTTGCAAATTAACAAATCTGGTCTGTCCATGCCATGAGGATTTACTCCAAGGTAGGAGAGATGATTTTACTTCTGCCATCCTCTTGTGGGTTGTCTGCCCAGCGGTTGGCAGAGAAACGCCTAGCTTGTGGCCAAGGGTCTACAAGAACTCTGCTGATTGAGGATGCAGTGATTCAACTCATACCCCATTCCCAACCTTTGCCTCACTGTTTGGGCCCCTTATGCAACCCGCCCTGAGGGGAAGTTGCAACTGCTGTGCAGAGCAAATCTAGATGCTTGCAGCTGTTTGATGTGCATATGGAGGTGGGAGGGGCCAATAGCCATATCACTTTGGCTCTGGGCTGGGGGCAGGATATGGCTTCTTCAGTTTTGTGCATCCTCACAGGTCACTAAACTGACACATTTCGTCCACTACACAATCACCAGTGGGAGCAGAACCATTAGGCAGGCACGTTTAAGCTCTCGGCATTCTCAACCCATTCCCTCCCCTCCTTGCAGGCTTCTTGTCTTAATCCTTCTGGCTGTTACAGGGACCACAAGTAGATAAGCCTCCTCTTGCCTTGTTTTACTTACATCCGCTGAGCACAAGTGATACAATGACCAACACAGATTAAATTGCTTCTTGACAGCCTTCTCTAGCTTCTTTATTCCTTGCAGCCCTGCGGTGCACTTTTGGGGGGTCTAGGCAGGCTCCATAAGTGGGTGTGGCAATAGAGCACTGGGGAGGGGATTTGCAATAATTAGGCAACAAAATAAGGAGAGCTTTGATTGGAATGCCCATCCCCTCATGCTGGTTAGTGTGGTCTCCCTTCCATTATATAACCACAAACACTTTGGCTCCCCTCCACGCTCCTGTTGGTGGAACTCTTCTCTCTGAGGTGGTCCCCAGTGCAATGAATCCATCAGCTGCAGGCAGCAGAGAAATCCTATTCACCCCCGGGGAGCCTGAACAAGAATCCTGGTCCTTCATCACCAGAAAGAAACAGACAACTGACACCCACCCACGCACTACTAGAAGGAAACATTAGATACATGCACACGGTGTTACATGGTGCTATGCTGGCAGCATGGAGGTGCCATTCTTTGCAAGGAGTTCAGTTCCATTGGTGGTCATTAGAGAGCCCATGGTATTTAAGAGTAAGGAATCAATCTCAGTGTCCCAACCAATTTCCAATTGGGGAATTCCTCCCTGCATTCTTCTCTGGATACAGTGGGTCTTATTTTCCTCTCTCGCCATTTTCCCACCAGAATAATTGCACTGATTTCAAAAGGAGTCACTCTTGATTTACCTCAGCGCAAATGAAAGCAGAATCCCTAGTTCTTGCCCTAACGGGCTGTGCTGCACTGCTGTTAAACAGCTGCGGCATTACACCTCAGAGGTAGCTGCAATTCAGTAGTGGGAAAGTAACCCTTGTTTATAGAGAAACGTTTATAAATTACATTGGGACCATTTGGGAAGACAAGACACATCAGAAAGATCTCCAGAGTTGTCAGCTTGGTACCTTACATCAGGACTAAACACGATTAGTTCCTGTTGCAGACAAGTGTTGGAATTATGCCACCGCTCACTGTGGCTGAGTCTTTGTAAGAAGGAGCCTCAGTTCTTCCTCTCCAGGGAGGTCAGACTCAATCAAATTCACTCTCCCAGGCCTGGCAGCTGAATAATTCAACTATTACTAAAGGTTAAGAGCCTGGCCCCTGCAGCTCCCTACTCGTGATTAATACAAGAGCCAAGTTCTACCCCAAAGTTATATCCGTGTAAATCTGAAGTAACTCTAAGGAATTCAGTGGATTTCCATCAGAATAACAGGGAGCAGAACTTGCCCCAACTGGACTATGTGCATCAACAAGGCCATGCACGTAAATGAGGGTGTGCAAAGGCTAGGAGTGGATTTACCATGAAACAAACCATGTTCCTGGAAGCCGACGGCATGTCCCTACAGCCCCTGGGGGGCGGGGGGATGGGTGTCTCTGTGCGCTGCCCCTGCTCTGAGCACCGACTCCGCAGCTCCCATTGGCTGGGAACTGCGGCCAATGGGAGCTGTGGAGGCGACACCTGCGGGCAGTGCGCGGAGACCCCCCGTCCCACACCGCCACACCCCACCCTGCCTAGGAGCCGCTGCGGGAGGGGGGTGTGTGCCAGTCGCTTTGGGAGCCGCGCCGCCTGAGGTAAGCACCGCTCCCCTGCCCCCCTCCCGCACCCCAACCCCCTGCCCCATCCCAGAGTCTGCACCCCACACCTAAACTTCCTCCCAGAGCCCGCACCACAGAGAGGGGCAAAAGTCACCTTTGAAATTAAAAACTGATTATCCTACTTTTTTACTCTCATTTTATTCCAAACAGATTTTTTTTTCCTCTCTCCAACAAATGCAATTAAACCCCCCCCCCCCCCAATAACATAAACATTTGCTCCTGGGCTGAGACATTTTGTGCCAAGATACAGCTCTGAGCCAATATTGACACAATAACCCCCTGAAGCTCTACTTTTAAGAACATAAACACTAACAGCTGAATAATAAGGCTTCCATTTGCTGGAATTAATATCCAGTCCTTCTGTAGCATTGGAAACATCAATTGTTCCGTGTGAAATAAATTATATATCCTTCTGGTGGGATTTTAATGAGACCTCCCCGCTTCCACCGCTTCCCCTGACGCTCTCAGATTCAGGGGAAAAACACATTCCAGCATCTCCCTGTAAACTCTGCATCTTAATGTCCCAATCAGGATAATTAGGATGTCTCCTCTGTGATCTGGGAGGCTCTACCGTGCAAATCCAGCCTGGCATGCATGATGTCGTTACAGCATAGTTAATTACTCTTATTTTTCTGAGAAAAGGGAAGAGATCAGGGCTGCATTCAATAGGTGAATGGGCTACAGTGCATGGGGGTGAGGGGGGGTACGCTGACTGCATTTGAGAGATACGTGCTCAGTGGCTGTGCCTTTGTTCTGACTGTGTGAGGATCTGTTGGGATGTCACATATCAGACCAAGGGGTCTAGGATGAGGAAAGCCCTCAGGAGCCTGACAAGTTTTGACACCTCAGTTGCCTAGCCTCACGGTTGTCTTTGCAGAGCCATGTGTTCTACAGACCCGCTCTTGTTTGTTATTCTCTTCATGCTCCTCTCTCTGGTAACTGAAGCAGGACAACCCCACCACCACGGTGCTGGGGCACATCTAGCCACGGCCAGCCATCCAGGTCACCTGCGAGTGTAGCCATATTTATGGAGGTGCAGAAGCTCTGCATCCACCTGCAGAAATAAACGGGAGCTCCTGGCTTCAGGGCAGGGGTGACTCCTGCTACAGCATACTGGATTCTTCCTTGAGGCTGGTGGATGGAGATGGACCCTGTGGTTCTCTCCGGGTCTCTAGTTCCCAGACTGCTGCCTAATGTCACTACACAGAGTCTCCCTAAGTCCTGGCCTGGCCTGACCTAAAGCAGCATTTATATTATTTATTTGTATTGCAACAGTGCCTGCAGGACCCCAAGGCTGCAATGAGTGGGTGGGACTGGAGACCAGACACCTTGTAGGGAGGGCAGATGGAGTCTAGCTACAAAACCCTGGTGTAGGGAGCAGTAGGCAATGATTAAGTATCTAATTTATATGGGGTTGGCAAGGTGTTTTTCCAGGCTATTTATAAACCACTGGATCAACTCCTGCATCTCTCTCTAGCCTCCGCCATAAGAAATGACAATGGGGCAACAAGAAGGTAGAGTTTAGACCTTAGAGTTGGAGTCATGAGTTCCAGCTTCCATTCCTAGCTTTGCCACTGACTTGTTCTGTGGCTTTAAGCAAGACACTTTTCTTCTCTGTGCCTCAATTTCCCAGTCTGTACAATAATGGATAATAATTCCCAACTCACATATTATTATGAGGCTTAATTTATCACTTGTGCTCTGAGATGGGCGGATGAAAGGCCTTAGAGAAGAGCAAGGAATAATTATAAGCATCCTCTGCAAATACCGATTACAGCTGTATACTGTACCTACATTTCGTCAGGGGAGATATTAGGCAATTGTATATTAGAATTGCCTTAATGAGCATCCCTCAAGGCTGAAATCTCAGATCACCCACTTGTGTGCGTGTGCACACTGGGACACGCATAACTGGCTCCCTGAGTAAAGTAATTAACTTGTTAAATGAAGAACCTCGCCTGATGAATGGCAAAACACACGCAAAATGAACAGACCTATCACAAGACTGAAATGACTTGCTAAAGCAATTCATCAACACCACTCGGCATCGCCGCCTCCTTCAGCCAACGCCAGCAGCACCGTGTGAGGTGCATTAATTCATGCTGACACGGGGGTGGAATTGGAACTAGATCCCATACGTCATGTGCACATGTCCATGAGTTTAATGTTATTAGGACAATCAGAGAAATAAGTGCTGGATAATTTGAGAAGGGAGAAGTGTGGATCCCTGCTAGGCTTTCCCCTTGACGAACGTCAAAGGAAACAGGTCTGCTGCGTAAGCAATCCCGTACCCTTCTTTGTGCTTAGACCATAATTGAAATACCAGGTTTTGCTCTCATTTACATCCCAGTGCAAGTCAAGAGTAACTTCACTGAGGTCAATAGAATAGCACTGGAGTACAAAGTCAGGGCAAAAGAAATCTAAATCACAGCAGAAGTTTCTTTTGTGGTCACAAGAGAGGAGTGAGTTTGGTATCTAATCTGGGAGCACTAATCTTCCCCACCAAACCGGTGCCTACCTTGGCTAAGTGCGCTGCTTTGGAGGATATTAATACACTGCTCTTCTCTGGTTCCTCTCATCTGAGGATCTCAAAGTAGTTTACAAATATTAATGGACTCAACCTCATAACATTCTTGGAGGCAGGGAAATAATTATCACCATTTTACTCCTGAGAAAGTGCAGACTAGAGAGAGGAAGGTCCCAGCAAAAGGCTATGGGAGTGCTAGGAACAATTCCCAGATCTCTCAACTCCTAGTCCTGCATTATGGGAACTGAAGCCAGGAAACAGCAATATATGACTCAAGAAGGGAAAATAAAGTCACAAGAAGAACTTGAGTTCAATACACCAGAACAGCTGACAGATAAAGTCAAATCACTGACGACCTAGGAGCCAGCAGCGTTCATCCAGGCTCAGTCCCAAATATTTGATGGTTAGACCAAGGACACACACTACAATTTCTTTAGTCTGATTTAGGGTGACCAGACAGCAAATGTGAAAAATCGGGACGGGGGTGAGGGGTAATAGGAGCCTATATAAGAAAAAGACCCCAAAATCGGGACTGTCCCTATAAAATTGGGACATCTGGTCACCCTAGTCTGATTGGATCATTTGATTAGGCTTAATCCTTTCATATGCAGACATTTGGGGTCAGTTTGCAAAAGGATGTCAGACGTACTTGCACTAGGCAATGCTGCCAATCAGGAAGAGAATATCATTTCAAATGAGTGTTAGGTTGGGTAAATTTTAATGACATACAACCAGACTTTCTGGAGTTGCACAGCTAGCTGGCAACTAAACTTCTGTGCCTAGTAATATGTCTAAGACATGTGTCAGATCTGATCATGCCTTGTTTTCGGGAACTTCTAATCTTTTCTCTTAAGAAGTGTCATCAGTACAATGAACTGAAATTCTGACAACTCGGTGTAATTGCCTGAATTTTAGACTATGCATCCCACGTTATATTCCATCTGCTGAATGAACCAGACTGGAATCCATATGCTGAGTGAAGCAGACTGGAATAACACTGCACAAACGCTGTCCTCCCAGGATTGGAGTGTGGATTCAATATGGGGCTTGAAGGTGTGATTGAAACTCTTTTGTTGCCAGAATAATGAGTTATTGCAAAAGACTCATGAAGACAAGATGTGGAATTCACAAGGTTACCCCATGATCAACAGGCGGTATTCACAAAACATTTTTCACTCAAATCACTGCACTAACCAATATATGTACAGCTCCATCACTGAAATACAGCCACCTTGGGGCAGCCCAGTCATTGCACAACTATAAGGGAATGGGATTTTGACTCTCCCTCCTTCCTACTCCCCTCTCCCCCGAGTCCTATGGAAAGAACTCTGGGATCTTTAAGGTCACATCCAGAAAATTACCACACCCAAACAGCTCCCTTTCGGCATTTGCCTTGCAATTAGTTACATGTGGCTATCATGTGTGGTGGTTGCAATGTCACAGAAATGTAGGACTAGAACGGACCTCGATAGATCATCTAGTCCAGTTCCCTGCACCAAGGCAGGACTAAGTATTACCTAGACCAGGGGTCGGCAACCTTTCAGAAGTGGTGTGCCGAGTCTTCATTTATTCACTCTAATTTAAGGTTTCGCGTGCCAGTAATACATTTTAACATTTTTAGAAGGTCTCGTTCTATAAGTCTATAATATATAACTAAACTATTATTGTATGTAAAGTAAATAAGGTTTTAAAAATGTTTAAGAAGCTTCATTTAAAATTAAATTAAAATGCAGAGCCCCCCGGACCGGTGGCCAGGACCCGGGCAGTGTGAGTGCCACTGAAAATCAGCTTGCATGCCGTCTTTGGCACATGTGCCATAGGTTGCCTACCCTTGATCTAGACCATCCCTGACCAGCGATTATCTAATCTGTTCTTAAAAAACTCTCATGGCGGAGATTCCACAACCTCCTTGGGTATTTCTAGGGCTTAACTACCCTGATGCTTGGGAAGTTTTTCCTTATGTCTAGAAAATTCCACCCCAAGTGACTTGCCTAAGGTCAAAGTCTGTGGCAGAGCATGGAATTCAACCCAGGTCTCCCAAATCCTAGGCTAATACCACAATCACTGGCCCATCCCTCCTCACCACATTCCTCACCATGGATGTCACTGATGGTGAAGACCAAGTAGGCCAACTAGTTCTTTGGTTCTTAAGCTTTTTCAGTCTATGGACCCCTTCGCAAAAGGGAGGTATCCCTTCCTCACCAACCTACCTAGTCCCTAATCAGGTTTCATTCTATGGATCACCAGTCACCCACAGATGATAGCTGGAGAAACCTTGCTGTAGCCCATCCTCCCATCAGCCATAACAGGATAGTTCCAGAGATAATTTTTTAGAGTGTAAAAATGATCTCATTCTGTCTCCTTTTCTTGCTTCCCTTCTTCTGATTCTTGATAAAAAGCTATAACAGGGCAAGCGTAAGGTCCCTGCAACAAAGGACATTGCCAAAATGGTTTTGTATTGTAACGCAATATTGAGTAGTGAAGTTGGATGTTTTACTGTTTGTATTTTAGTTAGTATGAGATATCCCTTTAAGAACAGGGTAGGGCATATTCTCAAAGTATGGAAGGCATGGTTAAGCCTCATAAAGCCCAGAACTCAACTTAATAAATTTATTTCAAGAAGCAAGCCTCATTGGTTTGAAGATGCAACAAACACATGCCAGGGGTTATTAACTTTTGGTGTAGCACCATAATAATACAAACACAAACTTCTCTTGTGCTTTGCTTCTAAGGATTTCAAACATCCCTGCTGGGTTAGAGACATGGATGCAGTGAACCGCAGGAGCATCACCCAGCAGGAAGGAGTTAAAATGTTCTTGGTTTGTGAAGTACAAACAAGCGCCCTAACGAGCTGGAGTATTTTTGCAGAAAGCTCTCTGGAACAGTGCCACTTGGCTAATTGGGAGAATTCTCTTCCTGCACCTGGGTCATTTCACATGGAACAAGAACACAGCTGGCAATGACAACTCTGTAGGTGGCTCTGATTACCCCATGCTTGGTTTCAGTAGCAAGGGTGATGGGGAAATTATATTATCCAATTCTCTTGTCTCTTCCACCTAGCATTAGCTCCTGCGCTTTTGCACTGATGGCTGTGTATAAAGGTGTGTTTGTTTGAACAATGAACACTTGAAGAAATAACATCAATTGGGCCCCAGCTGGTGCTGGAGAGCATGGGTGGGAATGGCTATTGATTGGAGGATCTCGTTTGTCATGGATCTTTTTCTTCCTTTGGTGGCTTACATTTATTTTTTCATGATAAATCACATTTGCACTTCGATGGCACTTTGCACCCAATAAGCTCAAAAGTACGTTACAAACAATGGATCCATCCTCATAATCCCTGGTATAAGGGTAGTCATGACATTAACACCATTTTATCGATAGGGAAACGGAGGCTCCAGGTGGTGAAGAGACTTGCTCAAGGCCAAAGAGTAAGGCAGCAGCAGGACCAAGCAGGACCAAGATTGCCTGATTCTCAGGGTACGTCTTCACTACCCGCCGGATCGGCGGGTAGTAATCGATCTATCGGGGATCGATTTATCACGTCTCGTCTAGACACAATAAATCGATCCCCGAACGTGCTCCCCGTCGACTCCGGAACTCCACCAGAGCGACAGGCAGAAGCGGAGTCGACAGGGTAGCCGCGGCCATCGATCCCGCGCCTTGAGGACCCGAGGTAAATCGATCTAAGATACATCGACTTCAGCTACGCTATTCTCGTAGCTGAAGTTGCGTATCTTAGATCGATCCCTGTCCCTAGTGTAGACCAGCCCTCAGTCAGATGCTAACCAACAGACCATCCTAACCTCTTAAACCACCTCTGTATTTTTAGACAAAGCACCAGCCAGAGCTGCACTAAAACCACCACCAGTTATCCAAACTTTGGGGGTTCAGTAAATGAGACCCATACTCAAATACCCACCTTTTTATTAATAATGGTAACTGATAACTTACATCACCCATGTACTCCCTTACACCCATTCCTCAATTTGTGGTCTATTGGTTAATGCATTAGACTGGAACTCGGGAAACCTGGGTTCTATTCTCACCTCTGCCATGGGCCTGCTGGGCAACCTTTGGCAAGTCACTTCACCTCTCTGTGCCCTTTTCCCCCACATCTGTAAAATGAGGATAAAGGATACCAACTGCCTTTGTAAAGCACTTTGAGATCTACTGATGAAAAGCACAATATAAGAGGTAGGTATTATTATTATTGTCACATTGGGATTGGGTGAGGATTGATTTAAAGAAGAAAAGTAGGGAAAAACCTCCAGTGTGTTTGGCAATACATTAAAATTTGCAACTGCCAAAGTCTCTTAGTATCAGACCATCTCTGTTCTCAGTTCAGATGAAACTCACCTGCTTCCACCCCCATGCCCATTTTATTTTTGGTTTCAGTTAACCTGCTCATGCAAGGATTTGTGAACTGTGCAGAATGAGGGGGCTTTGTGGATAGATAACACTGGATGAGCTGAGCAGGTGTTAGGTTGCTGATCACTTTGTGGATGAGGCTTCTCATGCTGAGGGCCAGTTTGCTCCTCCTTGTTGTGTAGTGAGCCCTCAGGGAAATGAAGTGATTCCTAGATTAGAAGAGGACGCATGGAGACGTGACTCCCCCAAGCCCAGGATGGACCAAGGAAAAGACCAGAAGATTCATACCATTACGTTCAGAAATCTCACAAGAGCAGCTTCATGACATTTTGGCATAGTCAAATCAGAACATGATCCCTGCTCCTGATTCAACACCAAAGACAAATGCCAAGTTCACCTAAACCTAACCTGGATCTGAACAGCTCTGTCTCAATCTGTCACTGTTCACAACATACAAGTAGCACTGCTAAGAGCAAACTGCTGCCAAAATCATTAGTGCTGAGAATACTGGAGAGCTACTTAAAATTCCTAGGGATCAGTTTGGAAGATCTGAGGCTATTCATTTGTGATTCTCCAGGATGGACACGGACATGCACAGAATTTGAGATGAAGAAGTATCTGTCTGTGTCCTCTCTCACACACTCTTTCTTTCTCTCACCCCCCCTCCAAAACTGATGCTTAAAGGAGACAAGTTGCTGAGATTTGAATGCATTTCTACCACACAATAAGATGCAGTATATATGTGCCAACAACATGGCATGAATGTATTCCTTCTCTTTCAGCGTTGAGCTGACATTTTCCCTTGAACCCCTAGGTAGAGTTCACCCCTGTTGAAATCTCCCATTAGACAGCTAATTGTCCCTTCTGTGGAGGATGACAAGCCTGGTTTCTACTGACCCAAGAGGATCAGCATCATGATTGTGTGTTTGCTGGACAGATGTCCAATTTGAATTCAAAACCAAAAAAAGAAGGTACAACTGCTCAAGCTCCTCAAATCAAAAGAGCTTCCATGATCAGAGGTGATGTTAGGACTCGGCAGATAAAATTCAGACAGAAGGGGTAAGCTGTGATGAGTTGCCAGGTGCCAGATGGCAATGCACAGGCTGCTTTGATGAACCAGGTAGCAAAGAGAGCATCATTAACACCTCTAAAGGACACTTTGTTGTGGGGATGTGTCCCAGTGGCATAGATGGACACTGGAGGTTCAGCGAGCCAGGCAACTCCGGTACTTGGGGTAGAGAAGGGGAAGGGAAGCAACTTTTATTTTATTTTAAAAGAGAAATTTTGTGACACAAGCGCAAGAAACTAGTTCGTATTTCCTTTTCCTGTGGGGGCAGGGAAATATCTAAGCTAGCTCAGTATTTCAAGCAGACTTTGAAAATACAATTATTCAATTAATTAAAACCAGAAGTAATTAAGAAGAAAATCCATTGCCGTGTGATTTGCCTGGTTGTCAGCTACTTTTAATTAGCACAGCCCTCCGTGTTCTTGCTCTCTCTGACCCTCTTTAACCTGAGTCACGGTTTCGGAATCTGTCCCAGTGAGACTGTTGGTGGGTTCCTCCACCCCCTTGCTGCTCTAGCCATGGTGCTGAAGGCTGATGAGACAATACTTGGTACCACCCAAGGAACTCATTTCTTCAGGTTCAGGACACCTGGGGCACCAGGAAGGTTGTGCTACTAGATCACCGTAAGATACCCGAGGGACACCTGCAGGTTCCTAGGTAAATCTGCCTCATCCTAGGCATGGTGCTCTCTGTTTGGGCATCTTTATATGTATAAACTATATACATTTGGGATCCATCTATCCAGCCACTTCACAACCCAGTGACAGGAAACGGAAATGGGACAGATCCCCTGAGATGGCCACAGGGATGCATAGCTCTGATTCATCATCTGTCACTGGCAAGAGAGAGTAGGAAGGATCTGGTTTTGAGTGTTGTGGTTGCCCCCACCGTAGCTCTATAAAGGGCTAAGTCAAAACTCCCTCCCACTCTCAACACCCTGAACTCTAGAAAAGTTCAGATCCAAGTATGGACTTGGTGGCTCAGGCCCATAACTAACAATAATATTTCCCCCCACCCCCAATTATTTACCACTTTTTATATGCAGGGAGTAAGGCACCATCATTCCCATTTTACAGAGAGGAAAATGGAGGCCTTGTCTATACTGGCAAAAACGTGACCCACAATTCACCACTGGTGCAGTTCCTCAGGTGGGAAGAGTAAGAGTAGGAGTACAGACCGGGCACAGGCCTTAGCACCACTGCATCCCCTCACCCTGTACAGCAGTGGTCCCCAAACTGTAGGGCACAAAGGAACGTCTGGGAGGGGGGGCATGAAAGGGCCCAGGCCATCTCCCGGGGGGGTGATGGGACAGGAAGGGAGTGCCACCCAGCCCTGCTCTGCCGCCAACTCCTCTCTGGCCCTGGCCACTGGCCCCCACTCTTGGCCCAGGGGGCATGAATACATTCCATTACTGGGGGGGAGAGTGAGAGGGAAAGTTTGTGCACCACTGCTGTACAGGCAGAGTGGTAAAGATGTCCAAGGCTCATCTACATCAGTTTCAAGTACTGGTTATTACAGGGCCCATTTTTGCCAGTGTAGATGCAGCCAGAGATCTCAAATGACTTGACTAAGGTGATCCAGAAAGTCAGTGACCAAGCCAGTGAATAGGACCCAGATCTCTGACTCTCAGGCCAGTGCCCATACCCTGGATCACATGATCTCCTCCTCCTCTCATCTCTAATATACTCCTTATTCATTTGCCTAGCTCAGTTATGAAATGCTGACACACGGGTCCGTTCTGCAAGCCGTGGGCTGCTCCCCTCATATTGCCTCTCTCTAGGTCCCGCTGCGTTTTGAAGTCAGGCTCAAAGAGATCGCTCCTCCCTAACAGATGGACAAGTTCCAGACAATGAACGCAGGAATCCTGTCATCTAACCAAATAAAATACCATTGAAGTGGAAAGGCAGCACTCAAAGCTGGAGAGAGGGGAAGATCAAAGATGCTAACATCTTCTATTCTCTAATGAAAGGTTCTTACTAAATCCTTCTGAGTTCTCTGTTGTCATGTTTCTGATTTAAATTCCTTTACTGTCAGGCAAAAACATTTGCAAGTGGTCTGAGCCAATCCCGCACTCAGCCCTTTGTCTGGGATGGAATTTGAAAGATTGTGGAAAGAATGAAGCAATTACTTTTCATGCACATTAAGAAGAACAGTCCCGTATAATTACGTCTCCCGGAAAGTGAAGAAGCAGGCACAGCAGGCTGAGGTGATAATCAATTCGAGAGACTTTGCCATCCCTGACATTAAAGCTGAAGCTGGGAGGAGGTTAAACAACATGTAGTGGGCTATGCTACCCCGGCACGCTGCCTTCAGACACTGTAATAACAGAGTGCACGGGGCAAAGCCTGGTCCATAGTGAATAAAGAGTTAACTTCAGCTCAGCTCCCCTTCCCCTTGAACAGGTGCCCAGAGAGAGTAGCTTCTTGAAAGCCAGAGGGAAGAGCATGCCTTTGGGAAGGTTAGATTCAGCCCCAAGGGGTTATAGGACTGAACTCAACCCCAAGCTAGGGATTTCTCCAGTTTACTTGCGGATTGTTAACTTGCACTGCTTTCTTGTGAACAAGTTGGTAGCAGGATCTCTGCCTTGAGGGCAAGTGTTTATTTCTCAAATTATTCAACTGGCTTCCTCTTTTGTCCAAGACTGGTTTAGGTCACACATGATGCAAGTGTAGTTAACAGACTCAGTTTTTTGCTGAAGACAGGGTCAGGACTAGAATAGTGAGGGATGCTCCATGCTCAGATTTCAGCTGAAATGGTAGCTCTGCAGTGGCCCCGGACTAGAAGAAGAAAGGGGTGTTGCAGGTTAGGACTGAACTGCATTAGCAGAACTGTGTGAAAAGCATTTATTATTACACCATGCGGTAATTAAATAAAACATAAGAAATGCAGATGAAGGGGCCATGAGCTCCTGTCCAGCGTTAGTGTTGTGACCAGTTCCTTGCTGCAAGGGCCTGATTCAAAGTTGAATACAAACACTCCCATTGACTTTAATGGGATATGGATCAAACTCTAGAAGAGGCAAATCGTGTGATGCATTTACAGTCACGCTATCACCTCAGGACAGAATCAGCTAGAGTAGGGTTACCATCCGTCCGTATTTCCCCAGACATGTCCGGCTTTTTCATCTTTAAAAAGCCGTCCGGGAGGAATTGGTAATAAGATAGAAAGGTCCGGGATTTCCCGCCCCCCCCGCATGCAGAGTGCGGCGCGGCTGATTGGGCGGCTGGGCCCGATTGAGCCGCTCCCATTGGCCTCCAGCAGCCAGAGCCCCTCCCCGGCTCTCCCCTCCCCCTGCCTCAGCACTCTGTGCGGGAGGGGCTATGCACGCGGCAGCCTGCTCCACGTGGAGCCAGTGGCTCGAGCGGCATGGTAGTAAGGGGAGTCCCAGGCAGGGCCGGCACTTCCATTTAGGCAACCTAGGCGGTTGCCTAGGGCACGAGGATTTGGGTGGGTGGCATTTTGCCGCCCTTGGAGGCAATTCGGTGGCGGGAGGGGCCTTCCGATCTCTGGGTCTTTGGCGGCAATTCTGCAGCGGGTCCTTCACTTGCTCTGGGACCCGCCGCCGAAGTGCCCCGAAGATCGGGAGAGCGGAAGGACCCCCCCCGCCGCAGAATTGCCGACGACGACCGGGAGCACGAAAGGACCCCCGCCTAGGGCGCCAAAAACCCTGGCGCCGCACCTGGTCCTGGGGGGCAGTCAGGGAGCAGGGAGAGGTTTCGATGAGTCAGGAGTTATGGGGGGGCTGTCAGGGGGCGGGGGTGTGGAGAGGGATTGGAGCAGTCAGGGGACAGGGAG
>NW_020664543.1:14803246-15021679 GCF_002925995.2 Terrapene triunguis
GGGGTGTGGCTAGGAGTCAGAACAGTCAGGGGACAGGTAAGGAGTAGGGTCCTAGCGGGGCAGTTAGGGTGGGGGGGTCTCAGGAGGGGGCAGTTGGGGACAAGGACAAGGGAGGCTTAGATAGGGTGGGGTCCCCGGGGGTGGTTAGGGGCAGGGGTCCCGTGGGGGGGGGCGATCAGGGGACAAGGAGCAGGGGGGGTTGGATGGGTTGGGGGTTCTGTGGGGGGCAGTCAGGGGGGGGGAAGTGGGAGGGAGTGGCTAGGGGGCGGGGCCACCCCCCCCCCCGTTGTGTCCTCTTTTTTGAAAGTTCAAATATGGTAACCCTAAGCTAGAGAATCAAGCAGTAGGGCTGGATGAAGTGCATGGTCTCCCGACAAGTCTTGCAGGAGAGGAGTAATGGAGCAAGCATATGCAAGAGGGATAGTCAGGCTTCACTGGTGTACAAAGCCAGGTGTGCTTGATCCTGTTCCAACACAACATACAATGGCGCACTCCATGGGGCAAATACCATACCCAAAAAGGGGCTAAATCTGTTGACCTTCTCAACTCTTTTACTCTGAGCCTGAGGCACTGGTTGCAGTTTGTTCCCTGTTGTATGCACTGTAATGCATCTCAGTGTTTGCTAAGGTTTCAGTCTCACATAATGAGATTTTGAGGTCAAATGGTGATATTTTTCAGCACAACTTTCCCTCCCTCCATTGATTTATTATTGATGTTTTGTTAGTTCCCTGCTGCTACTCAGAGGCAGGATGTTTGCTGTGGGCAATTTAAGGGAGTCCTGTTGCAAAACACCTGGGACACAATATAAGTAGAGACATTGGCTCCTTGTGGGTGAGCTCTTTGGGACAGGTCCTGTATGCATCCTGAGTGTTATACACTACCTTAAGCATCAGCAATACTTAAAATATTGACCCACTATTTTTTTTTATTTCAAAACTGAAAAAAATTGTAATTTAAAATAATTTACAAAGTTTTCAGAGTTTGCCTGTTTTTGACCAGCTTTAAAAATGTAAAACTGGGCTTGGTCTGCTGTGAAGTTAGATTGTACGGTAACACCCTGAGCTGGATGAATGCTGCTAGCTTTTTGGGGGGTGGGGGGGGGGTGGAGGGGCTGGCGGGGAGAAGCCTCTGTATTTTCTGCAAATATTGGATGAATGAGTTTTACTGATGAAAATGAAATGGGTTTTCTGTAACCAAAGTTGCATGCATGAGCATTATGCCTAGTCAACATCCAAAGTTGCACTGATATAATGAAAGGTGTTTAAAACACCACTTTTCATTACATCAGTGCAGCTTTGTATGTGAACTCTCATTTCAGTTTAAACCTGGCTCTATAACAGTTAAGCAAGGCAGGGGCCCAAGCCAGGATTAAGCAGATATGAGGGTCCACATACAAAGTTGTGCAATTTTAAAGAAACAGATTTAAGTTAAAATGGTGCAAGTTTGTCTTTAGACAAGCCCTTAGTGGAAAATGATTTTTAGGTTCACACAATTCCAACCCCAGTTGATTGAGTACTCTATTGATCCTGGAACAAAAATACCATGTGCTTATCTGGCCAATCATAACTGAGCAACACAGCTCATACTTGGCATAATAAGTATTGATACCTTGTCTAGGTGGTGATACTGACTGGCATAGATAATCTGGTTTATAGCAATTTAGCAAACTATAATTGGTGGAGTAATTATTCTGGAATAAAGTCACTTTTAATTCAGAACAGAGCATCCACACAGGGAAGTTATACTGGAATAGCTATAGCACAATCGTTATTTTGCTATAGCTATGTCGATCATTTCCCCCATGTAGGTAAGCCCTGCAACTCCCACAGCACATAGCTTCTAGATCTTCTGCTCAAAGGCTGGGTTAATTTACATGGGAAATTAGATGGTGTAAGGAAAAGTGAAACCAGACAAGCCTCAGGGATATTAATTTCTCACAGATTGCCTGCCACCTTGCTCAATTAATTTGCAGCTTTCAGTGTGCCTTTAATTGAGCTTGTTGATGTATAGTGGGGTGACAAGTGGGAATAATTCACTTAGGCCAGGTCTTGACTACAAATTTACATCGGTATGACTCCGTTGCCCACAGGTGTGAAAAATCCACACCCCTGAGCAGCGCAGTTATACCAACCTCATCTCTGCTGTAGACAGCGTGAGGTAAATAGGAGAGCTTCTCCTGTTGACATAGCTACCGCCTCTCATGGAGGTGAATTAACTACACTCATGGAAGAAGCTCTCCCCTCAACATAGTAGCATCTTCTTCACTAAAGCACTATGGGGGTGCAGCTGCGCTGCTGCAGCTTTTTAAGTGTAGACCTGCCCTTAAGACTGCTACCCTAGTGTGTGAAGAATCTCAGTGGAACCCAGGCTACGAGAGCTGGAGACACTTCTCAGGAGAAGGCTCCTTTCTGCAGAGTCTTGGGCCATGTCTATGCTATGAGTGCTGCAGCTGTGCCGCTGTAGCATAACGCTTCGTAGAACACTGGAAGTGGGTTTTCCATCACTGTAGTTAATCCACCTCTCTGAGTTCTTCTGTCAACCTAGCCACATCTATAGCAAGGAGTAGGTCAGCTTAACTATGGCGCTCAGGGGTGCGAATTTTCACACCCCTGAGCGAAGTAGCTAGGTCGATCTAAATCTTAAGTGTAGACCTGGCTTTGCTGGTCAAGATTTATGATCTATAGTGGACAATAGCCACAACAGAAGCAGGAGAGCTGAAAGCTAGAGTGGGGCTCCCATACTGCAGCTAATGAGCCAAGTAGGCCTATAGGGAAGTGGTTTTTGAATGGAGCCCAATGCTGCCTTCTTCTGAGAGAGGAAGTATGGCTAGAGCACCAGAGTTGGAGTCCAGAACTCTGGGTTTCATATGACCTTGGACCTCTCTTTGTCTCAGTTTCCTCATCTGGAAGTGGGGATGATGGTCACCCACTTTTGTAAAGTGCTGTGAAATCTACAGGTGACGCATGCCATCCTCCTCCGATCTCTTACCCTCCCTTTGCAGCATCCTTTCAAAAACTATATTGTAAGCTTTTGGGGGTAGACACCCCAATATCTATTGTTCTGGAGAGTGCCTATCCCACTTTTGAGTGCTATAATTGTTACATTGTGCAGGAAGGAACAAGCTGGCGCTTTCTGGGAGATAGACTGGACAGCCTGGTACTATGTCTTTTCCACCGCTAACGTCTACAAATCTGATACATCAGTAAATAATTTGCTCCCGGCAAATTAAGCAGCAGCAGATCAATTCTTGGTGGCCAGCCAGGTGCAGTTACATCAGTATTGTAAACCAAAGTGTAACAAATTCAAACCAGTAGTGTCTGCTGCCTCAGGAGCAAATTAAGCTGCCAGTTTAGTAAGAGCCCCGTTCACTAATGAGCCGATAGCTGTCTCAATGAGTCATGTATTCAGACATCCTATGAAGCCCTAACTGACTGAGGAGATCTGAAGCCCAATAACAATGGCGGGACAAAAGACCTTCCTGCCAGCTCATCTCTTCTTTGTTTAACAAATAGAGCTGTATGGTATTCAGGTTCAGCACTCCCTTCCTTTGAGATCCTAGGGGAACCTGTCTCCTATTCAGCGGTTATACCTCTGTTCTAGGAAGTGAACAAGCCTGGCTTCAAGGATATGTTGAGCAGGTTTATTCATATAGGCAAGGAAGTGACTGAGGGTGCTTGCCTGCACTGCATAAAAGCTGAGGTTTTTACCTCCGACTAACTAATATGTGTGGGCTATTCTGAGGTAAAAGCACAGTGAAGACAAGGCCCTTTAGTTTTACCATGAGGTAAATTCACTGAGGTCAGCCCTGTACCTCAGCAGAGCTAGCGTTTAAAAGTAGAGCTCCTGCTGGCTGGTTCCGCAGCTCTAACCACTAGACAATAGCTATCACAAAAAATGAAAGACTCACAAATATGGATCACAAAGCTGCTCGCTCATCTCATTGACTGAAAGCCAAGCGTTCCACATTTTAGCCATTAAAACAAGATCTTATTGTCATGGTAAGGTTTGCTCAGTCCTGTTCTATAACTACTAGGCATGGGGACTGCTCAATATCTCACTCACTCACTGCCTCAGAAATTAGAGGGGGGAGAGATATATTTGGTGCAGCCTATGTTTTTAGACAAAAAATTGAAGTGGAGCTTTCAAACTGATTAATGGCCTGTGCTCTTTACACAACATGAGGCATTGCTGTTCTCGGGCTTCCTTTCTAACAAGCACAGGGGAAGAGTATGCATCTACCAATAAGTAAAAAAACAATTACAGAGAAGTGAATCATTCAGAGCAAATAGATCTTTGAATGAATTTAGCTTCTGAGTTATCTGAGCAGTTTACTATAGTTTCAATGATCTTCATTAGCAGGTCAAGTTCATCTCTGTGCAGAGGGTTAGCGCTGGCCTGTGCACCAATGTAACCCACACTTAACCAAGGTGGTTCTGGCCCTGTCTAGGGGCTGGATACAGAGGCAGATGAGTTTGCTACAGCCCTCGAGTTATCAGAGTTGATTCTTCTAGCTCAGGCTGCTGACGGTCCTGCTTTTTGATCTAGAGCAGCAGTTCTCAAACTTTAGCAACCCGAGGATCCCATTTTGATTTAAAATTTTTCGTGGACCCCGAAGCCCCCTGCTCAGCCCCAGGTCCCGCCCTCACTCCACCCCTTCCCCAAGGCCCCATCCCTGTCCCACCTCTTCCAGCCCCCGCTCCACCCCTGCTTCTCCACCTCTTCCTGCCCCCTCCCCTAAGCGCGCCCTGTCCCTGCTCCTCCCCCTCCCTCCCAGCACCTCCTGCATGCCACTGAACAGCTGTTCCCTGGCGTGCAGGTGGTGCTGGGAGGGAGGGGGAGGAGTTGATCAGTGGGGCCCGCGGACCGCCTGGAGTATCCTCGCAGACTTCCAGGGGTCCGCAGACCCCAGTTTGAAAAACACTGATCTAGAGGATTTGGGTTTAAATCCCCACTCCACACAGGGGCACGGTGTTACAAGTGGCAGGCTCATCAACCTTGAGTTCCACTGTGAGAAAGCGTGAGTTACACCAAATGAGTCCTGTCCCACTAAGGGTAGGTTTTCACTGCAAAGTTAACTGAGGTTACGGTGATCAGCACCCGGGTTAGTCTTGCTTGGGTATGAGCAGCCACGCTGCTAGGTTAAGGGCAATATCCATGTAAGAGACGTACCCTATGGGCGTTTTTAATCGGCAAAACTTTTGTCATTCGGGGTGGTGTTTTTTTTCACACCTCTGCAGCAGCATGACAGTTCAGGTTCCAGTGTAGACAAAGCTTTTGTCTCAGTATATAAAGCAGTACAAACAAGTCATTGTCTGAATGAAATTTTAGTTTGTACTGATTTTGCTAGTGCTTTTTATGTAGCCTGTTGTAAAATTAGGCAACTATCTAAATGAACTGATGTATGCGTACGCCTGGTTGAGAACCACTGGTAGTCTACTATTACATATTACTTGGCATGACATTTTTATAGAAGCTCTGAACGATGTTCACAAATTTCTGAAGGGTTCTGTAGTGGTATAGCAACTTTCATAAAACTGTTCTATCCACTGTGCCAAAGCTTTTTGGAAAACTGCACGATTCATATAAAGCAGTTACTACCATTTGATCAACAATTCTATGATAATACGTAGGGTTACTATTTGATCTATACATGATCTCTCCTGCCTGAAACCTGCCTGTTCTTGTCATAACCTTGAGTCTACCATTTTCTTTATTCTCTCTAGAATAATGTGCGTAAATACGTTACTTGGGATAGACAGCAATGGAAAGTCCCTCCAGTTTTTACACTGACTGAGATCTCCTTTCTTTGGCAGCTTCACTATATGACCCTTTTTCTATTTGTTTGGTATTTTTTCTTTTCCCCATATCTTTAGTGACCTGAAAATGAAAAAGGAATCCTACAAAAAGTGGAAACATAAACAAATTGCTAAGGAGGAGTACAAAAGAATAATGCAAGCATGTAGGGACAAAATTAGAAAGGCAAAGCCACAAAATGAGTTACACCTAGCAAGTGACATGAAAGGCAATAAGAAGTTCTCAAAATACATTAGGAGCAAGAGAAAGATTAAGAAAAGTGTAAGTCCTTTACTTATCAGGAAAGGAGAGCTAATAAATAGGCATTAAACACCTCAGCCTTCTTGATGTTGTCCATTTTGCTACAGTCTTCACTAGAAAGGTTAATTGTGACCAAATACTTAACACAATTAATATTAAGAACAAGGGGGAAGGAATGCAAGCCAAAATT
Organism: Terrapene triunguis; assembly: GCF_002925995.2. Classification (NCBI taxonomy): domain Eukaryota; kingdom Metazoa; phylum Chordata; order Testudines; family Emydidae; genus Terrapene; species Terrapene triunguis. Next base: position 14,809,491 of record NW_020664543.1, read on the forward strand.
GGGAAAGATCAGTTAGATACATTAGTTTAGATAAGTTAGATATATTCAAGCTGGCAAGCCCTGATGAAATTCACCACAGGATACTTAAACTATCAGAAACAATCTCAGACCCTTAGTCTTTGAGAACTCCTGGAGGACAGGTAGGGCCCCGGAGGACTGGAGAAGAGGAAACATAGTACTAAAAAGGAGAACAAAGATGACCCATGGAATTATAGACCAGCTAACTTCAAGTACCTGGAAAGATACTGGAACAAATTATTAAACAATCAGTTTTAAGCACCATGGAGATAATAGGGTTATAAGGAATAGCCAGCATGGATTTATCAAGATCGAATCATGCCAAACCAACCTAATCTCTATCTTTGATAGGATTACCGGCCTTGGACAGTTGTAGACCTGAAATATCTTGACTTCAGTAAGGCTTTTTAACACAGTCCCACATGACATTTTCATAAGCAAACTAGGGCAATGTGGTCCCGATGAAATTACTATAATATGGGTGCAAAACTGCCTGAAAGACCATAGTCAAAGGCAATTGTCCTGCTCTATTTGGCACTGGTGAGGCTTCATCTAGAGTACTGTGTCCAGTTCTGGGCACCATACTTTAAGAAAGATGTGAACAAATTGGAGAGAGGCTAGAGGAGAGCAACAAAAATGATAATTGGTTTAGAAAACCTGACCAATGAGGAACGGTAAAAAAACTGGGCATGTTTAATCTTGAAAAAAAAAAGAAGACTAAGGGGGGAAACTGATAGCAGTCTTCAAATATGTTAAAAGTTGTTCTAAAGAGCAGGGGCGGCTCTATGTTTTTTGCCGCCCCAAGCACGGCAGGCAGGTGGCTTTCGGTGGCGCGCCTGCGGGCAGTCCGCTGGTCACGCGGATTCGATGGCATGCCTGCGGGAAGACGGCCGGTGCCGTGCCATCGGGGTCCCCACCGCCCAATTGCCGCCGAAGCCACGGGACCGGCAGACCTCCCACAGGCATGCCGCTGAAAGCCGCCTGCCTGCCGCCCTCACAGCCATGATCAATGTTCTCCGTGTCCACTGAAGGTAGGACAAGAAGTAATGGGCTTAATCTGCAGCAAGGGAGATTTAGGTTAGATATTAGGAAAAACTTTCTAACTATAATGTAGCTAAACTCTGGAATAGGCTTCTAAGGGAGGTTGTAGAATTCTCATCATTGGAAGTTTATAACAAGTCGGAAAAACATCTGTCAGGAATGGACAAAGTATACTTGGTCCTGACTCAGTGCAGGAGGGTGGACTAGATGACCTCTGGAGTTCCCTTTCACCCCTACATTACTATTATTCTTTGCTACAGCTCAGCAGGATTTCCTTGAGGGGCACATCTCTCTGACAGTCTTGGCCCTCATATAGTTTTAGTTGACAGACAGTTGCCGGGGCAGGGACTCCAAGAGGCACAAGAAGAGTTCACTTTCTAGGAGGTGATTTTGAAATGGACAAAACTGATTACCCAGGCAGATTGAGGGATACAGCAACTGGCCAAGGACCCCGGAATGACTTGGTTCTAGCTATTGAGGAGAGAGTGGGCAGATGGAGGAAAGCTGCAGGTCTCTTGAGTGCACACGGAGTGAGGCACTTTGCTGGGAGAAATTTAATTTGCTACAAATTAGAATTAGAACAAGCCTGGATTTATAGCTTTCTGATCAAGGTGCCTGAAACAGACACCAATTGTGTGTCACTAAAGGCAGGAGAATACTTTCAGTTATAACTCCCCAAACCCTAACAAACAGGTAAGGGTTTTCTACACTCAGGCTACGTCTTCACTACAGGGGGGGGGTCGATTTAAGATACGCAAATTCAGCTACGCGAATAGCGTAGCTGAATTTGACGTATCGCAGCCGACTTACCCCGCTGTAGGGACGGTGGCAAAATCGACCTCTGCGGCTTCCCATCGACGGCGCTTACTCCCACCTTCGCTGGTGGAGTAAGAGCGTCGATTCGGGGATCGATTGTCGCGTCCCGATGGGACGCGATAAATCGATCCCCGAGAGGTCGATTTCTACCCGCCGATTCAGGCGGGTAGTGTAGACCTAGCCTTAGAATTTTTCCAGAATAGCTATTCCAGAATAACTTCCTGTGTGGACACTCATTCTGGAATAAGAGTGCCTTTTTCCAGTTTAGCTTAAGCCACTTTGGAAGTATGTGAAGCACCTCTAAAAAGTCAAGCCCTAAATAATTTGCCGGAGGCCACACATCATCATCAGTGGCCTTGGGCAAATTATTTAGAGCTTGACATCATCATCAGCTGGGAAATATAGAACCCAGGAATCCTGACTTCCAGGTGTCCTGCTCCAATTACTAGGTCCTCTCCCACATTTTTCTACTGTGAATACAAGAAGCCCAGCAGAGGAGGCTGGGGTGGGAGATGAAGCAGGGAAAGCTGAAGTGAAGAGAATTTTTGCCTGGAATAAGTTGGGAGAGGAAACTGGATGGGAAAAAAAAAAGTCAGAATTCCCTTACCTACTGCCCCAAACACAAAATAAAAAGAAGATTGAGGAAGCCTGAGAAATTAATTTTATGCAGACCTTCAGGAACTGGTGAAATTTTAAATATGGGCCACAGTGAGCAAAGTGTAACCTTTGCATGGTTGGTAGTAAATTAAAGAGAGTTCAACAAGGCCCCAATGTGAACAGTCATGTAGCACAGAATAAGATTACTCACCTTACCAGCTGAGAAGCAATGGACACCCCCAACCTGTTGCCTTCCCGGTGATTGAAAACGTTTGCTGTTTAGGAAGAATTATCAGGGAGAGGAGGGGAGATGAATTTTCATTCTTCAGGGGAAAGAAGTTTCATCAGAGAAGCAAAGATGACAAAAGCTGATTTGCTGCTCGAGAGCCCCAGGGAAACTGGGTCAATTATGAAACCTGCCTGGGATTTATCAGACAGCAGCTGGGAAGTCTGTCAGAACCTGAAGAGAGAAAAAGAAAGTAGGTTCAAGAATGATCAGTGTCATGACGACAAGAGCCTCCTGTGCGTCGAGGGGATAATAACTTCTCAGGCATTTGCTTCCCATTGAAATACCTCTTATGCAATATGGCAAAGGGGAGGCCCAATTCTGCTCTCCCTCCAGTATCTTCTACCTAACTTCTTACATTGGTACCTATCACCACAGCCTATACTGATCAGTGACTGCAGCCACAAAATTAGGCCCTCTGCCAGCATTCATATGAATGGGTAGCTCCCTGCATCCATGCATAACCCCATTTACTGAACAAGGGCCATGTTCAGGCACAGGGGCTGCCTGCACAGATACGATGGCAGGGTCAGAGCCTTAAGATGGCTCATGGGCTCGTAAGTTGGCTACTAAGCCTTTCAGCTGGCTATCTGCTTCAAGTGATCCCATTCAGTTTGGTAGTGGGAAAACTCATCACCACCTAAGGACTACTCAGGAAACTATGTGCAATGAGTTGGTGATCACAGCACAGTCCCAAGAAGATGTGTGTCATGTCACAGAGTCTGTCTACCTGAACAGCCCGTGAAAGTGTTCTGTGACGATCCACTTACTTTTATTAGAGCTAATGGACAAGAACCTCAGCTGGTGTAAATCAACATAGCTCCACAGGACTGGACCCAGTGAAATTAGTTTATGGATATACTATGCCCCCTGGCAAAGATTTCTGCCTTTGCCCCTATTGTGCATGTGTGGCACCACAGGCCAGTGAAATTAGGGAAATAAAGTATACCATTAGGGAGCAAAACATATTCCTTGTATGAGGAATGTTAGCCAAGATCAAGTGTAGTATCAGTCTAACACACAATAGGTTATCAGGGAACTGTGTTCACCAGGGGCCCCATTTTCCATTGTGCTGCACCTTTTGCAGTCATTTACACAAGTGGGTATAACGCCCTACTTTTCCAATGTGCTAGTATTCAGCAATCACATTGCACTCAGTTTACACTTTTGCAAGTGACTGCACAAGGTATAGGGCACCCCGTGCATTAGGCTTTCTCTATTAGTCTTTTGAGGTGCCCAACACATCTTTGGGCATATAAAGAAGGCACAGGGTGTGAGTTGGTTGTCCTTCACCTTGTGCGGGCATTTACACCACTGGAAGCGGAGTGCAGTGTGGACTTTAAAGGCTATCACATCAGAATGCTATTGTTTTATACCCATTCTGCACCGAGGTAGATGACTGTATGATAGATGCATGCATGGCAACGCAGAGAGTCAGGCCACATGGCTTTTCAGGGTTGCAATCTTGGGAACCTAGGAGCCAGTCCTTTGCAGGAGGCTGAAGTCCACAAATCCCAGATTTAAAACCGTACAAAGCTTTCTTATAAGCGCCAAGTATTTGTTTTGCATCCCTGCTCCATCTTCCTGAAGAGAACACTTACAAAGCATCTCTTCTTCTGGCTAAGAGGCCCCATTCATTCACACACATCTAGCTCCCAGGCAAATGTTGTCATTGCTGCTTCCTAATTTGCTCCAGATGAAAAGCAAACATGATCCTTGGCCTCCCCACGGAGGGAGGAGGCTCTGACACATTCTTCTGGAGAATGGTGAAGACCCACAGCAATTTCATCCCTGCCACAAAGGGGACAGATTTCATTAAGAAAAAGACAATTCACTCCCTCGAGCAGGAGGCAGCCTCTACCATGGGAAACTGTTCAAACTTGCCTCCCCTCACACCGTCGTTTTAATTAAACAAGGATTCTGCCTCGCAAGCATGATCAGAATTCAGAAGCAATTCCATAGCTCAGATGTATGGAGGAATTCTTCAGAAGGGATTACAGGCAGTTTGTTTCTTCTGCGCAGGCTGGGGAGGGTGGGGGGTGCACCCTGGCAGCAGGGAGAGTACCCCACTTACTTGTAAACTGACTTCCCACAGGATGGAGACCTGAGCTCCTTCCTGACTTTCCTGGGACTCAGTACACTGAATACTTTTTGCATATGAGGACTTTTTGTTAGGATGACACAAGGAACATTTACAGGACCAAAGTAACAAAAGGGGGCCTGATCCTGCCCTGCCCCTTGTATCATCATTCATACCTGTGCAAGGCCAGTGGAATACTCCCATTCTGATATGGTACCTTTTTACCCCCACTTTGCACAGGTGTGAGCCACTCCCCATGGCAGTGGAGAGGTAGGCCTTGTGTGTTTTTTGGTTCCATAGCTGATTTAGGCATGAATGTCATACAAAGTAGTAGTTTTAATAAGCCCTCAACAGCCAAAACATGAATGAAGTCCTGGGATTTGGCTTTATTCAGTTTCAGCAACATAGCCCATGCTTTCCTACCCCATAGAGGCGCTAGGAGGCTCTTAGGCTCAGGCTGTGAGGCACAGAAAGAAGCGGACGTCTGCTTGAGCCACATCCCTTTCATCTGGATTTCATAAAAGGGAATACAAGAGCCGGTTAATTACCACAGATCTCCCAGGGCCCCTGCTAAATCCCACTTTCCTCCACCAGGCTAACTCATTAAAGGTTTCATCTGCAGGACAAGTTGTCATTTAAATAGGATTATGTCAGTTTCCGACGATCAGGCCATCCTCATTCTGTAGCAGTATATTTTAAGAAGAGCTCGGATAATGTGTGCTGGTTATGAATGCCAGAGAATTTATGGCCAAATTCTGACCTCGTTTATTGGCTTCAATGGAATTGCAGGAGTGTAGCTGAAGGCAGAATCTGGCCTAGCATGTCTTGCGGCTTGGTTAGTAGAGCATCAATAACCCAGACATAATGCTCCCTTTAACTCGGAAGATAATGGTAGAGATATTAAACCATTACTGAGAGCCCAAGAAGTCATTTTCTTTCTTGCATACAGTGTGGATTCTGCTCACTGCATGTTCACTATTTCCTAAGAGTGTCTAAATCACTGCTAGAATGGACCATGTAGTTCACTGACTCACTGGTGTGGTGGATTCTTAGGTTGATAAGAGTTTACAGCCTGAAGGGATCATTAGATCATTTAGTTGGACCTCATGTATGTCAGAGGTCATTAAATGGCTCTTTACCCCTGTATTGAACCCTTGAATTCAACTAAAGTATAACCTCAGTTTGGCTAAAGCATACTTTCCAGAAAGGCATCCAGTCTTGAGCTGAACACATCAAGAGATGGAGAATCCACCACTTCCCTTGGTGGGTTGTTCCAGTGGTTAATCACCCTCACTATTAAAAATGTGTGTCTTATTTCCAACTTGTATTTGTCTGGTTTCAACTTCCAGCCTCTGGTTCTCATTACGTCATTTTACACTAGATTAAAGAGCCCTTTAGTACCTACTATTGTCTCCTCAGGAAAGTACTTATACACTGTAATCTTTTTGACAAATTGAACTGATTGTATTCTAAGTCTCTCATTGTAAGGCATTTCCTCCAGCCCTCAAATGATTGTTGTGGCTCTTTTCTGTACTCTCTCTAATTTTTCAACATCCTTTTAAAATGTGGGACACAGAACTAGATGCAGCATTCTAGTATCGGTCCCACTAATACAGAAGTAAAAATTACCTCACTACTCCCCTGTTTATAAATCCAAGAATCACATTAGCTCTTTTTGACGCAGCATTACACTGCGAGTTCATATAGTGTTCTTGTCCACTACAACCCCTACATTCTTTGCAGAGTCACTGCTTTCCAGAATATAGTCTCCATTCTGTAGGCATTGACTGCATTCTTTGTTCCTACATGTATAACTTTGCATTTAGTTACATTAAAACACATTTTGTTTGAGTGGACCCAAGCTTACCAAATGACCCAAATAACAGGTAGTCGTACGAAGTAATTTACCACTCCATCAGTCAGTGTCATCCACCAGTTTTATCAGCGGTGATTTTATATTCACTTCCAGATCATTGATTAAAATGTTGAGTTGTGTCAGGCCAAGTACCAATCCCTGCAGAACCCTCATTCATGCGGATTCTCCATTGACAACTACTTTGAGATCGTTCAGTTAGCCAGCTTTTAAACCATTTAATATGTGCTTTATTGAAACTGTATAGTGCTAATCAGTTCCTGGGACTGGAACCACTGTGCTAACTGTCCAGTGGAGCAATCTGCTCCAGCACTTTTTGTTCTCAACCTTTTTCATACTGTGACAGTGTTACAAAGAGTTTTAAGGAATTCCCCACCCATCTGGCCACGAAGAAAGGGTGGCAAAATCTCCCTCTGAACTCTTCGCAACCCCCAGGTTGAGAGCTCACGGTTGAAAGAGCTACCAGAGGTAAGTGTTGAAAGGACTCCTATAAAGCAATTTACTAAATGAACTGGTTGGAGAGCCCCTGTTATAGTGATACTGGGATGGCCGGCATATTGCATTATATCTGGAGCATTAATTCCATCAGGTTTTCAACAGAGCTGGTTAACTGTCCTGTCTCTATCCCTGGCAAATGGGGGAAGACAGCGTGGGTTTTTGATTGGGAAAAGGAACAGATTCAGTCATATGTTGAGAATACACTCCAGGCTAGATTCAGGTGTAAGCAGGTGCAACTCAGCTGATTTTGATGGAGCTGCACCTGCCTACGTAAGGTCTGAACTCCTTCTATTGTGGCTGGGTCAACTGTTCATCTCAGTGGAGTTCCTTACAGCAGGCCGCAATTTAGCCCTTTGTTTCCCCCATTCAGAGTAGTATTGAACGCCAAAGGCCACTTTTCCAATCCAATGTGCAATAGTTTTCCCTACAGTTTGGTCTAGATAAATATACCTTTGAAGAGCAATTCAGAAGGGCAGAAGTCTTTACAAATATTGATCCTCCTGTGAGAGAGGCCAATTAACTTATGTCCTGTAGAGCTGTATGTTCTGTGATGTGGGCTAGTCAAAGACCAGGTTGAAGGCAGAGTGGGACACAGTTGTCTGGCGGTGACTGTTTAGTGAATGAATCCCTATGCGAAAGTCAGGCATACCCCTGTCTTGCATCCGGGCACTGAGTGCTTCTGTGAAGCAGAGCAGCACGTATAGCAATGGAGAGAGCAACTGACCGAAAAACAAAAAAAAACCACAACAACAAAAACCCAACCCTCTTTTAATAAGGCTGCAGGGGATCCATTCCTTTTGTGCCCCCAGTCCTCTTGTCTTGGATGATGCAAACTGAGCTCTCTTCACTCAGGCCTGGTCTACACTGGGGTGAATAACGTAGCTGAAGGCGACGTACTTAGACCTACTCATGCGGTGTCTTCACTGCGGTGAGCTGACTGCTGCCGCTCCCCCGTCGACTCCACCTGCGCCTCTTGCGGCGGTGGAGTACGGGAGTCAATGGGAGAGCGCTCGGGGGTCGATTTATCGCGTCTAGACTAGATGCGATAAATCAACCCCCGCTGGATCGTGTTACCCTCCGAAAAGGAAGAATCCCTTCCCCAAGACACAAAATCCTCTTTCTGGCTACATTTTTCACAATGAAATCACAGCTTTACCATTCCGGGGAGGCTGCAGAAACCTCAGTCTGTGAGTAGTCTTGTGAAGCCTGCTGTGACAGTTCCTGCTAGGGTTGGTAGATAGCAATAGATATTTAGGAACAAGCAGGTGTTTGTTACCTTTATTGTAACTCATGCAATTCCTAATCCAACGAGTAGCTTGTTTACTGCCACTGGAAACAATTAATGCAGATCCAAAGTAAACATAGTGACTGATGGGGACAGCACTATGCAAACTGTCCTAGGGAGTAGGTAGTTCAGCAGAACGCTGGAGGTGATGGACACTATTTCATCTTCCAGACCGAAGGCTGGATAAGGAGCAGGAAGCAGATGTCTGCACTAGTGAGATAGCCACAGGCTGTGCAAATAATCCCAAGAGACAAAGTTGACAGTGATTTCTGGCAGAATGGTTTGCCACTTAAAAATTGTACTTTGTGTGTAAAAGGTGCTACTGCTCTAAATCTGCTTTTGGATTCTAAATCCATTCGTACCGTGATCATATAAAAATTTGTTTCTTCCCCCCATGTTTTTAAAGAGAAAATTAGAGAGACTAAGTGGGTGAGGCAATATCTTTCATTGGACAAACTTCTGTGGGTGAAAGAGACAAGCTTTTGAGATACACAGATCTGGTCTTCAAGAAGTTTGCAACAAACAAAAGTTAACACTTCTGAGTCATGAAGTGACCTTGAATGAAACTAGAAAATTTTCATGTGCAATGTAGGACACAGGAAGTGTCACTTCTGCATACTCTCATTGGAGGGAAGGTTGTCTTGAGAAGGGCAGGGTTGGTCCTTTGCAAAGGCCATAGGAAGTCAGATGGAAAGGCCATTGACCCAAGCGGTGGTCAGGGAGCAGAGAGAAGGCCTCCAGGGGAAAGCAGGTGTCACCCCTGTGTTTTGTGGGATGACGGAAGAATGTGGGAACTCAGGCAGACATCCAACTTGGAGCACATCTGGGGAGAGGGGGGGTCTGGCAGGCAGGAGGATTGGCGATGCGTGTCATTTACAGACAGAGGGAGTCAGGGTGCCTGTTTTGGTAGTGGTGTCAGGAGTCTTCCATCAGCAAGGAGCATTTCAGCAACTGAACCAGCTCTAGGCTCCCACGCTCAGCTTTTAAAGTGTGGGAGGCAATGGAGGCAGGAAGCAGTGGCCTTGACTGGGGGAGTACATGAATGGAATGCTGAGACACCATTCCCTCCATACACACACACACAAATCCAGAACACAGGGTCCTAGGCAGCCACAAACTTTGCACAAGCCAAAGTCTGACCTTAGAAGAGAGGGAGGGTGGAAAAGGGACAATAGATACACGTCAAATAAGATTTTTCCTCCAATAGAGGGACAATAAACACAGTTTGGCATGAGTGAGAGATTGCTCTAATCCAGGGGTAGGCAACCTATGACACATGTGCCAAAGACGGCATGCAAGCTGATTTTCAGTAGCACTCACACTGCCCGGGTCCTGGCCACTGGTCCGGGGGGCTCTGCATTTTAATTTAATTTTAAATGAAGCTTCTTAAACATTTTAAAAACCTTATTTACTTTACATACAGCAATAGTTTAGTTCTATAGACTTATAGAAAGAGACCTTCTAAAACCGTTAAAATGTATTACTGGCACACGAAACCTTAAATTAGAGTGAATAAATGAAGACTCGGCACACCACTTCTGAAAGGTTGCCGACCCCTGCTCTCATCCAATCCAATGTCTGATAACAGTGATACAAGAGGAGGGCAGTTATAGGATGAGACTTAATAGCCTTACTCCCTGGGGTGGGGGAAAGGAACAGATGCTCCCTTAGATTCATTCAACAAGCACCCTGACAATTTGTCTAGCTGACAATGGGCCAATGGAGTCCAATTGTAAGTAGCTCAAAGTATAATCGCTGGGCCACATCCAACCTGTTCCCCCACCCCCACCCTTCTCCTCCTACATTAGAACTTCCTGTAGCCTCTGCCTTGTGCTCAGCACATGCAGGGTAAATCCTCTCCCCACCACCATCTGTCTGCGCATATTGTTCCCTTTCCTCTTTGCAGGTGGGAAAACCTTTTTTGAAGCATGTCAACGGAGTGAATCTGTGTATTTTGGTGTTGAACTGGAGGCTGCCTCCTCTGGTCACCATATTAATGGAGTCTCTCTCTAGACATTTCCTATGTATTCATTGGATTGGTTTGTTTGACTGTTGCAGGGTCTACATTATTCTAACTAATTTCTGCAGCAGTTTAATAAAGCAATAACATAAGAGCCCAGATAAGCACAGTTTGTTAGTGGTCCAACTAATCAGCTCAAAGACCCACTTTGAAATTTAGCCAAGCTCACCATAGATGAGTTCGACAGTCTCAGGGGATTGTTAATTCACACACAGAACACTAGCACTTTTACCATCTGTGACACATGGCTAGAAAGGGTTAAACATCCTGCAAAATAAATAACCCTCAAAAGACATGTGGGGAGATAATGTTTGTGTTTTTGTGTATTTACATATGTATGAGTAGGGTCCACAATGTAATCAACAGTCCCTGTCTATGCTGTATTCTGATAATTCAGAGGTCAAAAGAACATCCTATCATTTAAATGAATCTCTGTATTCATCTCTCCTTGAAATGTATAGAAAATAATCTGTGAATGGTGAAGGAACAAGCAAATTGCCTTATGTTAATTCTATAGCTAAGTACTGGTGATGGACCTCCTTCAAAGTCATACTAATTACCTTTTGAACTCCAACTTGTCAAAAGACATGAAATTGTATAAAAGAACCTTGGGTCCTGATTCTGTCATCTCAGATCTGCTTAGGCTTCATCAGGGGAAGTTTGAGTCGCAAGACTGAGGTTCCAGTTATGCTGGTACGCGCTGAATATGATATTTGGACATTGGACTATAATCTATGAACTATTTCTAAAAGAACTCTTTGCAACTACAAAGCTCACCATCTCTGCTATGAATCTGCACCTAAATGAATTGAATTCATGTCTGTATGTCTATTGATCTTTTAACCATACTCTCTCTCTTTTGTTTTTAATAAAGTTTAGTTTAATTAATAATAATTGGCTGTAGTGTGTATTTGGGTAAGATCTGGAGTATTCAATAACCTGTGAGGTAATGTGTCCGATCCTTTGGGATTGGTAGAACCTTTTCTTTTATATGATGAAATAAGATTTATTTATCATATTTGACGTGGGTACCTGGATGGAGGCCTGAGGCTGGATCACTTTAAGGGAACTGTGTTGTTTGGACTTGAGTAACCAGTAAGGGAATAAAGAAGCTGTTTTATGCTGTCTTGGTAAATCTAAGTATTGGAATATCCACCAGCTTTATGGAGATTGTCTGCCCAGGGCCGGCTCCAGGCACCAGCTAAGGAAGGAAGTGCTTGGGGGCGGCCAATACAAAGGGGCGGAACTCCATCCGCTATTGGGGCGGCCCGTCCGGGTTTTCGGAAGGAATTTGGCAGCAGGTCCCTCAGTCCCTCTTTGAGCTGCCGCCGAAGAGGAAGAGAGGGAGTGAAGGACCCACTGCCAAACTGCCGCCGAAGAATGGAGCGGCGTGATTGAGCTGCCGCCGAAGTGCCGCCAATCAGCACTTTCTTCTTTTTCGCCGCTTGGGGCAGCAGAAAACCTGGAGCCGGCCCTGTGTCTGCCCCATTCTTTGCAGTTCACCCTAATTGAGGGACCATAGCTGGCCCCCACTAGGACCACGGTCACACCATCAAAGATCTCAAACATTTTCCAGACATTATTGAATTCAGCCTTACAACTCTGTGAGTACTGTTAATCCTATTTTGTTTTTAAAGACTGGGGTGCATACAGCAGTTAGGTGATTTGCCCAAGTTCGTGACAATGAAGAACAGGACTTTGGTCTCCGAGTCCCAGTCCACTGCCTTATCCATTTATATCACATTCTCTCTCAACAAATTAACTTATCGAGAGTCCACAGCAAATCAGTGAAGTCCCAACTCTCAGCATCAATTCTCTAACCACTAAACGTACAACACACCCTGTCATCAGGAGAGCACTTTCACATAGGATTCACTAGTGAAAGACACTGGGTCTGAGATAGCTTCTCCAGCTTATTAGATACAGTGTGGGGAGATAATCACTGCTGTAGACAGGTAGCCTTGGGGGAAACTTTTAAATGTGCACACATGGTATGAAATTTCAAATTGAAGATTAAAAACTTGAAGTCCTTCACTCAGAACAGTGTACTGGGGCTTCCCTACTCTGAGAAAGGCAACTGGAGCCAAAACATTAGTACTTTAATCTGTTTCTTTATCAGCACTGTATGTAACAGCAAGACATGAATTCAGAAAAGCGAGAGACTTGAACTCTGTTGTATTTGGGGAGAAACATGGAATTTTCCCATGCAAGCTTTGAACAAATCAATATGCATCAATCATGGAGTGGGAAAGATTCAAGAGTAATCTGTGTTCTGCTCTCTGTGGACATTTTGCATAGCACTTTGCTAGATTCGGGCTCTAGTGGCTAGTCCCCAGCTTTCTATAGCTGTCTCCAGTAACTGGCAAATTTCAGAGAAGGATTTCAAATACTTGTCCAGGATTAATTGAAAACTTAGGCTCTAGATAAGCAGAGCTGGCTGAAAACCCATGTTGTAGAGAAAACTCACTCTGTACCTAGATGCCAGTCAGCATCCCAAACTTAACTGACTTGGAGTCTGTGGAAGGATAGAGCCTGAGGTTCCCTGCCCCAGCTGGTTGTGCTGAAGTCTGCACACAACTGCACACATTTAGAAGATTTTTGCAAGAGACAAAATGGCCCAAATAAAATAGTTTAAAGGTCTCTACGCTCCCAGCCACTAGAGCAGGGGTTCTCAACCTTTTTCTTTGAGCCCCCTCCACCCCCCAAACATCCTATAAAAACTCCACGGCCCACCTCTGCCACAACCACCTTTTTTTCCTCCATATAAAAGCCAGGGCCAGTGTTAAGGGGTAGGAAACAGGGCAACTGCCCGGGCCCCCACACCACAAGGGGCACCCGTGAAGCTAAGTTGCTCAGGCTTCGGCTTCAGTCCCGGGTGCTGGAGCTCAGGGCTGCAGTCCTGTGTGGCAGGGCTTCAGCTTTCTGCCCTGGGCCTTAGCAAATCAAACACTAGCCATGGTTGATGGATCCCCTGAAACCTGCTTGTGGCCCCACCAGGGGGCCCTGGACGAGAACCACTGCACTAGGGACTGTGTGTGATTCTGGTAAATCTGCACACACATATCACTTTACAGACATTAACTAATTGCTCCCCATGTGAGGCAGGTAATGATTATCTCCATTTTAGAGAGACAAGGAAACTAAAGCAGGAAGGTGAAGTAGCTTGCCTAGAGCCACAGAGGGAGTCAGTTTACCAGAGCTGAGATTAGAATACAGGAGTCCCTTGTTTTCAGTCATATGCCTATTAAACCACCGAAAACCACACTGAGCTTGTGGTTAGACTGACTCTTCAGCAGGCAGCTGCATGGGAGGGATTCTGCAGTGGCCTTTGTGCCATCAGCAGCAATGCCCTTTACAGCCGTGAAAGGATCTGCGGCTCCTCCCAAAACATAAGGAAAATACAGTTCTCTTTTCACTGTAAGGTAGGGGTGGAAGAACCATTAATAAGCTTTTGCCTTTACAAAAGAATTGTCATGTTTCCAACCCTACATTCTATTTTCACTGGTTTATCACCTCAAGGTTTAGCATGTCAAGGAAGAAGGATGAGTGTAAATCATGGCTTACCTAGTCTGAAGTCAAGTCAGGTGTGGCTCAGTTTCCCCTGATAGTTAGGCTTGTTGCTGGTGATTTTACTTCTTTGTCCCTCCAGACAAATCAGAGTCCCCCTTTTCAGAGTAAAAGAAGTCCCAAGCAGAAGAATGAAATGCTTCCTTGGCTCTTTCCAGCTCACAGCCTTTGCTGCTTTTGACACAAGGCTCCACCAATTAGCTTTTACCCTAGTCCAGGAGAAGCAGTTCCTTGTTCTTTTGCACTTTGGTGATATGTGATTATGACCCCTGAACCTCTCACTAGGGGGCATTGTAGGAGGGCCTGTATCCTCCCTCCAGTACAGGCCCCTGTCCAGGGATCCTATCTCAGTGCTTACTGGATTGTGAGGTTTCCCCCCCACACACACTGGACCGGCAGGGGGAAGGGAAGGAGGAATAGAGGAGAAAGAACAGACAGACTTTTCAGTGGATCTCTAGTCACAGCTTCAATTTCACAGAGAGAGCTAATCCCTAGCTGTTATGGTTGTGAAGAAATCCTTCACAACATGAACTGAAGGTAACCAACGCAGCAGTATCTGCCCCAGTCAGAAACTATAGCTCTGAGGTGTAAACTACCCTAATCCAGTCAGTGGGTGGTAACTCAGGTGCCAGTTATGATCCCTTAATTGTCAACATTATTAATTATTTCACTGCTCACCAGAACATGTAAGAATGTTATTAGCTCTTCTTTCCTATGTTACCCAAAGCATGGGCACACCTCCCCCCCCCCAAAAAAAACCACCTAACTTGGCCTTGAGGGAGAAAGAACCCAGAAAATGTCTACAGGGCGGTGGGTACACCCTTCACACCCAGAAGGGGCACAGTTGGGTTTGTTTTCCTGAAGGGGAGCTCTTTTTGTCAGAAGTTGGGTAACCATGGCCCTGACCTATGAAGGGGGCTGTTCCTCCTCCACCCAAGACTCGCTGCTATACTGGTTCCCAGGGCAGACTACGGCCTACACTGCTTCTGTCTGTCTAGGCCATTCCCCAGAGCAGGCTATTTTACCTCAACTCTCCAAAAGCTTTTGACTCCTCATCTAGGCCTCTGCCACTCCCTCCTAGGATCTGTGTCTAAAGCAGGGGTGGGCAAACTATGGCCCATGGGCCGAATCTGGCCCGCCAGCCATTTTAAGCTGGCCGTCAAGCTCCAGCTGGGGAGAGGGGTCTGGTGCTTGCCCCGCTCCAGCCAGGGAGTAGGGTTGGGAGCCGGAAGCAGTAGCATGGCCCTGCTCTGGCTCCTATGTGTAGGGGCAAGGAGCTCTGCTCTGCTCTGCTCTGCACGCTGCCCCCGCCCCAAGTGCCGCACCCGCTGCTCCCATTGGCCAAGAACCGCAGCCAATGGGAGCTGCAGGGGCAGTGCCTGCAGATGGGGCAGTGTGCAGAGCCCCCTAGCTGTGCCCTCTGGGTAGTAGCTGGAGAAGGGACATGCACCACTGAGCCTCTCCCCGCGTCCCAACCTCCTGCCCCAGCCCTGATCTCATCCTCCAAACCGCTCAATCACAGCCCAGAGCACCCTCTTGCACCCCAAACCCCTCATCTGCAACCCCTCCCCAGAGCCTGCACCCCCAGCTGGAGCCTGCACCCCTTCCCACACCCCAACCCCCTGTCCCAGCCCTGATCCCCCTCCCGCCCTCCGCCCTTCGGTCCCAGCTGGAACACACTCCTATACCCAAAACGTCTCATCCTTAGCCCCACCCCAGAGCCCACACCCACAGCCGGAGCCCTCACTCACCCCCCCACAACCCACTCCCCTGCCCCAGCCTGGAGCCCCCTCCCGTGCCCTGAACTCCTCATTTCTGTCCCCACCCTGGAGCCCACACCCCCAACCAGAGCCTTCACCCCCTCCCACACCCCATTCCCAATTTTGTGAGCATTCATGGCCCACCATACAATATTTATTCCCAGATGTGGCCCTCGGGCCAAAAAGTTTGCCCACCCCTGGTCTAAAGCAATATCCCACAGATTCTGTTACAGCACTTTCCATAGCTGCCCCCTCAACAGAAAGCCCCACAGCAGGGCTATCTCTTTTCTCAGGGAGGGAGTGCTTAGGTTACATAACCTGGCACTCGTTTCCCAGCATGCCTTGCAAAAACCTACAATTCCCAGGATTCCTCCATCTCCCAGAATTTTGTTGTTTTGAATAGAAGCAGAACTGGGCTATGCTTGTCCTATCATGGCCATAAAGGGCCAGTGCTTGAGAAAAGGATATGCTGGTCTCCCCTAAAGACACAGTAAGTACACCCTGGGACGTTAGAAACGTACTTTTTAAACTAAAATATAAACTGAGATTTGTTCTTACATTTCTGGGCCTTGAAATCAGGGTGGGTGCCTGGGCCAGCGCTGGATTAAAGTCTTTGCTGCAGCCATTCAAAGCTGTTTAAATTTTATTTTATTTTTTAAAGAAAAGTGATTTAAACAAGATGAGGTGACAACCAATAGGTCTAATTCATCACTTAGTGGCATCCTGGGGTTACATTAATATCAGTAGTTCTAGAGGTGGTCAGAAAAGTTCCTGCAAAACAAAATTTCTACAAAAGTAAGGAAACATTTTTTTGGGGGGGGGGGTGAATCTCTCCCCTTTTCTGACCCTCTAGTGTCTGCCAAATCCAACAGTGATCCCACTGATCAGCTCTTCTAGCTTGAAATACTAGGAGGTAGCCCAGGCTGAACTTTCTGATGAAAGATCATAGGGAAATGATTAGTAATCATCACTGATGGTTGGGGTATCAGGCTGCCTGCCTCTGTAGGCACATCTGGCACATACCTGTGTTGGATGTTCTACATTTGTCCTCTCTCACTGAGGAGCCCCAAGTGCATTCACTAAACTGTCCCATCCACCTCAGGTATTCCACACAACCCCTGACACCCTCCTTCTTTCACTGATGAGTCCTCAGGCCCTCCCTGACCTTATAAATAACAATAATGACCAAAATCACTGACCTTCCTGCATATAACTTATACAGAGTATATAACTTAAGGATCACTTCAAAAAGAGCACCACAAAACAACAGTTTAAGGCCAGGAAGTGAAAAATAATGTTTCTGATTGAAAGTACAAGAGGGATTTTTGCATGTAAATACTCACAATGGAATTTTGCCAGGGCAGCAAGGCTAACATCCCTGCTATGGAGAAAGGTGCCATAGGAACTGGGAATTTCAATGGCTGTGGGTTTGTCTTCCTTGTTAAAAGCTGTATGGGTTGTTGTTTTGGTTTTTTTACATCAGGGTAATTAACTCACATGAGCCACCCTGAGGTAAAAACACAATGAAAACAAGGCACTTTAGTTTTACCAGGAGGTAAACTTGCCAAGGTCAGCCCTGTATCCCCACATGTGGCTGCTGACTTTAGTGAATTTACCTCATGGTAAAACTAAAGGAACTTGTCTTCACTGTGTTTTACCTCAGGATAGCATTAGTTAGTTAACCCAAGATAAAAACCATAGCTTTTTAGCAGTGAAGACAAGCCCTAAGACCAACAAGGACTTCAGTTTTATGTCTCATTTGTATCACAGTGTATCCAGCATAACTGCACCAATGAAGCCTTGGTATAGTGCTGACATAGAAGAAACAGTGCCACCTACTGAATGACTAAAACCCTTTCTTGCAGTGCCTGGGTTTTCCTTGGAGGTCTCCCATCCAAACTCACTAGATTGAACCCTGCTTAGTTTGAGATTTGATGAAATCCTAGATTCAGGGGGGATATATCACATCAGTCCTCCTAATGGCCCTGAAATGTTTGATAACAGAGAAGGGCTCAGCAAACTACAAAACTGGTATTAATAGAGTTAACTAAATCTATAGGAAACAAGACCTTTGATATCCCCTCCTCCCCCAAATTTGGCTGCAGGCTCAGTTTACTTGCCTTTGACCACTTTGTATAATTTTTCATTAAGTAGCAGGAATATACCATCTGTTTGTGGAATTGCTAAATTATTGCCAGTTGATGAGAGGAGTTAAGAAATTACTTTCAAATTATCACTCTCTTCTCAAGGATTGTCAACAATTCTTGAAAAAAATAGCTTGTCAAGAGCTGGTGAAGCACCACACAGATGTTGACTTTTCACATTTCCAATCTGGCCAGAGCACCTAATTCTGTCAAGATTGCTTTGATTACGAGGAAATAAATTCACCATGGACCACAGTCGTGTCACTGGGAAAATGCTGGGTCTGATCTGCTTCCATTAAAGTCAATTGTCTTTAATAGGAGTGTGATCAAGCCCTTTTATGTAGGCTTTGTCCTGATTTTGCTGCAACAGGCTTGTTAATCTTACAAGCTTTGCTCACTCAGGACCTGATGCTCCAGTACCTTGCATGTTGTGGAGTTGTTTATACCTGAGTGACCTGGTGTAAGACATGACCACTGGTGTGAGGGGAGAATGCTGATGTGGTAGTATTCTGCACTCACTCTGCCTGGACATCAGTGACTGCAACAAATGTGAGGCCGTGACATATCAACCACACGATCTTTAGCTGCTCCCCCTCTATAAGGTGGGGATATCAATTATCATGTATTTTCAGGAGGGGGGCTGTGGGGCCTCACTATAATGGGTCTGACCTCACAGATCCTTCTAGTGGTGAGCATGTGATGAATCATGCTGTTTTGCAGGCGTGCAAAGGGATGAATATATCCATCTGTGAGCGTGCATGCAAAATGTAGTTGTGCAAATCGTCACATGCGAGACAGTGTGCATGACAGACACGGAGCCTGAGTTGCCTTTGTGCAGGACTCTGTGTACTGTGCATGAATGTGCATAGATGGGTATAAGCCTACATGTGAGCGTGAGCCAAAGACACTGGCATGCTTGCTCGCCTCTAATCTCCCACCCCCAGCATCCCCTGGGATGTGGGCTCAGGGGATGGGCAGGGCCAGAGGGGCAGCCCAGTCTAGGGGGCCCCCATCTGCAGCTGAGGGTCTTGGCTCCCTGGAGGATGATGTTAGGCTGTGGTGGCTCTCGCAGGGAGCACCGTGAGCTGGCTCGCCCGCTTAGGGGCGCTCTAAGGCCGGCAGCCTGGCCACTGCGACCCTCAAGGCCGGCCCGGTCTGGCTCTTGGTAGAGCTCAGGTACTTGAGCCGCGCTAGGACCCAGAGGAAGCGCCTCCTCGCCCGGTATCCGTGCCGCACTAGGACCCCGCGGAGCTCTGCCGGCAGGCAGGGGAAGACGGAGCCTGGCCGCGCTAAGCCGCCGGATGGAGGCCGAGCTGGAGCCCCGCGCGGGCCGCCTCTTCAGGTACAGGCAGCTGGGGGGCGGGGGGCCGGCCTGCGCCGGGCAGTCGGGCTCTAGGGGCCCTTAAAGGGGCAGCACCTCAGCCCCCGCCCCCCCTGCTGCGAACGCCCCGGCACTGCGGGGAGGCGGGGGGGTTAAAGGGCAAGGGTCGGCCCCACACACACACGTGTGTGGAGGAGGGGACCGATAAAGGGCCAGCGCCCCGTCGCCCCCGCAGGGTGGGGCCCTTGTGGGGGTCCCCCAGAGGCCTAGGCAGCCCGTAGGGAAGGAGCCTCCCTTCCAGCAGGGAGGGAGTCTCCTGCCCCGTGACATGCTGTTGTGTTTAGGCCTTGGCTGAAATCTGTTGCCCCTTGGCAGTGGGCCTGGCGCAGGGACCTAGGCAGCCCTGCAGACCGCAGCCCCAGAGCAGGTGCCCAGCGTGGGCAGCTCCCCCTGCCAGCGCGCTTCAACCCCGACCTGCGGAACCACTATCTGTGTGGCCATAGGCTAAGCTCAGTGTCTTGGCCTCCCGGCTCCCAGTGCCAGGCAAGGGGCCGGGTGCCAGGTGTGAATGTTGTGACACAGACCCCTGCGTGCTGGCCACTCGGCTGCGGCACCCCCTTGGTGTACAAAAGCCCTTCACAAAGAGCCGTCACCTGGGAGTGTTTGGTTCCTGCCCCTTGGAGGAGGAAGGCAAGCTTGTGATCAACCCCCTGAGCCAGCCAGAGGGAGGTGGACAGTGCCCAGCATTCCCCTGCCCCCCTTTTGGGCCTGCAGCATCAAGCAGCAGGAGCTTTGTTGGAAAGGAACTGCAGCCCAAACATTCTCCTAACATTTAATTTCCCCCAGCCCAGCTGAGCTGGTGGCAACTCGGACGCGTGACCGCAAGGTTCCTCAGCACTCACACGGACAGAAGGACTTCATCCCTGATAGCTCGGAAGAGCAGGCAGAGAGGCTGCACCGGTGTCGGGAGGAGCACTGGCAGCTCCTGGCAGAGGAGCGCGTGGAGAGGCTGTAAGTTCCTTCATCTGGGCTGAGATCCTGTTCCTCAGTGGCAGCACTGCCCTTGGGGCTCTTGCTGACTCTCAGGACGATCAGAGTGACAGAGTGCATCAGGGAGAAGTCATGCCCTGGATGCTAATGATCTATTCATGCTGATAGTACAGTCGGTTTCTATAGCACTGTTCATTCAAGGCTCTTACAGGAATATATTAAGGCCTTATAGCATCCCTGTGAGTTATCAACATCTTCCCATTTTACAGATGGGGTAGTTGAGGCAGAGAGGTGACATGACTTATCTCTGCACACACAGCAAGCCCATGACAGAACCCAAGACTCCTGTCTCCAAGTCACTAAAATGCACTTCCTTTTAGAGCCACACTCCTCCTGCCAAGTCGCTCTTTGCTCCCTCTCTGCAGTTATAAAATGCCCCCTACAAGAGCATGTGCTTTGCTCTGTGTGTTGGAGACCGCAGTGTAGAGCGATTTCAGGAGCTGCAGAATGTTATTGTACATTATACTATGGGCTCAGATGGGCAGCATTTCTGGCAGGAGCACTTTTAGCCTCAAAGAATGCCCTCTGGAAGTTTGCAACTTCCTACCCTGCTGCATTCTCACAGGCTGAGGGAGAGAAAGATTTGTTAAATCATTACATTGAGGGGGGAAAAAATGAAGGGGGGGCTGATGTCTACTGATATGTGTGTTTATTTTTTTTAACTTCTCAGGGGAAGTTTGGTGAAAGCTGAATGGAAGCCACGAGAGGGCATCGTGGAGCTGAAATCCCCTGCGGTAAGTGGCGATGCTCTATGAGTTTGACATTGTCGCCTCCTGCTGGCAAATGCAGATTGTCTGATTTTTAATTTGTGTCCCAGTGTGGGAGAGAGCCTGGCTCTGGGCAGGGGATGGCCCCAGCACATCACAGATTTATCCTTTTGTTCCCAGGGGAAGTTCTGGCACACTATGGGGTTCACAGAGCATGGCAAACAGTGCCTGCTGCCAGAGGAAGCCCTCTATCTACTGGAATGCGTGAGTAGGATGCCCAGGCTTGGGGGCAGTAGATTCTTTTTGAATAACACCATTGCAGGAGCAATAGTACCTGGGAAGGCAGAGAGAGTATTAGGGAACCTGAAGTAGATCCTTCATCCTTCTCAGTAGTTCAAGATCCTCCACTTGTGTATGCTCTTCAGGACACAGTCTGAAACCACATGTTGGTCTCTACTTCAATCTGAATAAACGATTGTCTTCAAAAGGCCTAATTCCTGAGGGACTGGCTGTAGGTGATGAGACACAAAACCTTTCAACTCTAGGCCACTGGTTCAAAGAAGAGCCTATGCCCTAAAGTAGCTGCCATCCCTTTCATGCTCTGGTGCAACAAGTCTTTCATTATTAGGGTTACCGCCTGCAGTACAAGGAAATAAATAACTGTGTGAAATGCACAGGGCACACCTCTGCTTAGGGGCCAGCACTGCCCAGTGCTTTTATTTGTGGAACAAAATCATATATTTATATCTTGGTGCATAATCCTTTATGTGGTTTTGGAACAAAATGTGTCCTTTATTAACTCTGTAGATGATGTGGGATATTAGGCACCTAATCAGTCCCCTTCAGGTGAGGCAGCTGAGGTATTGGTGTGTGAGATGCATGTACATGTGTTTCCAGTGCTGTACTTGCTTTGTGGTTAAATGCCTGGCCCCCTTTCTGGCATACATTGCCAAACAGAAAGTCAAAGAGGACTGAGAGCGAAGAGACCAGTTTCTTTGCCCAGAGAATTCTCAGCCCTGATGCTCCCAGTTAAGGCTGGGTTGGCATTCTCTGATCTTGAGGGGCTTATGTCTTGCCATTGAGAAATCCTATCCGCTCAAGACCATCTATTCAAGTCTAAAGATGTGCTTGTTTTGTTCTGATAAACTGTTGGATTCAGGACAGCAGATGGTCTCACTCAAACTCTGATTTCAAGGGCTTTTTTGCTTTGGGGTTGTGATTTGCCAAGGGCTAGAGATCATAAGTGGCCTGATTTGAAAATGAAATTGTGCAGTTGGCCACTGGGCACAGAATCAAGTAGGTTTTAGAGACAGAAAAGACCTGTAAGATGCATCTACCCCGTTTCATGGGGAAGGCATATTTCCTAGTGCTTGGTAACTTGGTATTTTGTGGGCAAACAAATCAAGGTGGGAGAGGTTTAGCTTAAAATTAGCTAATGAGCAGGCTCCAATATTAGAGGGACTAAGGCTGAGGGAATCTGAGTGCCCATAGCCACCTCTAAGGTGATTGGGGATTGTGGGTGCTCAGCATATCTCAGGAGCTAGCCCAGGTTATTGCTAGTTATTTTTTGATTACATAGCAATGTATACACAATGAATACACAGCTTATGCCCAAATAAATTTGTTAATCTCCAAGGTGCCACAAGGAATCCTCATTGTTGTTACAGCAATGTGTGTGCTTGCATGGGAAGGCCCAGCTTGTTGCAGTGCTGACCAATGCTAACTCCACCCCATTAGACCCACTATAGAGGGAGCGTGCCACTGTGCACTTGAGAATAAGTCGGCATCACAGATTTGTAAGAGAGAAGTTGCATGAAAATAATTTGATACTTAAGAAGCACCAAGCTGGAGTTTGAGTCAAAAGCAGCTGGATGCTGGGACCAGCTATTGAGACCACAAGGAAGGAATGGGCATGGACCCTGCAGTACTGGTTTCCTGCAACCTGTGGTTCCTAAACCCAAGCTTCTGTTTTTCAGGGCTCTATTCAGCTCTTTTACAGGGACCTGCCCTTGTCCATACAAGAAGCCTATGAGACCCTGCTGTCCCAAGGGACGGTGAGCCTGCTGCAGTACCAGGTATGCACAAAGGATTTGACACCAGTGGTGATTATTACAGTGGGTAAGGGGTGGGTACAACCCACCCATTCAATTGGTGGTGGGAGTCTACAATTTAGGGAGGGGGTGGAATTTATTTCACACCCCTTTCATCCACTGGTCTTCCCATTTCAGCTAAGCAGTTGTCTCCTTTGTTATCCTCTGGCTCTGGTTCTCTCCTTTCCCCTAGGATCTCTCCTATTCTAGGATTGCACAGAGCTTTACCCAGTGGCATACACAGAAGCAGCATCAGAACTAAATTAACCTGATCATAGCCATTTGTTCACTGTGCTGCTCCTGCAGTGGAACCAAGAGGTGTGATCTGCTAGGGGCACAGAGGGCAGGGCAAGGCAAAGCAATCTCTTATTCTGCAGCAGCAGCAGCAAAGGCAAAGATTGAATCCTTCCTCAGAAGCCCAGCTCCCCTCTATGCCCAGAAAGAATAGCAGAGTGAAGCTGGCAAGGATTATGCCTGTTTTGCCTCTGCTGCTGGCTCTTGCCCATTGCTAGGAAAACACTAGCTATGGCAGCAGCATAGAGATCTTCAGATTTCTGAAATGCAGGATGCTGGAGGCAAACATAGGATCTCTGTGATCCCAGTACTTCTCCTGATCACTCAAGTTTGCACTAAGTACAAACCATACAAAGTCCCTTCTCTTTCCTTCAGTCTCATGGGTAGTGAACATTCCACCACTGTATCACTGGAGGCCAAGGAGGCATTTGGCACTTTTTGGGTGTTGTAGCAAGCTGGGCATTTATACA
The DNA here is from genome assembly GCF_002925995.2 of Terrapene triunguis. Lineage (NCBI taxonomy): Eukaryota > Metazoa > Chordata > Testudines > Emydidae > Terrapene > Terrapene triunguis. The sequence continues at coordinate 14,833,408 of NW_020664543.1, forward strand.
GTCAGATTCTCCATGTGGATGGTCACTCCCACAGCTATGCTGGCTCTCAAGCCATGCAGAGTCCCAGCCAGAGTTGTGGTGCTTTGGCATCTAATGAATTTTTACCCATATGATCTCTCTTGTACTTTTTGTGGAGGAGAATGCTGGAGACTAGGCACACTCTATGCTTCGCTGTCTTCGGTCTGAATCAGCCATTCAGATAGTATCTAAATCAGCTTGCCATATGAAACAAAGAGATTTTTTTTTTTTTAAGGTGATCATTTAACATTCTTGGTTTTCTTTGCTCTTTTAAGGTGTTCAGCCACTTGAAGAGACTGGGTTACATTGTGCTGAGATTCTGCCCCAGGTATCTGGCTTTTCCTTTCCTCACCCCTTCCCACTGCTGTCTTTCAGAAGCCGTGCTGGAATGCCCCGGATGTAGGGCAAAGAGGAGGTGCTCTGCTCTACTAGGCTCCCCTTTGCTATAGTGGGCTTGCTTCTTCAGATCCTCTGCTCCAGCACATGAAACCTAGAAATCTTTGTAGGGGTCTGGGAATCTCTCGATGTGATTCTTAGTTGGCAGATGAAGCCTGAGCTGAGCCAGTAATTCACCTGTATGGTGGAAGCCATGATCATTCCTCCTCCTCCCCTCAAACTATCTGTTCCTTGGCTTTAAACATTCAACGGCGCCTCAGCCTCAGGGAATGTATTATCGTTTGCTTGGTCCAATGGACAGGGCGGTGGACTGGGAGTCAGGAGACCTGGATTCCATTCCCAGCTCTGCTACTGACCTGCTGTGATCTTAGACAAGTCACTTCACTTACCTGTGCCTCTGGACATTTGTCTGGTCTAGTTAGACTAAAAGCTCTTTGGAGCAGGGATTGTCTCTTGATTTGTGTTTGTACAGCACCTGGCATGATAGGGCCCTGATCTTGTTTGGGACCTGTAGGCACTACCATAATACAAATAATAATGGTAAGTATATTATGAGGTAGCATTACTGTGATCTGCAGCACTTACCTTGTAAGCTGTCTGGGGGCTCTTTTTGTCTGCTGTCTGTACACTGTCTAGCACTATGGGGCCCTCATCCATAACTACTAGTGCCCCTAGCTGCTCCTGCTATACATATAATAAATAATAGTCACTGAGACCTGCAGGTGGCTCCCCCCTTCTTCCCATTATAGAGATATCACAGATAAATCAACTGATTGAATTGAGGCTCTTCAGCCCTCGGGACCCTATAGGGTTTTTTCCCTTTAACCTCTTGGATGCTCTAATTCCATGTAAGCATCCCACATTTGAGCCTTGAGACATGCATCCCCCCATCCCATTGGCTCAGATGAAGTGGAGCAGCCTCTGAGTGTGCCTTGCATTCCGGCACTTCAAGGATTATGCACCAGAAACGATACAACACTTTCTTATTGTTCAGCTGGGAAGTGGGTGGATGTGAGTAAAGGGACTGGACAAGTGACTCCGGGGTGGGGAGATTCTTTCTGCTGGCCTAGTCCTTGCAGCAGTTTCCATACCCAGTGAGAAGCTTTTGCCGTTACATTTTCCTATGGCTTTAATTGGAAGAGTTTTTCTAACACTGCCAATCTCTCTCTCCCTCAATCCCTTTGTCTCTCTGCCTCATTACAGTGCTGTCCCATCTCAATACGAGAGGCAGCTGAACCTGGACAGTTATTGCAAGAGCTCTGGAAAACGCCATCACAAAAGGAAGAGGAGCTCCAGCCCCTGGTAAAGGAAAACAGACACATTGTGGCAAGCCCTTCATGGACTAACTCATTCCCCATGTTCTGGGCCACAGCGAAAAATGTTGCTCGCTGCCCATTCCATCTAAGGGCAAGAAACAAACAGATCCCAACCATCCTCATCCTGTTGGTCCCTGCAAGCCGTCTAGGGTGCTGGTGCTGAGTTTAGTAATCTGACCGAATGTCATTGGAAACAGCATTCAAGTGATCAGATCCCGATCAATTCACAACACATCTTTTACAATGGATGCATTCATGGCTTTTCTTCCCCTCCCCATGCCCCCTCTTCCTCCAGTGTTGTCTTCGAGCCCGGCTCATACCTAACTATGTCACTACAACATCTCCAGGTAAATTGCCTGAAAGCAGCTGTTTCATTTCCACCCAAACACTGCAGGGGTCGTCGTAGTGACCCTTTCCAATGCATCCCCCTTATCACATCCACTCTTCACAAGGGGCTGAACTGAGCTGGGGGAAGATTGTCTGGTTAGTCCCATCTGCTGATGGTGGTTGGTTTGTGAGATCCTTGAATGGAAAGAGAGAGGTCTCTGTATTAGAAGCAAATTGCAGGAAACTCCTCTCTCCTTTTCACATCTAAAGAAATAAGGCACCATTAAAGGAGCTCCGAACAAGGACTGATCAGCAGCCACTGAAGAAGAAGCCTTCTAGTGTTAATTCCGCTATGGTTAAATGCTTTAGGGCAGGGACCAGGTTTTTTGTTCTGTGTTTGTGCAGCGCCTAGAACAAGGGCGTCCATGATGGCAGCCTGGAGATGCTACCATAATGCAAATAATAATACATTATTATTTATTAACACAATTAGCAGTAGGTGGCACCACAGACTTAGAAACAGAGAAGGGCAGAATAATCAGTCCAGGTCACTCCTGGTGCGGAAGTATCTTTCAAACACAGTGCAGTAGGGGTTATGATGCAATTTCAGAAAGCCATTAGAGGTAAAACTGTGGACTTATGAACTAGCCTTTCAGGTCTGGAGACCTGGGATCAAATCTTGTGTAACAGTTTCAGCCTAGTAACTGGAGAATTTTATATCTGTGTTTTAAATCCACTCCATTCCATTGGTACATTTGTCAGTGCCTGCTCAGGGCTGGAATAGCAGAGGTGGGGGCTGCCGGACAGGCTTGAGGGCATGGACAGAACTGTGTGAGGAGGAACCAAGATGGGAATAGCAGGGGGTGCCCTAGGTCAGGACTGTGGTGCGTTTACAGAGCTGTGTGGGACACTTGCATTGCATTTTCTGCTTCTGTGTTTGTCTTTAGCCAGCACTATCCATCCATCACTCTGAGAAGCACCAAAATGCTGCAGAATACTTCACACAAGCAAAAAGACCCTAGTTCTAAGGAAGAGCCTGTTAATGAGCGTGTGCAGGCCCCTTCCTGGGCTCCCAGTATCCTAGCCTTCTCCCCTTCTCATGCTCAGGGACCACACTGTTTTTGTTACTCATGGAGGGGGGCAAAATTTGCTGAAAGGACTTTGAGGGAGCAAAATTCTAAATTTAGCCCCTTTTTCTGTTTTAAGGTTACAAGACAAGAAACCGAAGGCATCTGGGAATCCTCCAGAAGGTGAAGGGACCCCAGAAAAGGCCAGTGGCAGCTGTGGCGGTCCCAGTCACCCAGCCTCTGGGGGGAGCTGTTTGTCACAGATGTCAAAAGAGTCCGATCCTGCCAGTGGAGAGGGGGAGTCAGCCCAAGTTCCCACTGATGCAGTACAACTCAGCAAGCCCCCCAGTCGCTCACAAGCTCAGGCTGGAGACTATGGGAAGGCTGCTGGGGACAGCTGCAGTTGCACCCACCTGCCCCGCTGGGACTTCACCAGAATCGCCTTCCCCAACATGGCTTCTGACTGCCCACACACCTTCCTGCCACAGCCTGACGAAAGACTGCTCCCAGAGAACGTAGCTGGGCGGGAGGCCGACGCCACCCGCTGGCGCAAGCTGGTCAACCAGAAGCGTGAGAAGTTGACACGGAAGGAGCGGGAGCAGCGGGAGAGGGAGAGCAGATACAAGAGCAGTGTCAATGCGGACAGGGAGGTGAGGCGCTGCTCCAACTGGCAGGAATACAAGGAGCTTCTGAAGCAGAGGAGACAGCGGAGGGCAGGGAGGCGGCCTTCGCATCTGTGGGACCAGCCTGTCACCCCGCTGGTGAAGCCGGATCAAGTAGCCTCAGCAGGTATCTGACCTGGAAGAAAAGAACTTAACACATCTTGGCCAATCAGTGACCCACATGGGGGTGTCATGACCCTTTGTGAGTATGTGGGGGAGGGATTGCTCACCATGGGCCACCAGGGAGCAAGTGGAGGGAACAGAAGGAAGGGAAATGTAGGCTGAATATCAGAACAAACATCCTAACTGTGAGGGGGAAGAGTTACCTATGGGAAGCAGAGAAAGCCTCATGGCATCGGCCTGGACGAGCAGAGAACGGAATGGCCCTGCACTGGCCAGGGGAGAGACCAGACGGCACTTTCCATCTCTCCTTCTGTGACCCATTAGGCTGTTTTCCATCTGGAATTAGGGGGGAGCAGGGCAGTCCCTGCTGGCACTGAGGGTGTGTATTTGCTCAGGCAAGTTAAGGAGAGGAGACAGGGGAAGTAAAAATCATTGAAGTAGCAAGAGGAGGGGAGGGTGATGTAGCTGCCTTGTCGAAGGAGGGGAGGTGCAGGAGCGCTCCAAGTCTAACCTGCGCTGTGCGTGAGTGTAGAGAAGACCTCACAGACTGAACTAAAGAGTCTGAACCTTTCCTGTTTCTTCCACCAGCTGCTGTCCTCCAGCAGATCAGTGTGCTGCAGCCTTCCCACATCCTGGATGGAGCCTCCCGGTTAGTATTGAGCCAGCAGAGTCTAGGGAAGATGGGTCTAACTCAACAAAACATTGTCCTTCCTCATGCGATGTGTTCTCCACAATGGCTGTAGAACTGCCTAATGTACCTGGCGCATGGGAGCAAAAGGTACTTCCCAGTGCTCCTCCCATGGGCTGGGTACATCCTTACTGAGGGGCTGACATGTACATGCAATGTCATGTCACCATGCAGGAGCTGCAGCAGAGTCCAGCAGCAAATGAGTTATGTTCCAGGCTGATTACAGCACTGGTGTATAAGCTCTTATTAGACTGCATGGGCAAAGTCCATCATACTGCAGTGAACCTTTCATCTCTTACATTCCTTCTCTGCATTGAGGCCTACTAATTTCATAGGCTTCCAGTGCTCCATCAATGTGTGTATTGTCCCTGGGATGCTCTTCCATCCCAGCTGCAGGCTCTGGAGTTGAATGAGATTTTAAAATCTAATCCCCCGACCTTCTGGCTCTGCTCCTATCTGGGACGAGTTGTGTGATGGTTGTCCACAGGTCTGTAGTACACAAACATTGCACACTAGTAGTTTGCACTAGTGCTATGATGCAGATGGGTGTCCAAGCAGCCTGCTTTGTATTTGGATCTATTGGACTGTGCACCTCTGTTTGTGGTGCCTGTACCATGGGGCACAGAGAGAGAGTAGCATGCAAGGTGTGGGTGCTGGAGCTGGCCCATTAGAGCACAGGCATTGCATCGGGTTGCTGTGTGTGGTTCTCCACTTCACATGGAAATGGTGCTAGTGGTTAAGGAGTTGCTCTGTAATGGGGGCTTGATCCCAAGGGTGCACATCATCTTTCAGGATGAAGCACTTAGGGCCTTATGCAAAGCCCACTGACATCAGTGGGAGTCTCTGCATTAACTTAAATGGATTTTGGATCAGAACCTTCCAGAATAACTCCAGGACTGGCTGTTTTGCCGAAGGAAGAAAGATTCTAAATGGTCCCTGGGAAGCAAAGGACCTAGGGTTTTAGGTAGGCCAACTTAAAGACTTTGTCTCGCTCCTTGCTCTGATGCATCTGCAGCCTGGGAGGTGTCAGAGTCCTGTGATGTGTCATTCCAAGCATGTATGTGTATCTCATCCTCTACAGGCTGCAGGAGGATACGGAGGGCATGAAGATAGACTTCAGTGTGTATCAAGCAGATGCAGTTGCCAACTTCAAGAAGAACAACCCTGGGAAGCCGTATGCCAGGATGTGTGTGCGGAGGTACTAGCCATGTACCCTGGCTGTTATTAATGAGTGCTTCTGTGTGCAATTATTTGAAGTACCCTGTATTGTTGCTATGGAAATTTAAACCCTAGTACAAAGTTACTGACTGCAGGATCTTGTGTATTTGCTGGATTATCAGGCAGTCTTCATTTAAAATGGCCCTGCCAAGGTTTTCCCACTATTTTCTCCCCCACCTTATTGGAATCTGTTGCCTGGTCACCCTCCACCCCAGCCTCAGACCCTGACCCTACTTTGGGTTGTCATCATATTGCAGCTAAATGGTGCTGGTATTATTATTTAGTATTTTTATTACGATAGCACTTAAAGAGTCCCGGACATGGCCCAAGACCTCATTGTGCCAAGCACTGTACAAACATAGAACAAAAAGACAGTCTGTGCCTCAAAGAGCTCACTATTTAAGTAGAAACAAGAAATAGTATATAGTTATTTAACTGAGGTACCATGTCCTGGTTCACAGAGGCTGTTGGTAACTGCCCTCCCAAAGCAAGTAGCAGCTGGAATAGAAGGACCAGAATATTAACCCTTTGGCTCTGGTCCTGCAGTGAGCCCTGTGCAGCAGATCCCTCAGCCTGTGCAAATCTCCAAGGGCTCCATATGGGTATAGGGCTGCACCTGCCTAAAACTTATTGCGGGATCAGTACCATGCAGATTGGTTGAAACTGTAATAAAGAACAGAATTATTAGACACATAGATGAACACGACATGTTGGAGAAGAGTTAACATGGCTTTTGTGAAGGGAAATCATGTCTCCCCGTATTGTATTCTTTGAAGGGGTCAACAAACGTGGACAAGGATGATCCAGTGGGTATAATGTACTTGGACTTTCAGAAAGCCTTTGACAAGATCCCTCATCAAAGGCTCTTAAGCAAAGTAGGCAGTTCTAGGATAGGAGGGAAGGTCCTGTCATGCATCAGCAAGTGGTTAAAAGAGAGGAATCCAAGGGTAGGAATTAGGGCTGTCAAGCGATTACAAAAATTAATTGTGCGATTAATCGCATACCATTTTATTTAAATATTTTTGGATGTTTTCTACATTTTCAAATATGCTGATTTCAATTACAACACAGAATACAAAGTGTACAGTGCTCACTTTATATTTATTTTTGGTTACAAGTATTTGCACTGTAAAAAAACAACAGAAATAGTATTTTTCAATTCACCTAATACAAGTACAATCTCTTTATCATGAAAGTTGAACTTACAAATGTAGAATTATGTTAAAAAACAAAACAAAACAAAAACATGTGTTCAAAAATAAAACAATGTAAAATTTTAGAGCCTGCAAGTCCACTCAGTCCTACTTCTTGTTAAGCCAATCGCTCAGATAAACAAGTTTGTTTATATTTTGCAGGAGATAATACTGCCCGGTTCTTGTTTACAATGTCACCTGACAATGAGAACAGGTGTTCTCATGGCACTGATGTAGCCGGAATCGCAAGATATTTACGTGCCAGATGCATTAAAGATTCATATGTCCCTTCATGCTTCAACCACCATTCCAGAGGACATGCGTCCATGCTGATGACGGGTTCTACTCAATAAGAATCCAAAGCAGTGTGGACCGACACATGTTCATTTTCATTATCTGAGTCAGATGCCACCAGCACAAGGTTAATTTTCTTTTTTGGTGGTTCGGGTTCTGTAGTTTCTGTGTTGCTCTCTTAAGACTTCTGAAAGCATGCCCTACACCTCGTCCCTCTCAGATTTTGGAAGGCACTTCAGATTCTTAAACCTTGGGTCAAGTGCTGTAGCTATCTTTAGAAATCTCACATTGGTACCTTCTTTGCGTTTTGTGAAATCTACAGTGAAAGTGTTCTTAAAATGAACAACATGTGCTGGGTCATCATCCGAGACTGCTATAACATGAAATATATGGCCAAATGAGGGTAAAACAGAACAGGGGACATGCAATTCTCCCCCAAGGAGTTCAGTCACAAATTTAATTAACGCATTATTTTTTTTAATGAGCGTCATCAGCATGGAAGCATGTCCTCTGGAATGATGGCCAAAGTATGAAGAGGCATACGAATGTTTAGCATATCTGGCACGTAAATACCTTGCAATGCTGGCTACAAAAGTGCCATGTGAACGTCTGTTCTCACTTTCTGGTGACATTGTAAATAAGAAGAGGGCAACATTATTTCCTGTAAATGTAAACAAACTTGTTTATCTTAGCGATTGACTGAACAAGAAGTAGGACTGAGTGGACTTGTAGGCTCTGAAGTTTTATATTGCTTTGTTTTTGAGTGCAGTTACGTAACAAAAAATATATACATTTGTAAGTTGCACATTCACGACAAAGAGATTGCACTAGTACTTGTTTGAGGTGAATTGAAAAATACTATTTCTTTTGTTTACAAATATTTGCACTGTAAAAATGATAATCAAAAATAATATACATTTTAATTTAAATTACAACACAGAATACAATACATATGGAAATGTAGAAAAACATCAAAAATATTTAATAAATTTCAATTGGTTTTCTACTGTTTAACAGTGCAATTAAAACTGTGATTAATCGTGATTAATTTTTTTGAGTTAATCGCGTGAGTTAACTGATTAATTGACAGCCCTAGTAGAATAAATGATCAGTTTTTCACAGTGGAGAGAGGTAAATAGCAGGGTCCCCAAGGCGCTGTTCAACACAGTCATAAATGATCTGGAAAAAGAGGTAAACAGTGAGGTGGCAAAGTTTGCAGATGATACAATTATTCAAGATTGCAAAGGTTGACCGGGCAACAAAATGGCAGATAATTCAATATTGATAAACACAGAGTATTCCACATTGCCAGACATAATCCCAACTATACGTACTAAATGGTGGGGTCTAAATTAGCTGTTGCTGCTCAAGAAAAAGATCTCTGAGTCATCATGAATAGTTCTCTGAAAACATCTGCTCAGTGTGTAGCAGCAGTCAAAAAAGCTAACAGAATGTTAAGAACCATTAGGAAAGGGATAGAAAATATCATAATGCCACAATATAAATCCATCGTACGCCCACACCTTGAATACTGCATGCAGTTCTAGTCGTATAGTAGAATGGGAAAAAGTACAGAGAAGGGTAACAAAAATGATTAGGCGTATGGAATAACTTCCATCTGAGGAGAGATTAAAAAATCTGGGACTATCCAGGTTAGAAAAGCGACAACTAAGGGAGGGGGGGATATGATGGAGGTCTATAAAATCATGAATGGTGTGGAGAAAATGACTAAGGAAGTGTTCTTTCCCCTTCACGTAACAAGAACTAGGGGTCACACAATGAAATTAATAAGCAGCAGGTTTAAAACAATATAAGTACTTCTTCAGGTAACGTATAGTCAACCTGTGGAACTCAGTGCCAACGGATGGCCAAATGATAACTGGGTTCAAAAAGGAATTAAATAAGTTCATGCAGGATAGGTCCATTAATGGCTATTAGCCAAGATGATCATGGACGCAACCCCACGTTATGTGCTTCCCTAAACTACTGACTATCAGTAGCTGGAACGACAACAAGGAATGGATCACTTGATAAATTGCCCTGTTCTGTTCACTCCCTCTGAAGCATCTGGCACTGCCACTGTTTGAAAACAGGATACTGGGCTAGATGAACCATTGATCTGACCCAGTATGGCTGTTCTTATGTTCATATTAAATATGAGGGAAGCCCTTTTCCGAGCCTTGGAGTGTATTTTCGCTGCTCTGTGGGTGTCTCTGATAAGCAACACTCACCAGGGTGGCTGGCCTTGTAAATATTCCTATGGTTTGAGAAAGACCGGCTTTCTTCCTTTTGCAGATTTGATGAGCAGATCCCATCCCTGCGGGCAGTGAAGCAGCTTGCCTATCAGAGTGAGGATGTCCCAGTGGTCTTTGCACTGGTGGACAATGGAGACATTGCTTTTTACTCTTTCAAGGAGTTCAAGCTGCCTGTTGATATTTATAACTGAAGTTACCATCCCTTGGAGAAATGGCTTTGGGGCAAAGGGCGAGGGACTTTACTCAAGACTTAATTTCCTGATTCATGAACTATTATATCCAATAGAATCTCTGATACCCAGTCTGCATGCAAGAGGGATAACCATCTTATCCACTGCTCCAGGCCTCAGCCAGCTAGGAACTAGCTCATTCGTAAAAACAAGATACACTTCAAACAAACAAGCATGATGTTCTATGCTTTAGCTGGGCACCTCCTAGCTGGAGCGCGCACTGCTTTGTTCTTTAAGCCACTGGTTCTCCAGCTCTTATCGTCCTATGGACCACTTCCCCATGACATTTTCTCAGTCCTTGTGGGCCTTTAGAACAAACTTCACTGGAGATTCACACATGGTATTCTGAGAACCACTGGGCTAGGCCAGTCTGAATACAACATATGAATGGTTTAAGAACCACTGCTGTAGGTCAATCAGACTCATAAGCTAACCAGGTCAGGCAATGGTATAGCAAGTCTCTGTTACTCTACTGCACCAGCACCCATCTAATAAAATCCTTAGCAAGGAAATTGGTGTGATAGAAATACAGGCAAGGCAACAGAACTCTGCTACAGAAATGATGATGCTGGCTTTGCCTTGGTATTTGTATGCCAGCAGGAGATCGTAGTCCTGGGCGAATGCTCCTTGCCAGTGATCCTCAACCTTATAGAGCTGCTTTGTAAGCCGGTGGAGTCACAGAGAGCCATGAAGTCACTGCAGAGGAACATGCTAACTTTGTATTGTGGTGTTTGTGTTGAGATGTGTCATTGCAACATGGCGTCATCCCCTATTAAAACTACAGCACACAGCGTCAAGACATCTCACCATCGCAATAGTGTGACCCCCTGTTTCCATTTGACGCCCTTTCTCCTGAATGCAGGTACATGTTTCTTACTCTCTCTTGCAAGTGAGAGGAGCTCTGATTAAACCTGCAAATTCCCCATGAGCTGAGCCTGGTAGTTCTGTGGGTCTAGTGCGCCAGGTTGGGGATCACTGTTCTATACCATTGACGGTATCACCCAATTGCCTTCCAACTGTCGTCAGCATGGGAACCCTCCCCCTGAATCTCCTGATACCAAACTTTCTTTAACTTCTATGCAAAAATGCCAATGTGACTAGTGCCAGAAAGTCTTGGTCTGTGGCTAAAAGGGACTCCTAACACTATTGTGCTCAGGGTGCAGCTTTCTTAAGAAATGTTACAGCAAATGTTTTAGATGCATTTTATTTGATACAGAATGTTTGGGTGCGGGTTTTTTTGGGTTGAAGGCTAAAGCAATAAAAAAGCCTTTCCCAACAATGCAAGCCCCTGAGTGTGGGTATTTATTTATTAGTGTTTCTGAGAAAATGGATCAATAGTGCCTTGTCCTGGGAGAGGGCAGCCTGTGGAACTGCGCTGTCACTGAATGCAGTCATACAGAGCCAGAGTCCCTGTGAGTCCATGCACGGTCCTTGGGGCATGGAATCCTAATGCTGTGCTGCTGTAAGCGTGGCACCTCTTCCTTGTGTAGTGCCAAACGTGCCACAGTGCGATGGCAGAGGCTCTTGCCCTGATTGCTTTGTGTATCTCTGTGATTAGTTTGACAAGTTGGCCCAAATCATCAGCTGGTGTAAGTGGACATAGCTGCACTGACTTCAGTAGAGAAGATGCTGATTTGCTCCAGCTGGGGTTCTGAACTAATATTTACCCTCTTTCTCTCCTGTACCCCCCATGCACCTTCCTAGCCACTGGAAGGAAATAAGGGTTCCTCTGCCTGCTTGGGGGATGTGAAGGGCTGGACAAGGTCGGTGGCAGCTCCATTCTGCTCATTCAACATTCTTGCATGTTTCAGGCAGTGTCGGGAGAGCTTCTGTGATCTGCCTGTTCTCAGATAGAGCAAAAATGAGCTCCAAATTTATCCCTGGAGTTAAGCAGACCCAACTCCCATTGACTTCAAAGTTGCACTTTCTTACTTTTCCAAGGCAAAATTTGATGGACTCCACAAGAGCTATGGGATGAGTTTCGCTGGGGTAGACAAGACTCTCTGACTCAGCACAAAACAATTACAATCTAATAACCACTTTGGGGAGGATTGAGAAACTAGCTGTATTGCTCAGCTGCTTTGGATGCCTGTATGAGAATTGGAGCACAAAGCAGCTGGATATCCAGACTCTCTTCCTGCCCCTGCCACTGAACAATCTGACATTGCAGCAGGGGGCTAGAAAGGGGCATATTAATTATAATCTCTTTTGAAATACAGCTGAAAAGTGGCCACTTTGTGGAATTTGTCCCATAGGGTCAATGCCTGTTGCAGCATCATACCATTGCAACCTAAAAAGGTTATGACTGGGCATTGGACTGCCATTCTGCAGCATTGTGGCATGATAGCATGTATTTTGGACCAGTTAATGTCCCCTCACATTAGGACATGGGTTCTCTTCAGCAAAATTGTGATGAAGCCACATACCTTGATGTTTCTAGCAATCCTGGTGCTTCTAGCCATGTGATCTTTCCAAGGGTGCTGACTAGAGTGTGTCCAACTTTCTCTAAAGGTTTACAAAAACAAAACAAAACAAAAGTGAATGATAGGCAGGGTCATTTCCTTTGTCTAGCTTCACTCTTCATGCTAACACAGCAGTCCTCATACTACTGGAGCTGTCTATAAAAAACAAGATGAAAAGGACAGAATCCCATAGAGGAATGGTGCATTCAGCTCCATCATTCTGTGGAAACTAAATTTCTCAATCCCTTTTATTTCTTTTGCCTCCTTCAGGTCTCCTCTGTGGCCTAGCTACCTCCAAGTCTCTGACTCATCACAGGCATAATTATAAATCATTACTTAATCATCAGCCAATCAGCTTTGTCCACCTATGGACAATGCAAGAATCTTTTATGCAGGGATAGATTTGAACATATGTAGGGTGACCAGATGTCCCGATTTTATAGGGACAGTCCCGATTTTGGGGTCTTTTTCTCACATAGGCACCTATTACCCCACCCCCACCCCCTGTCCAGATTTTTCACACTTGCTATCTGGTCAGCCTAAACATATGCCTTATTGTGAAGTGGGGATGTGCAACCGTGTGCCCCATAAATTGACTGTCCTTGTGGATGGGAAGGGACATTGTTAAAAATCCCTTTTGTCTGACGTGCTCCATCCAAAAGTAACACCTGAGATCACTGTTACAAAGAGATGTTGCCGTTTGCTGGCTGCATTTGATAGCCCCTTTTGCGTACATCCCCTTCTCACAATCTACCTGGTATAGTTCATTTCCCTTGTGGTTGGTGCGGGTAAGATGAGGGTAAAATATGTGCCTGGGAAAGCAGTAAGGCTGGTGGGAGCGAAGGGGCTGGTGTATTACCAGAAATTACCTTTACCTCCTTTTTGGAGACTAGTTAGATGCCAAGTTGACCACACTCTGCCTGGCACCTTTCCTTACCCTAGCAGACGTATGTAGCACCATGCAGTTAGGGCTGAGTTGTCCTGTGCCGTGTAACCCCCTGCTTTAGGGCCTGGCTCTGCTCTCAAACCTGTGTGAATTAGGAGTTACACTAGGGCAGTTATACTGGTGTGAGACTGGAGGGAGCCCGTTAGGGTGACAGATGTCCCAATTCTATAGGGACAGTCCTGATATTTGGGGCTCTGCCTTATATAGATGCCTATTACTCCCCACCCTGTCCTGATTTTTCACACTAGCTGTGTGGTCACTCTAGGGCTCAGGGACCAGGGTCCGGCCCTGGGTGCTGGGCTTTTCCCTGTCCGTGCTCGTGCTGGGCGCGGTGCAGCCTAGTGGCTATTTGCTTCCGTGGGCGCGGATGGAAACGGGGCGAGGCTGGCGGCGTGCTGCGGCAGGCAGGTAAGCCAAAGTACAGCGGGGTGGGCGGGGCCACGTCTCATTAATATGTATGAGCTTATTAGCATTCACCCCTGTATCAATATCAATTAGCTTGTTAATATTCACTGATGTATTAACAGTCAACTCCATTTGAACAGGGCGGCTGCCCTGAGGCGGTATTCATGAGCCGGGCTTGCTGCCTCCTGATTGGCTCGGAGAGGGAGGTGGCCGTGTGAATTATTCATGAGCACATGGGGCGGACGGGGCTCAAGGAGCGGCGTGGCCACGCCCCTTTATTTGAATATCCGGTGAGCCCCGCCCCCTCCCGGAGGTATCCGGGAAGGAGAGGCGGCGGCGGCGCTAGCGGAGGAGCCCGTGGCCCAAGAGTCGGTTGCAGGGGACACTACAGCCTGCGGCCTCCTCCGGGCCCGGCCGGTCCAGCCAGCGCCCCTCAGGTGAATATGGGGCCGAGCCGGGGGGGGCGGCACAAAGGACCGACACCCCCCCCCGGTCAGTGGGTGAGGGGCCAGGGGGGTCACGGTGCTGGGCCGCCCCGGTCCTGCGGGGCCCTCACCTGCCTGCCGGCCCGCGGCCCCGCCCTGGGCCTGTGAGCCAGGGGCTCCGGGCTCCGCCGGGGGGGCTGCGGGCGGGATCGTGGCGAATGGGGCTGGCCCCGCGACGTGGGACCCCGGGCCGGGGGCGGGCTTGAGGCCGCCCCGGGGGTCAGCCAGGGGCGCGCTGAGCTTCGTGCAACTGTGGGGAGAAACCCGGGCTCCCCTGCGATGGGGCCGGGGAGCTCTCCCCGGGGCCTGCCGCTCCTCTGAGGGAGGCCGGGTGAGAGGTGATGGGAAGTTGCCCCAGCAGGTAGGCGCTTGCTGGTCCTTGGGGGCGGTAATCCCCTCTGGAGGTGGGCTGCAATTGGTTCTCTATCGAAACTGCGTGGATGTGTTTGATTTATAAATCTGTGCTCCTGGCACTAATCTCTGTACCCGTTTACACTACTTCAGAATACCTGCCAGAAACGAATTGCCACAATAACCCACGCTCACAAAAAGGGCTGGGCTCACTTGCATCATCTGCACAACAAAAGGTCTTGTAGCATGCCTTAGAGGTGAACGAATGTGTCCTCTGACCAACCAACAACAGAAGCAGATTCCAGAGCCCTGGGACTTTACCCCATAGAATACCCTCCCTCCCTCCCTTCCCCCTAGTGCAAATCTGGGTTGACACAGCCACAGAGAATGGTGTTTAGGGAACGAAATGGCTTCAAAGGCAGGCAAGACCCAAATCAAATAGTCTCATTTATTGTCAAGACTAAGATAAATTGTAAGTATATCATGTCTGAGGGAAGGCATAGCTGCCAGATCAGGGTAGAACTTCAATCCACAAGCAGATTTGTTTGAGTGAAAACCTGAATATTTTGATGTCTGAGTACATTCTGCTGTCGCCGTGTATCTTACTCATCAGTGGCCTTTTGGCAGGCATATATTCCAGCCAATGGTGTAATAGTCCAGCTAGTGATGTGTTAATGAACTAGGCAAATAATTATTTTTGGTGTCCCTTTCCCAAAGACAAGAGGTGTCTATCACATGACATCCCTGCGTCCATCCCCTGTCTCTTCTCCTGTCTCACTCCCATGCTGGAGTGAGGAGCTTATCTCCTGTAGGGTATGTCTACACTGCAATTAGACATCCACGGCTGGCCCATGCCAGCTGACTTGGGTTTGGGCTAAAGTGCTGTTTAATTGCCGAGTATTGACTCTATGCATCTGAAGAAGTGAGGTTTTTACCCACGAAAGCTTATGCCCAAATAAATCTGTTAGTCTTTAAGGTGCCACCAGACTCCTTGTTGTTTTTGTAGATACAGACTAACACGGCTACCCCCTGATACTTAATTGCCGAGTAGACATTCAGCCAGTCCTTTGGCACTCTCCCACCACACGGAGTGCTAGAGCCTGAGCTCCGGCTTCAGCCCAAATGCCTACACTGCAATTAACAGCCCCTTAACCCAAGTCAGCTGGCATAGGCCAGCTGTGAGTTTTTAATTGCAGTGTAGACATGCCCCTAGGTTGCTAGCTTCTTCCTGCAGCCTGGTGCTCCTGGAGGTGGAGTCCTGAAGGACAGAGTCTTCTGGCTGGCCCTGCATTGCCACAGCCTGTGTTCTTGGGATAGTTTGAAAGCACTGGTAACTTCTGGCCATGTGGCTGCTTGTAGTAGAAATGCTCTCAGAATTGATACTGTAGGTGGTTGCCTATCCAGCCTATGTCTGAAACTCCCTCTGGATAATGCTTGAGGCTGGATGCATTTCAGAGTATTGGACATCAGCTTCCTCCAACTTCTGTTAAGATTTCAAGCTTTAGATTTTTGCTCCCAACAGGCTTAATTTACTGCATTTGTTCTTCAATAGACATGTAAGCAATGACTGTAAGCTTCTCTCCCAATGGAGTTTCTCCCTTGCACCTATGAGAAACCTCAGCGTTTTGCTGTAGCTTCCCTAGTTTAATTGTTGATTGATTAGAGTGATTCAGAGTTTGTATTTCCCTGAGGCATAAATATATATATTGGTTTTGTGTGTGGGAGTAGGTCAAGTACAGTCATCTGCCCACTTAGTTATTCCTTCCAGGGGCTCCCTGGCAGTAGATTGGGGGAGCATATAGCATTGTGTCCTTAGGCACAGGTAATAGGGTAATACATTAAATTGAACAAGCTGCTTGCCCTCTGACATTCTAAAGTGTCATTGTTGCTAGTAATTTTGCTTTGTAGGTTTTCATCCTTGTTACCTAGGCTCAAAGCTTAGACTAAATAGAAATGGTAAATAACTACCTGTTCTTTATCCTTTGGCATGCTCGGTTAGTGTATTTGTGTGTTAATGACTAAGTACGGAGTATGTTCAATTTAATTTTTTCCCCAAACTTGCAGTAAGATTTGTGACAGCTTTTGGAATGCATTTCACATGGTATAGGGCAAGTGCCCTGCCACAGCCATTAGGTAGCACAATGGGAATCTATATTCCTGAGTGCTGTTTCATACTGTGCTACTGACTTCCTGTGTGAGATTGAACAAGTCCTGTAACCACTCTGCTTCCAGTTCCCCATCTGTAATTGGGTTAATAATACTTCACTTCTGTTTGATGTGGCTTAGGCCTGGTCTGTATTTAAAACTTAGGTAGTCGACACTGATACAGCGCTCAGCGGTGTGAAAAATCCACACCCGGAGCGCCATAGCTATGCTGACCTAGCCCCTTGTGTAGACACAGGCTGTGTCTACACTGCCACTTTCAGGACTAAAACTTTAGTCATTCAGCGGTGTGAAAACACACACCCCTGAGCGACAAAAGTTTTAGTGCTGAAAAGCGCCAGTATAGACAGTGCTTTATTGCCGGGAGCCACACTCCTGGTGATAAAACTACCATCCCTCATTCGGGGTGGTTATTTTTTATCGACGGGAGAGCTCTCCCCCGGTGATAAAGCGTGACTACACTGCCCCTGTCACAGCGCTGTTGCGGCCGCACTGTAACGTGGGCAGTGTAGACATACCCACAGCTAGGTAAAGGGAAGAAAGCTCCCATCAACCTTGCTATCTTTCCTACAATGACGTGAAAAACCCTTCTGTTGCTGTAGTCTGCGTCTATATTATGAGGTTACAGCGGCCTAACTACAGTGCCATAGATACGTGGCTGTAGCATCATAGTGTAGACATGGCCATAATGTTTGTAAAGCAGTTAGAGAGTCTCTGAAGCAGTGTGTGTGTGTGTGTGTGTGTGTACTAGTGTTACTAGAGTAGAGCCCTTAAAGTAAATTTCTCAGATTAGATTTCTGAAGTAGATAACAGTACAAAAAGCTTTATGCTCGTATGAAAGGTAGCATGTGTGGCGAGGGGAGAATGAGTGAAATACCAATAACTAAAACCCCTTGAATTGTGACCCAGCCACTGATAACCTTACCCTCTGTGTAGCCAACTGAGAACGCTTCAGCCAATAGGAATGCTATGACTGACGGAGCCCAGGATGAGACTAGGTGCCAGAGGCAGGATGTTTGGTGAAATGCCCTGGGCTGTTGAACTTCTTGCTTCTGGAGATCAGGATATGCACATCTCACCTTTGACTTTCCAATGTAAGGCTGACCTCTTTGTAGATCAGCTTTTCCCTCTCCCTACAAAAGACTACAGGTGATGTCTCCCACCTTCCTACATCTTACACAGCATGATTCCTAGAAACACAATCTTGCCAAAGAAGGAGCAAAGATGGTCCATATATATACAGTGATTTTTTTTCTCAATCTTTGCAGATTGCCCAGATGTTATGGTGATAGGCTTTTTAGACATACCTAGATAGAATGATGTACTTGATCTTCAGAATATTTACAAGATTCCTTCAGCCATGTTATATGCAGTGTTGTAGCCATGTTGGTCCAAGGAGATTAGAGAGACAAGATGGGTGAGGCAGTAACTTTTATTGGCCCAACTTCTCTTGTTGAGAGACAAGCTTTCGAGCTTACAGAGCTCTTATTCGAGTCTGAGAAATCTTCTCTGTGGGTGTCACAGATAAATGCAAGATGGAACAGATTGTTTGGCATAAGTAGTTAACACACATTTCAAGAGACCATTCAAAGTGAAATGGCCTGTTAACATCTTTCCAGCCATAGGGGGAAAATGGGGAAGAGAAAAGGGTGGGGGGGGGCACTAAGTGGGTTACAGATTTTGGTAATAAACCATAAATCCAGTGTCTGGTCTGTCCGTGATTTTTAGTATCTAGCCAAAGCTATGAATGTAAGCTCCTGGGTTCATCTTTTGAAAGTGTTGTGCAGGTTTTCTTTGAGGATGAGGACTGTGAGGCCAGATATAGAGTGATCGCTTTGTGAAAAGTGATTTGGTGTTTTTGTCTTTTATTAATTTTCTGTGAGTTCATTTGAGAGCATGATGATTGTTTGGTTTCATCCATGTTGTTGTTGGGGCATTTAGTGAATTGGATGAGATATGCCATATGTTGTGATAGGCATGTGTAGGACCCATGGATCATGAAAAATGTGGTGTGGGGGCTGCTGACCATTGTAGCATTGGAGATATGTCTAGAGGTTTTGCATCTGTTCTGGCAGGATCTGGTGTTGCATTTAGTTCATGTGTCTTGGTCCGTGGGGAGCTTGCTTCTGATAATGAGCTTGGAGAGGTTTGGGAGGTGTTTGAAGGCAGATGAGTGGGATCAGGAAAGATTTCTTTCACGGTTTTGTCCCCATTGAATATGGGATGTAATTGTTTGATGATACCCTGTATGGATTGCACGGTAGGGTGTGTTGTGGGTGTGTGTATATATATGTATGAGGATTTAAGTCATCAGCAAGTAGTTAGAATTTTCTTCTACATCTTTCCTTTTGCTGCTGCTGTGGTAGTAAGGAGCCTTTGTGATGTCCTTCTCAATAGACCCACCATATTTCTGGCCTAAAAACATTATTGCAACATGACTCTCAAGATACCATACCTTCCTTCCTTTCCTCGAGTCACCCATTTTATTGGGAGAGTGTACCAAGAGCTCTGCATCACGTCCAGTAAATTTCTCTTCATAACATACTTTTCGAATGAAAATTCTTTTCTGTGCTAGAGCATTTTGAAACCTCATGTATTCCAGTGTTACCATAACATAGAGGGTACAAAGAAACCTTAATACAAGAGGTTTGGACAGAATTTCTGGACTCAGAAGGATTTGGCAGTTTTTAGTAGTTTTTAGCACTGTGCTGTGGTAGTGTATGAACTTGCATGATTGACTTGAACATTTTTCCTTTACATTTCAAGATTGCCTGGGGAACCCTTCTTGGAAGCTTTAAACCTAGTGGTGTGTGTGTGTGGTGGGAGGGTAGAGGATAGAGCACTGCCTGCTGTTGCATTTAATGACTGATTGGTAGGTTATACTTTTGACTGTTTAACTTCTGCAGAATCATAGAAGTTAAAGTAGACTTGGATGGGAGAACCTGTCGAATCCTTCAGTCCTTCTCCTTGCTAGTGCAGAATTGTTCTTTACAAGACACGTCTTAGCGTGTTGTCCAGTTGTTAAAAAAAATAAAATAAATAAACCTCCCAAGTGATGAGTCTCCACCACTTGCGTTTTCCTTGCAGTCTAATAGATTTCACTTCCAGTAAAGTTTTCCTGATATTCAGCCTAAACTGTCCCTCCTTTGACTTAGGCCTGGTCTACACTGGGGGGCTGGAGAATCGATCTAAGTTACGCAACTTCAGCTACGTGAATAATGTAGCTGAAGTCGATGTACTTAGACCTACTCACCACAATGTCTTCACTGTGGTGAGTTGTCTGCTGCCGCTCCCCCGTTGACTCTGCCTGCGCCTCTCGCGGGGTGGAGTACAGGAGTCGATGGGAGAGCGCTTGGGGGTCGAAGACACGATAAATCGGCCCCTGTTGGATCGATTGCTGCCCGCCAATCCGGCAGGTAGTGTAGACATCCACTAACCACTACTGGATTAAATATCTCGTTCTTGGAAGGTGGTCTGGAAAATCCCTGCCTTGTGTCAAAGACTTGTAGGCTAGAGTGGCATCTCTGAGATCTCCAAGCTCTTTACATTCTGCAACTGTTCCTTTATTCAGACCTCTCTGCTGCTTTGTAATACTGCAGAAGAGTGGGCAGTATCTCACTTGGCAACCAGTTGTTGCTGTAGCAGCTTGGATAAATTATAGCAGAGAGGATAAAAATAGATGGTTTTTTTAAAAAAATAAAAATATTTTGTTATTTAAATTGGATTTTTTTATGTAAATTAAATAGGTCTATTTTAAAAAATAAATCTATTTGAAACTATGACAATGTATGTTAAGGCCTAAATTTATTCTAATCTATGATCTATTGGTTCTAAAATCTTGAAGGACATTGTTTCTCGTCACCATCAGTTCATTTCACTAACTACAGGTAATGCTTCCGTTGTTTAATAAATCAGTTTTAAATGCAATACATGTTTTGATAAACTTTTATGTATTCAGCACATTTAAAGTAGATTTATTTACTTAATTAACCAACTTTGAAATGCTGTGGGGTTTCTGGCATTTTTAATTGGATTTGAATTCCCATCCAAATAGAGCTTGACACAAGGCACAGGTAAAAAAATTAATCATCTAGTAAATAAAAAATGCATTATTCACCATTTTCTAACATCATAAAATGTAAAAATTAAGAATCTGAATAAATGTAAATTAAGCTATATGATTGCTTAAATAAATGGGTAGACATACAATATATCTTCCTGGTTTGCAATAAGAAGCCCCACGTTTAGTGTAAAGGCTATATTTAGTTGCAATTCCATCATGTTTTTATTGTTGATTCTCATTAATTGATAACTATTCTTTAGGACAAGAAGTACAAATGCAAAACACAATTGAAATCAATTATCAAGGTTTCCTGCTTACTGATTTAATTCATTATTAAAATTTGTTATTTAAATTGCTTTGATTTAAATCAGTCCACCCTGAACTTAGACGGTAACAGTGCCAGTGATGACAATTTGAGTTTTAGAATACAGCAAGGGCTTGTATCATCAAATTATATTGATTCTTTTTCCATGCTAAAAAGTGGGAAATGGTATGCTTAAACTCAGTTACCATTTCGCACTTGACCACCTCTAGCAGATTTTATCATCTGTGCCTGGAGAGTTGCGCTCCCTTAAACACAGTAACCTTAAACATTAGTAGCTGACTGCAGCTGTCTTGCCCTCTAATGTTAAGAGATTCTTTGAGAGATAAAGAGTAGCTTTCCATGACATTTAGTGTGCTGACTTGGCATTCATATACCAGTAGTCCAAAGTTCTGTAAAGACAGAACGGATGCTCACAACAGCATGTGAATTAAGTGGGTAAGCATTGTAGAGAAACTAAGGCCTTGGCTACACTGGCGCTGTACAGCGTTGCAACTTGCTGCGCTCAAGGGTGTGAAAACGCCCCCCCCCCCCGAGCGCAGCGAGTGCAGCGCTGTAAAGCGCCAGTGTGATCAGAGCCTGCAGCGCTGCACGCTCACTCGCAGCGCTGCATGCTACTCCCCTCGGAGAGGTGGAGTACATACAGCGCTGCGAGAGCTCTGGCGGCGCGACTACACTCGCGCTTCACAGCGCTGCCATGGCTGTGAATTCCCTAGTGTAGCCAAGGCCTGACAGATAGAAAGAAAGGTGAAGTGACTTGCCCAAGGTCACATCAAGTCAATGGCAGAATTGGGAATAGAATTTACACCTCCTAACTTGCAGTTTGGTTCTCTTTTCTTCTGGGCATGCTCTCTCTCTCTAGGAGAATATTACCTACAATGGTCTATCTTCTCTTTGAATTTCCCCTCCCAATAAACCACCCACTAGAGTCTATCTCAGGAGTCATTCAACCAGGTTTAAACTCTTTTTTTTAAAGGGGGCTACACACACCATCTGATTCTCTGGAATTTTGAGATGCATAGAACTGTCATTAGATGCTGGAACTTCTAGAATAAATCAGCACCTTTATTACAGTGGCGATCATGAAAACCTGGTCTCAGGCATATCTACCCTAACTCTTACACCGTTGTTCCTGTTCATGCAGTGGCATAGGTGGGGCATGTTTGCGTTAGCCTTTCTTCCTAAACATCCCAGCACTTCTACCACAATTGTGAACAATGGCAGAATTGCTAGTGTAGACTGACTGTTGTCATCTAACCTTGCTGAGAGAAAGTCTACTGTAGCATTCCCACTATTGCTACCACTGGCAGAGCTGTATTGGTCCTAGGAATACTGGGAAACTTTCCGTAGTGTAGAGAAAGTCTAGTACAGATGAGGCCTTGTTGGCAGTTGCTGCAATAAGAGTAGTAAATCCTTGTGGTGTAAACAAAGCTTGGCTGGGGAGAAGGGCTTGCTGTTGCTTATCCTTTTTAACAGGAACAATGCCTTACTGTTAGATGCATAGATAGAAATCTCACATGGGAGGATCCCTTTTGGGGAAGGGGAAGAGAGGGGAGAGAACAACAAGCAGGAGACCTGAAGCCTGTAAATCTCTAAATGGTCTTGATATGCCCTAGAGCATCTTTGAATTATTTGCCAAGCTTTGAACTGTTGTCAAGGGGAGAAGTTGGAAGGGCGACTTAACCTGGACAAAGGCTGTTTGGGAAGAGTACTCTCTCTCCCCTGATCTACACCCCATCCTGTGTGCTCTGAGTAAACACGCATGTAAGTTGCATATGAACATTCTGGCTTCTTCGCTTAAGTATTAGCCTGTTTTGAACCATGTGGCATATGTGCCTGTTGTGAATTTTTGGCATCTAAAAGTCTGTGTTTGATGCTAATAGCTGTCTGAGTGTCTGTATTGAGTGGAAACAGGATCCTCTCACAGCTTGGACTCGCCCTGCCATACTGTGTGAACAATGAAGAGTAATAGGCTTGTGGCTGAGTCTAATTGAACGCAGCGGAGGAGGGCATCTCATAATATTTGTCTGAGCGTAGAGCCAGGGACGCTAAAGGAGCTAGCTTTAAGTGGCCCATTATGAGCCTGGCTGCAAGGTGGTTTGTCTGTCACATGTTATGTTTCAACTTGTTCCCAGTCAAGATGGACTGGAATCTGGGGTATTGTTTACCTGCAGATGGACTGATCTCAGATTCTCTTCAGCTGAGAGGCAGACTTTACCCAGAGAAGATGTAGTGCTGCTAATGAGCACATAGCTTCTGGTAAGAGGATGATCTTGCATTTTCTTGTAGGCTTTAATGCCCTGCAAAATACAACAGCATCAACTCCACACAAAGCAGCCATGGCTTCAGAGGCTCCACCCTGGCTACTAGTGGCCACTGCTACTACCTCATGCTGTCTGCAGTGAAGGGTATTTGTGTCTGTTCTATAATTGCAGAGCACATTGGGCTGCAGTTTTTTGTAAGACATCAGAGAAGGGCATTTGCGAGAGAAATTGGGCTGGCAAAAAGGAAATGTGCACCTGTGAGACAAGATGATACAGATTATGTGGAATCGTCATTCTTTTTGGCAAATCTCCTTTGACTGCAGCGTGCATCAGTTTACACGGTGATGTAGCTTGGTGCCAGTTGCTATTAGATTCCTTGATGCCAACTATTATTAAGGTTCCTTAGTTGGTTTAACAGGTCAGTGTGGGCTGGATTGTGAATGCTACCTCTCTTGGCATAAGCATGTATAAGCAGCATGTGTTAGATGCAATTCATCATTCCTAAACTTTGTTACAGGACATGGGCAGCTGTATTTATCTATCCTTTCAAAAGAGCCCCCTCTTTCCTTTGCCTTCTTGCCTTTGTTTACTGTGAGTATTTGTCTGTGCTGCCTTGTTGGCACATGGAAGTCTCCTTTCCCCATACTTGTAAAACCAGTTACTTTGAACTAGTTACTTGAAGTTTCTGTGTGGGTTTTCCTGGTTTCACAGGCCCAGGATATTGATTGCCAAAGACACACCCTTTCCCATTTTTACTTTCCCTGTCAGGCTAAGGCCAAAGTTACTGCATATGGGTGTGATACTCTTTCCTTGCATAGCACAACAGGTTGTCACTTCTACAGCAGCTTCTCACTTCTTCTTAGTATATGCACAATGTGCCTCAGGTGGCATGTGACCAGGAGTCATCACCGAATTTGGTCCGATGTCTGGATCATTAGCTTCTCTGTCTTGGGTACTGAAAAGGAGTGCAAGGTGAACGCTGATCCATGGAGAGAGCCATGTACTGAGATGTTTGACTCTTCTCTGAGAATTGTATCATGCAAACCTGATGAAAGGATTTGTTACATGGGCTCTAATCTTAGATTTATTTGGTGTAGGTTTTCAGATCACCTTGCAGAGACTTTGTTTTTTAAACGTGTTCCTGTTTTTTTGGCTACGCTCTTCTCCCCTTTTATTTTGATATTCCCTGCTGTCAAGGTTTCTGTGTCAGCTAGGCACCATTTCTTCACACCTGCTAGTGCTCTGATGGCTTTCGTTTCCACCCAATCATGCAAATATACCAAGCAGCTCAGGTTTACTCTCCCTTCTCTGTCAGTGGGGAATGGATAGGGAAGAAAGCATGCAGGAATGACAATTGGAAAGCTGTATGCTGTGTAGTTGTAGCTGTGTTGGTCACAGGATGTTAGAGACAAGATGTGTGAGGTAATATCTTTTATTGGATCAACTTCCTGTTGGGGTGAGAGACGAGCTTTCGAGCCACACAGAGCTCTTCTTCAGGTCTGAGAAAGGTGCTCCCAGTGTCACAGCAAAATGAAAGGTAGAACAGATTGTTTTGCATAAGTACTTAGCTCATATTGTAAGGGACCATTCAAGGAAAGCTGATGATTAGGTGGTATCTGCTGGTATCTCTAGATACTGGGGGAGCGAGGAGATCATAGTGGGTTCCTTTCTTTTTGTTTGTGCACCTGAAAATGTACTGTGTGCTTGGTTAGAGATGTTGCAGGCTAAGCTCTGGGATTGTTCTGGGGCTAATTGCTATAACCCTGACTTTCAGAAGTGCTGAGCACCCATAACTCCACTGAAGTCAGTAGAAAGGAGGTGCAGGTGCTTGGCATCTCTGAAAATCAGACCAGATATTGCTGTAATAGTAATGATGCTCTGAGTTATTCATGGACTATCTCAGCCTGCTCTAAGCTCCTGTCAGAATCTTACTGATACATCTGCCTGATCCATCCCTTTGCTCCCTCCTTCCTTAACCAGTCCAAATGGTGCTCCACCCAAACCAACCTTCCACATGCTAGCAACACTGAAGTATCCTAGCCCCTAGTGGCAAGTGTAGGCGCAAACCCAGGACTGTACATTGGGATTACACCTTGATATCTGACGTGCAGAAAAGACAGAGCTGTTCGCTCACCAGAACTTGCTGATTTTGTCAGTTTTGTACTTTTAGTTTGCTGTTTAAATTTACACTTCTGCTGGCCTTGCTGGGAGGTATAATAAAAACCCTGCAGGAATGACTGGCTGATTTATGGCCTTTGGTTGATGACCTCATTATTGACAAGAATGCAGAGATGGATTCCCACTTGTTTGTATAGAAGTGGGATAATAGAAGCACCAAGAGGCTCCAAAGGTTTTCTGCTCCTTCTCAGAGCTCATTGTGGGTGGATAGTGCTTTCAATTACCTGTCCAGGCCAGATATTTGAGTCAAATGTCCCAGGCCCCATGTAGTCTGGGGCAGAGATATAAAAAATAACTCTTCTTCCTGGCAAGTTCTGACACTCATTTTAAACGTTCTGGAAACTATCGCACTATAAATTCCCACCTTGCTCCACATATGTACACACCCTTCCTTGGGAAAAGTCCACACCCTAGGTCTGAATCTTCAAGTTCTACCCATTTGCCGTACTCCTTTCTGTCCTGGAGAGTGACATAAGGTGCTACTTTTGCTGCACTGGCTGAATACTAGAATGCATATCCTGCTGTCCCAAGTGTTATTGCTGGTATGCTAGGGCAGGGCTTTTTATTTCTGCATTGAGTGCTATGAGTGGATCATAAAGTTTTGGTGAAGTGGTAGAATTACAAGGTACAGAGAACTATACTCTCTTGTAGCACTGCACTGAGGGACAGGTGCACTATTCTCTTTCCCCCTTCCCCCTTAGTAGAGGATTAAGCTTGATGTTTTACAAAAACAGGCTAATAATTAACATAACTACATTCCAGGCAACACCAGCTCCTTATGCTATACCCATAATGCCAGCCTAAAATGTTTACTTTCCCCTTCTCAGCTCAGTAGCCATAGGGTTATCTGGGGTAAAAACTGATACTAGTCTATGCTGCCACCAACTCTGGAAGTTAGGTGGCTTTTTGAGCTGGTTTCTTTAAACATTTATCTGACTGCAGTAGTATCCTTTTGCGTTCTGTCACTTGTCATCTTTCTTGGACAAGGTCAGGTGAAGAGATTTAAAAAAAAAAAGTGGCAAAGTGTAAACTGCATTGTTTGTTTTTTAAAAGCCACAGGGATTCTAGAATTGAGCAGCATGAAAAAGGGATTATGCAAACCAAATCCTACGATCTGGGATAATGTGCTGCAGTGGTGTTGAGTTTTAGTCCCTGTTAACTCCCCATATAGCTGTGCTGTCTCGTCCTGGCCTGCTGACTTCCGTGTTACTTGCTGAAACAAAATAAAGGACCCAATTCAGATTAATTTTTTACACTCTAAAATCCCACTTGTTTAAACATGGTTTTGCTTTTTTTACTAGGTTTCTGGTGCCAGGTGGTTAAAGAGGGAAAATGAGAAGGTTTTTGAGACACGGACATGATCCCGTAAGAGAGAGGCTCAAGCGTGACCTTTTCCAGTTTAACAAGGTATGGTGGGCTCTTCAAATGAGCTTTAAGGGAAACCAGCATGAAAGAGAAAATCTGTCCATAGTCACTGAAGAGAGAGGAGGGATGGTTCATTCAGGTATGTATGGAAAAGCTAGCTACAACAGAGCTGGATTGCCCTCGTATTTGGTAAATCAAAGCTGGGTTTTTTTTGCAGTCCCTCTGATACAAACATGTTTGTACGTGTGCATGTCTTAAGCTCACAGGCCATTCCTGGGCTTTGAGATACCACATTCTTGGTTTTAGGTCTGTGGTTCACGAGAACAGATTACTAACATTTTCTCTTTGAAATAATCTCCTCGCTCCCTCAATGTGACTATAGTCCCGCTGTGACTAATACATAGGACTTTCACAGTGTTTTGTGTCTTTAAAGTGCTACACATGTTCTCACAACACCTCTATGAAGAAAGTAAATATTATTCCTGTTGTACCAATGGTGTGGCCTGGGAAAGGACTGAGACAGAGAAGCTGTGACTTGGCTGAAGCCACTGAGGGTGTCTGTCAGAGCCACAATTAGATTTTAGGAGTCCTGTTCTCAGGCCATATTTCAGTTGGTTAATGCAGAAGTGAGTACATGGGATTCAAATGGGGGAGGCTACAAAGGCAGCTCTTGTGGCAAATGTGATTGTGCTGTTGTCCTGCCAGTTCTGAATTCATACATCCGGGTTTTTGTGAAGGTTCCATTCTCTGCAAACAGGGAACAGCTGTGTCTGAGCACTGGTATCCACCCAGCACTTGGAGAGTTCTGTTTTGTTAGGGAACATTGTCTTTTTGCCTGTTTGTAAAATGCCTAGCATACCTTCACTGCTATATCTTTCTCTGCTTTGTGATGTTTTCTGACTTTAGTGGTGGTATTTGATTCAGTTCTACAAAGGAAAATGTGATACTAACAAGATGGTGACTTTCTGTCTAAGACACTACTTTTTAGTAATTTATTCTTTGTAATTAGTCACAGTATTTAAGCAAAAATCACCCCTTATACACTCTTCTTTGTTAGCAAGGGATTGATTGGAACCACTTATTGCTAGGAGAATCTACAGTTTGCTTTTCTAGCAAGGAATCCTTTGTCATTTTTTTACACTTTTTTCTCCAGCAAAGATATGGCTCTAAATCTTGTCTTCTTCCATTATTACCTATAGAGTGATAATAGAAAGGATTTCAGAGAAGCAAACTTTAGATATAATGGAGACCGCCATAAGACTAGCGGGTCCTAAAAAGTCAGACTAAGGCCTTGGCTACACTCGGGACTTCACAGTGCTGCTGCGGCAGCGCTGTGAAGCGCGAGTGTAGTCGTGCCGCCAGCGCTGCGAGAGAGCTCTCGCAGCGCTGTATGTACTCCACCTCTCTGAGGGGAATAGCTTGCAGCGCTGCGAGCGAGCGTGCAGCGCTGCAGGCTCTGATTACACTGGCGCTTTACAGCACTGTACTCGCTGTGCTCAGGGGGGTGTTTTTTCACATCCCTGAGCGCAGCAAGTTGCAGCGCTGTACACTGCCAGTGTAGCCAAGGCCTTAGGTTTTGGCATGTCAAAGGTTATGGCTTTGAGGAGCCAAGAGGTTAAGAATGTTTCCTATTGCTAGGGAATGGTCCTTGTTAAACGTGCAACATGAAGGTGGAGCTTCATGAACACTTAAATTCCTGTTCTTTAGCACTTTCATGAATTTATTCTTCAAAAGTCCTCAAATATAATGCTGGATAAGAACTGGTCTGGGAAGGGACTAGTAACAGCTCAGATTCTTTATCTAATTTCAGTTGGGAGTCTATAGTATCTAATCAATGCAGTCAGGTTGTATCTCTTATGTCTGTTAATCATATTTAAATACTACACGTGTTGCTTGTGAGGGCTAATAGTGTATAACACAAAATCTGGTTACAGGACACCAGCTATTCCCATGATAGTTCTCTTATTGCGCATTCTTGTATAAAGGTTAAACATGAATCAATTTTGTACATCTAAATTCATAGTGCTACTTAGGGCTGGTCTACACCCAGCCGCTAGTTCGGCGGCTGGGGATCGGAGTTCTGGGTTCGACTTATCGCGTCTGGTCTGGACGTGATAAGTCGAACCAGGAAGTGCTCGCCGTCGACTGCGGTACTCCAGCTCGGCGAGAGGAGTATCGCGGAGTCGACGGGGAGCCTTCCTGCCGCGTGTGGACCGCGTCTCAACCGCGGTAAGTTCGAACTAAGGTATGTCGACTTCAGCTACATTATTCACGTAGCTGAAGTTGCGTACCTTAGTTCGACTTGGGGGGTTAGTGTAGACCAGGCCTTATATTAGTGGGATATGCTGATGCAGTAACTACAAGTAAGGCTATGTCTACACAGCAGCTGGGAGGGTGCTTCCCGGTGCAGGTAGACAGACATGCACTAGCTCTGCCTCAACTAACATGCTAAAAATAGTAGTGTCACTTCGGTGGCATGGGCTTAGCTGCCTGAGTACAATCCTGCCCGTGCATGTCTGCTTATCAGTGCTGGGAAGCACCCTCCCCAGCTGCTGTGTAGACCTGGCTGCTCTAACAGATTTGTACTACAAAAATAAACAGGAGCACTCCAGTGAATAAAAAGAGAACAATTTCTTCTCTTGGGGCTGAGATGTATCCTCCTCCTTCCCCGATACAGAGCTTGTCATTCTATCAGTATGGGCACAAGTTAGTCCTCAGTTTGTCTAACTTCTCTCCATGCGGGGATGTATGTGCAATACATCAAAAGTTGAGTAGTGTAACTACTGACTGATTAGTGTAAGGGAAAAAATTGAGAGGGCAGTAGACAGTATATTTTGGTGACAAAAATATAATGCCCATATAACCTGGGGCACTGTCTGTTCCTATTTTGCTGACATTAGTATATCAACTGGAAACCCTAAATTTTTGATGGGAGAGAACAAATTTCTGGGATGTTTCCTTGTACAAAATTTAATTGTTGAGCTGTCCCAGTATCCTCTGATGCAGAAACCAGGCAAATAGACATGGTCCCAGAAAGTATGATCTTCCCATAAGCACTGGAAAGGAAGAATCATTTGAGGAAAAGTGATCTCCACACCTACAGTGTTGTGGTCCTCCAATTAAAATAGCGCTATATATTCTGGGATGCTTTTTCTTCCCTTAAAATTTGTCTTGTGTAGCCCAGTCATCCTTTGAATCCTCCCAGCTAGACTGCTTCGAGAGAGCCCTATTTCATTTGGTGGGATTATTGGACTGTGGCTTTGTGTACTGGTCAATATGAATGATTACAGCTATGGAGAATTTTTTTTATTTTTTTTTTAAACATTAGCTTTGTCTCCTTCTCCATCCCAGTTTAGCTATATCTCCCTATTGAGGGATTTTTCTCATTTTAGACCTGTATCTAACTGCATCACACATGGACCTGGCTGCTTGCTCTTTGTTCAATATTGGATGTAAAATTCAGTAGTTCTGATGTTGGTAATTAGCAGTAAATCACTATACCTACATACTCAAGTAATGAATTGGCTATGAGGGTGTAATCCCATTGAAATCAGTGGAGTTGCATCTGCTTATGCCAGCAATGAATGGGGCTAATTTAAGGACATGCCTCCTGCTTAACTTGATGTAATTGTTCAACTGGGATTTTAAGCATTTTAAAGGCTTATGTCTCCCAGCGTGGTTCTCTCACCTCCTCCCTCTTCTGTCTGCACTCCAGAGTTTACCTGTTGTCAGAAATTGAACAACCCAGATAATTTTGAAGGACTGACCTGTGCAGCCAGGCTAGCTTTCCAGCCTCTCTCCTATTAAACTCTTGTAACAACATGTGCTCTTTAAATAATTGCCTTCTCACATTCTGTGTGGATGACTTGGCTTTGCATACCTCTCTCTGTATGACCAAGAACTACCTGTACTTGTATATACCTGTTGCAATAATCTGTTTTTAGCTCAATAGGTAGCACAGAGTGAAAGGTTTGTGTACTTGACAATCTGCTTTTTTTAAAAAAGTTCATCCTGCTTTTAGCATAATATCTGATACATTTGGCTCAGTCCAAATCCTGCAAGACAAAACATGTTCAGACTGGCACTGTCTGATTAGATGATAGGTAACACATAGGTGAACCAGCCTGTCCTGCAGCTGAGTTGCAAACTGGGTTATAGTAGAAAAGAGATTACCTCACCCACCTTTTCTTACCACATTGGAAGCATTCCATTTAATTTATGGCAGAGATGTGCGCTGCATTTTTCCTTCTCTTCCCACCTCTTGCTAAGTGGTGTGATGGATGGTTGATTTTTAACTCACTGAATAAGGAACTATGTCAAACAGATTTAACACTCACCGGCCTCATTGTTGTTTTCAAAGGGAGTATTTAACAAAGATGCAGTTCCTTTATTTTGCATGGTCATAAAGTGTCTAAATAGGACTGCAGGGGAGGGAAAGGAGGAGGAACAGCTATGGACCCAGTTCAGTCAGCTTCAGTTTGGATTGAATGAGCTGTTGGCCCATTTCTTTCTTGTAGCAAATATAGCTAATGTGAAACACCTCTGTTCACGAATGCTGCTGACACCAGGCTTCCTTTTGCCCTGAACTTGAAACTGGTTTTTGCAGTTTTAGGAAAATGAAAATGAAACCTCCTAGCTCACCTAAAAGAAACAAAAAGGTCCCTTTTTGAGAAGGGGATGACGTTGCTGTTACACCAGTACTTTATATGCACCCGTAAAAGGCTCTATTGTTCTCTCATCCTCCCTTCCCCCACTAGAGGTTCACCTGCTGAACAGGTTAAAGTACAGGCTGCTGCTTTCATCAGCCAGATATGAATGAGGGAAAACAGGGACAGCCAAACAGCTGCTGCCTTAGTTCTGACTTCACTGTACTATTTGCAAGGAGAAAGAAATCCGCAGAGAGATCTTGATTAATCAATGGAGAGAAATCTGTATGCAGAGTCGCACCCCAGTTCCAAAGCTGAACACAGCAACAAACCTGCCACAATGTACTTCCTGCTGTCTTGCCTACACTAGAAACAACAAACAAACCTGGAAATGCACACCCCACACCAGTCATCAATGATGCATATTCAAATAACTTCATTTTATCCATTTTCCCCTCCTTTGTCTGTACATTGTCACATTTAAATTGCAGGTGCCTTATCTTGCATTTGTAAAGCAACAGGCACACCTGCAGTGCTGTAAAAATAAACCCATTAAACAGCAGCTAACTGTTTTGCACTTGTTGTGGGCAGGATATTCCCATATCCTTGATGTGCATTAGGATTTTTATATATGCAGCTGGGGGAGGGGAAGACACATGAACTGCATTTCCACTTTTTATGATCAGTGGCAAGCGTCTATCTTCCATCCATTTCTTTGCCCTTGGGCCTTGAGCTCTATTAAGTGGACCATATTTAGAAACCGAACAGGAAGAATGTGCTGGTAGAATCCTCATCGTTTTATTTCTTGGATCAAGAAAATTTGGGAACAAAGACAACAAAGCTTGTCACTGCTGTTTAAATGAACAGCATCTAAATGGTCTTCTTTACAACCTCTTTTACAGCACAAAAATTACTTGTGTTGTATGTAGCACAGATGGAAAAGAGGTGAATTGATTTTAGAGGTCATGGAATCCAGAACAGCATAGCTGTATCTTTTACTTTTACTTGCGAGGTTGAAATGAACCCATGTGATAAATTGTCATTCTAGACAAGATGTAGATATCAGTTTTACCAACAGTTGGAATCATTTCTGTGCCTGATGCCAGATTATACTTATCCTAAAGTTACAGAAATCCAGGGATAATGCATTTGTGGTACCTAGTGCTGGTTTAATATGGTAGAATACCACTGAGATGAATCAGCTTGCCTTCTACCTCCATAAATGTGGGTTCAGATGTGACTTATATCAGTTGTACCATAAACGTTATTAGCTTAGAGTTGTGGTTGAATGTTACTGCACTCAAGGTTTCCACTGAAGACACCTTCACCGTAGGTGGCATTAAATGGAATAACTGTTTCTCTTGAATCACACGTGAGCAAACCTTATTTAAAAATAAAACTCACACAGTCCCATTACTGAACAGAATCAGTAAACTGAGGCCTTGTATACACTATGGGGGAGAGCGATCTAAGTTACGCAACTTCAGCTATATGAATAATGTAGCTGAAGTTGACATACTTAGATCTACTTACCGGGGGGTCCACACTATGTGATGTGGACTGGAGACGCTCTCCCGTCGACTCCCCTTGCGCTTCTCGTTGAGGTGGAGTACAGGAGTCAACGAGAGCGATATGCAGTGGATTTAGCAGGTCTTCACTAGACCCGCTAAATCGACTGCCAATGCATTGATCACTGTGTGTCGAACCCTGGTTCGTGTAGACAAGGCCTTAGTAATTGGGGGAAATGGAAGAATATTGTATATTGTTTCAAGGTATAGATTTAAATAAA
Organism: Terrapene triunguis; assembly: GCF_002925995.2. NCBI lineage: Eukaryota > Metazoa > Chordata > Testudines > Emydidae > Terrapene > Terrapene triunguis. The sequence goes on from NW_020664543.1 coordinate 14,866,634, forward strand.
CTTAAGAAATATTACAGCCCCGAGATGCCACATTTCAAGTGATAAGGATTCAAACTATCTTAAGCAGAAAGGAGTATTTGTCCTCAGATAATACTGAGCACCTGTGTAGCTCATTATACTGTACAGTACTTTATGTACAGAATCAATCCACTTTAGGATGGAGCAATACTTCCTTTCTTTCCTACTGGTATTGGATTAACCAAATCAGGTAATTGAGGGTTGGTAGAAAGTGTTGCAAGGACTCATATCAGTGGTCCTTTATTCCAGATTTATTCCCCATGGTTACTCTATGAAGCTAGTCCTGTATCAGGCGCCGCTAAGGCCTTCGCTGCCAAACTTGCTCCTGTGCTGTTGCCCACATTCCTCTCTGAAGGACATGTTTGGATTCCAGGCCATTTGCTACTTAATCTTCAGTACATTTAAAAAAGAAGAAAAAAACCACTTGAAATGTTTTGCCCTTCCCTATGGCTCATGGTACCTTTTTTGAACTCTTGATCACCTCACAAACAGAGGAAACTGACTGTACACAGAATAAACGAATGGGAGAGCTCTTCAGTTTGAGATGGTGCTTCTAACACTAAGGCCCCATCTACTAGAAAAGGTTTGTGTGTATATTATACCAGCAAGAATGCTAAAGGAAATGCAGCTTATACCAGCAAGAATGCTTTTGCTGGTGTAGCTTATGCCAGTTCCCTTACCTCAGAAAGGACCTTTTTGCCAGTATGATTGCATGTTCACTAGATCTTTTACCAGAGCAGCTATATCTGTTAGGGGTGGGATTCCCCTCCCCCCACATTCCTAACTGACGTAGCTATGCTGGCACAATTTCTAAATGTGGAACTAAGTAAAGGGGCACTCCATTTGTTCTCTGACCTGTCCTGTGGTCTGTTTAGAAATGACTTCCCCTCTGGAAGTGCACAACCTACAACTCTCTTCAGATCTAATTGTAGTTACTATCTTAAGACCACATAATGTTCAGATATCCAGGGTTTGGGCCAACTGTACACTGGCACTTCTGAAGACTAGAATCTGAGCTGTTTCCAAATCGCAGTAGTGCCATAGTTGTTGACTGCACTCTTAAGACACTGTTTGCTCTGTAAACACTTTACATAGGTGTTTGTATTCAGTAAACTTCTTACCTACCTAGGTAGGTAGTACATATCCACTCCAAATTGTGTGTCTTGGTCTAAACATGTATTATATGGCAGTCACTAAAACCAATCAAGCTGCTTTTTGTGCTCTTATCTGCTAGAGTCATGAACATCTCTTAATAATCAGTAATAGAGCCTCTCTGAGCTAGTTTGATATGGCTTGATAGGCCTCTAGATACTATGAATAAAACCCAGTGTCCCCTGCTATGTTTGGGAATTGGATACCATATTCACCAGTTTTCCCAACTGCCCTGTGGGACGTTGCCTTCTTGGCTGGTACGTTGAGTCCATTCTGGGCACTTGCCATAAGGCTGCTAGCAGGAATTGATATACAAGCTATACATAAGAGCATAGGTGGTGAGTTATATGAGCCCGTGGTGCCTGTTCTCCACCAATATTCAGGAATGTGGGCCTGGCTCCACCAATGTTTGGGCTTATATTTTCAGAGCCATCCTGTCCATAGAATGGACCAGGGCAACTATCCTGAGCCCCATACTTTGGGGGGCCCCGCACTTCAGGGGGACGTGGGGTCCAGGGCGGCCTAGGGGGATAGCAGGGGCCTGGCGCTGGCAGCAGCGAGCGACCTGGCCCTGCTCCGCCCACGCCATGCCTCTTCACGGCCCTGCTGAGTCCCCTCCCCTCCCCCATTCCACCCCTTCCATCAAACCCCCGCCCCGCCTCTTTCCGGTTTCTGCCACCGAACGACACCAGGAGCCGGCCAGGCTGGGGCTGGGTCGCTCGCTGCTGCTGGCTCCAGGCCCCCCACTATCCCCCCAGGCCGCCCTGGACCCCATGTCCCCCTGAAGCGCAGGGTCTGGGTCGGTTGCCCCAGTCTGTCCGAGGGACGGGACCGCTTTGCTTAGACCCGTTCTGGGCACCACCAAAAATTATACAAACCTGGCACCCATGTATAAGAGGATGTTATACAGGCTGACTTATTGGAAGCCTAACTTGACTAAAACTCAAGCAGTACTTATCAGTCAGTTTCAGGAATGAACTCTGGAGATGTCCAGAGCTTGAATCATGATTTAACAAAGTAGACTTGCTTGAAGTGGAGTTATAAGAGGATTGACTGGGTGCATTGTAGTGAGTCTTATAGGTTGTGCTCAGGTGAATTTCTAAGATTATAACCCTTACAAAACATCAGGAGTCCAACTGGTTCCTTGTTGTGGAATATTCCTTTGCCATTTCTGTGGTAGTGAAAGTTGCAGTATTTCAGTGTTTATGCATCTGTACTGAATAACAAGCAGATCTTGGTAAGTAGATTTGACGGTTATTGACCGAGACAACCAAACTTCTTCTGTTGGAGCATCTTTTGACTTATAGCATGTTCAAGGATAATGTTTTATTTGAAACAACTAAACCATATTTAGTTTCTGGCTTCTGCCCGTGTATGATGCACAATGCCCACGAAACTACATGTCCTTGAGGTGTGTTTTGTTTTCACCAGACTGTAGAACATGGATTTCCCCACCAGCCCAGTGCATTGGGATATAGCCCCTCTCTCCATCTTATGGCTATTGGGACCAGATCAGGAGCCATCAAACTGTATCCTTTCTACACGTATGATTCACAACTTGCAGTGTCAGGTTGGATTCTTAGATTGTCTGGAGCTTTATCCGACAAAGGAAAGAACTTCACCCAGTAACCTTCTGTTTGAGCTCTAGCACTACTTTTAGAGAGATGGTTAATTACTCTTGCTTAATTTTGCACCTTATTTCTAGTCTGTAGTGGAATATATGATCTTCAAAAACAAGCAAAGTACATGGAACATGCCTAATGAATCTTGTCTTCCCTTATCCAGTTTTATATGTAGTTTTGTTCATACAATGCATTTAACATTTGTATGCATTATATGGAAGCAGTAAAAGGGAGTGAAGTGAGCCAATTCCTTTTAGAGAGACAAGATGGGTGAGGTAATATATTTTATTGGACCAACTTCTATTGGCGAGAGAGACAAGCTTTTGAGCTTATACAGAGTTCGTCTTCAGGTCAGACCTGAAGACAAGCTCTGTGTAAGTTCAAAAGTTTCTCTCTCTCACAACAGAAGTTGGCCCAATAAAAGATATTACCTCGCCCACCTTGCCTCTCTAATATCCTGAGACCAACATGGCTACAATAACACTGCGTACAACAAATTCCTTTACCAAGTAAGATCGTATGTGGAGGATCAGAATAGATGAGCATAATGATGCTTTCTGGCCTTAAAAGCTAATTGTCCCTTATTATAAATGCCAAGGCTATCTTAATACTGTAAAGTGGGGGAGGGAGATTATATTTTATTCAATACCATCTCAAAGGTTGAAGTTTAAGCCATGAAGACATTCTGCTTCCTGGATTAGTCTTCATCCAGGACCCTAAAGTTCCCCAATATTGGGCCAGAAGTAAAACATTTGAAGGCGGTTGTTTGTCCAGTCCCAGGATAGCGTGTATTGTGTATACACAAAGGCATTGAGAGGTGGTTCCCATGACACAAGGCCAGCTGAGTTTGGGATGAAAGAGGCGTGTCACTCCAACCCAGAAAGGAAAAGTTAGAGCTGTCTATGCTTGCTTAATCATTTCCAGCACTGTTTGTGTTTAGAGAGGCTGAGCTCTGCAGGAAAGCGTTAGCCATCTGTCTCCTGGTTACAGATTGGTTAAGCAGGGATTGAAGTGTGTGGGGAAACCACTAATAACTTTTGGCGAAAGCAGGGTCCAGCCACCCTTTCTGCATCTCCCCCAAACTACCAAGTAAAAACTCCTGTACATGCTTTCCATTGTTGTGTGCACACTAAACTCGAACTAGGCATGTATGGATTCAAAGGAGTCTATGATCACCACTGACTCCACTTGGTTTCTAACTAAATCTCATCTCATTTGCTAGCAACTACTCCTCAAGTGATTGAGCTGTAGGTGATCTTTAATTCTGTTGATCCTCAACAAACGTTTCAGATATGGAGCTCCTGGGGTGGAGTTTATGGGTTTACATGAAGAGAACAATACCGTCATGCAGATACACTTTATTCCCGGCCAGGTGAGTGGAATTCATATACCTCAGTTAGTGTGTGTGTGTGTGTGTGTGTGTGTGTGTGTGTGTACACTCACCTCCAGGCCCTGAGTTCCAGAATCCCTTTGGGCTGTGTAATGTCTGTGTTCTAGAAATGCTGGGTCTGTGACAGGCCTCCCCAGTGTTGTTCATTGTGCTGTAAATAGCACACATTGTCATGAAGATGTTAGTCCTAAAAATAGAGAGAGCAGCACCTTTTAATTGAGCTCAGAAAGCACCTGGTGATAGTGGCAACAGGATTAGGATAGTTGCTGTTGCAAGAGGCTGTCTGCAAGGGCTTCCTTTTGTATTGCAACCTGCATTTCTGTAGTGGGATCAGACCCATTTTCCTCTGTGCTGTGCAGTGCTCGCCAGATGAAACAGCAGGTGCTGTTCAGCAGGTTTCATCATTCTTTGGCCTGACGTGCTTTGGCTAACCTAGCCACTTTTAAGCTTCCTTCCTTTGCTCTTGCATAGCATAGTGTGGCTTCACCACTAACTAAAAATGGGAAGATAAAATTCCCCAGATGCCTGTTGGCTTTCTAACTGCCCTCCTCCTCCTCTCCCTCCCCCTCCTGCCCCAACCTGACTAACTAGCAGACCAGACTCTTTACTGTCTGACTCACCCATTTGGGGAGAGCAGTGTTGTGTGAATTCTCTAGATAGTAAACCACTCAGAACTTAATGGTATAAACTGAAACTCCCATGGGGAGTATTACATGGTTGTACCAGGTGTGGCTTCAGCAGGCAAAATGCTTCATTTGAATGTACAACTGGCAGGGTTGGGCTCATAAAAGGACTCTGTGGCACCACCCTTGAGAAGGAAGTTGGATGCAGAGAATGCAAGCTGAGTTGTGAAGTGGAATACACCAGCAACTCCCAAAGCAGGGGTGTGGAGGGATGTGTGCCCACTTCAGCAAACCATGAAGGATGTAACTACTGTGTGCTAGCTACAACATAGCTCTCTGAAATAGGTAGCAGAGTGTGGGATTTCCCAATTGATGAAAGTGCAGCTAATATTGCATCCTTCAAGGATCAAGCCCTCATCCCTCCCTGCTGGTATATTGGATACAGAAGCAGGCAATAAATGCTTTTAAGCCTGCAGGCCATTCTGTGTAGTCCTGAAGTCCTTTACTGCCTGAGTCAGCAGAATTCTCCTGAATACAACTGTATAAGCCTGGCACTCTGTGAGACTGGGTCCTGAATCCTGCATTAACTGAGATAATCGCTGAACAGCAGTGGTTTATTGCTTGACTTAGTGTACTGCTTTTAAATAGGTTGCTTTCTTTATGATCATGTCTCTTGATTTTAGTGCCAGCTGGTGACACTGCTGGATGATAACAGCTTGCATCTCTGGAGCCTGAAGCAGCGTAGTGGGGCATCTGAGCTGCAGGAGGAACAACGCTTCACACTACGAGGGCCTCCTGGGTAATGTGTTCTAATATTGCTCCCTCTCTTCTTCCTGTGCCACCCACACAGGAGCTTATGAAACGCACTCTGACATGGCTTAGTTCACAGTGCCCTGACTTAGGGCCCAATCCACTTTCTACTGAAGTCAATAGGGGTGTTTCCATTGATGCCAACAGGATTTGAATGAGGCCTCATCTGAATACAAAGGTGTATTTTAAAAGTAAACCTTTAAATTGGTACATTTAGTTAAATCTGTGCAACTCTGTGTACTCTCTCAAATCAATTTAAACCTGACATATCTGTTGAGCTTACCCCTGTAACTAGTCTTACATCAATAAGTGTGTCCATGGATTTAATTAAATCATTTAAACCACAGTTTAAAATATCCCAATATTTCTAGTTAAATTTTTTTCCAGTCTCTGGACAACTTATTTCTTTCTGCTTCTTTGGGTAGTTAGTCACTATTAGGGGGAAACTCATCTAACACATACAGCTCTCTATCAATGCATTTCTGGATTATTTTTAGGTTTGTTTTAAAGCTGGTGTTCTGTTTCCAAAAAAACCCAAGATCCTGGCTCAAAGCTCCATTTGTCCAGCAAAATGCCTACTGAATCTCTTGCAAATGGCTTATGGGTAAAGCAGGGGGTCAGCTTTCTTTTGAGGCTCTATGGAGCTGTTTACATGTATACCATAGCTGCTTCTCTCTAGAACTGATCTCCTTCACAGGCAGTTAACTGGTTTCTTTTTGTATCCACAGATCTCCTCCAAGTGCCACCCAGATAACCGTTGTCCTTCCACATTCATCGCGGGAAGTTCTGTACCTTGGCACTGAGAGTGGCAATGTCTTTGTGGTAGAGCTCCCATCCTTCAGACTGTTAGAGGATAGGACCATCACCTCTGAGGCAGTGCTGCAGCGGTGAGCAAATGGGCATGTTGACCAATGGGATTTGTTGTGTATAAGCATGACAGTCAGAAGGGGAAAGTTTGAGTGTTGCACTTAACCAATTTTTTATTCCAGCTTGTACACTGGAGCCTGACTTACATTAACTGTTACAGGCTGCAAATGTTGGATGGTGTTGGAGGGACACATCCTTACTCTGGGCCCTAGTTTGTCTACATTATACAGATGGGTTATTCCTGACCAGAAAATACCAAGACATTCATAGCAGAGGTGCTGTAGAACATGGCAGAACTATGTAGGGGAAGCATTTAGTAGGTCTGCAAATGCTGTGCCTGTCTCATGATTAAGGCTACGATTTTGTCATGGATATTTTTAGTAAAAGTCATGGACCGGTCATGGGCAATAAACAAAAATTCACAGAAGCTGTGACCTGTCCATGACTTTTACTAAAAACATCCCTCCGGGGTTCCCTAGCCGCTGCTGCAGTGCTCCAATGTCATGGAGGTCTCTGGAAGTCATGGATTCTGTGACTTCTGCAACCTCAGTGACATAACCGTAGCCCTACTCCTGATTATGTATCCCGGTCTCGCAAACAAATATTAAATTCATTTGAAGGCTTAACAAGGCATTTAATTTTTTGTATGGGCGATAGGAAAGAGGTAGCAACTTACCCTGAGTTTCTGTAGACATGGGCAAATGTTTTCAAAAGTGCCCAAGGTTCCTACGGCACTTTGGATGCTTTTGAAAATGTTGCCCTGATTCCTTATGTATCTGTAAACTTTTGAGGTGGGAGTCTCTCCAAAAAACACATTTTTGGAATGTGTTGCTCCCGGTGCTGGCCGTAAGCACAAACAGTTGGCTACAGGCTTGTGTCAGCTTCATCCCATTGCCTGTGGCTCTCCTCTCCACTCCTTCCCTGCCTCTGTCAGTGGGACTGGAGAGGGAGGTAGCTCACATCCTTTCTACACCCCACTTTGGGGGTTTCCTGCTGTAGATTTCATCATAGGCATCTGATTTCCCCTTCTGATGGTGGGACTGGGCAAGGAGGTCCTCTCATTTAGAGGCTCCACAGTAGCTTCCTTGCTTAATGTCCTGCAAATCGTAAGGATCTTGGCTGTGTTTGAAAAGATACCTTACTTGTTCTCACCCTTCTAAGAGTTTCACCTTCCCTGTCATTCCCAACATATTTCTCTCCCATACTTACACTGTCAATGTGGCTGTCATATTCAGGTGCAAGTGGATTAATTTTTCTCCGCATTTTGCCCAGGGTGCCAGAAGACTATCGTAGCAGGCGGTCGTTTGAATTGGTGGAAGCTTTACGGGAGCATCCCAGGAACCCTGGCCAGATTCTGATTGGATACAGCAGGGGCCTCATTGTCCTCTGGGACCTGCATAACAAAAGAGTGTCGCACCACTTCCTGGGCAGTCAGGTATTAATGATGGCTGAAATCATTGGGCATGGGGAAGTTGAGCCCCCCTCTCTCCGGGGGTTCTCTGAAGAAATACAGACCCAGGAGGTGCAGGGAGAACCAACTTAGTTATTTCCCTCCTATGAATGTATATTCTGGTTCTGGCAGGGTTAATGATTCTCTGGATATCAATCATTCTGTCTCTCTTCCTCCCTAGCAACTGGAGAACCTCTTTTGGCAGAAGGATGGCCGCCAAATCATTAGCTGCCATTATGATGGAAGTTATGCCCAGTGGCCAGTATCCAATGATAACAGGCAGCCTGAGCCCCTGGAAAGCAAAGTGCCTTATGGTCAGTATATGTGTGATAGAAACCAACTGCTTCTGTGCTGAGGCTTAAACTGTTTTTGTTGAACTGCTCTTAAATTCAAACTCACTTCAAGCCCCTGTGGGATCTCAGAGTCAAGCTCTCCCCTGGTGTGTAGTCATGGCAGCGCAATGCAGAGCTGTTGCCCCAATAGGCCTTAAACATCTGAACTCAAAGGGGTCTCTTAAATCCAGTTTGCGTTGCCTTTGAACTCTGCTGAAGCAAGGATGCCTAACTTGATGTCTGTACTGAGCATAGATGAGCTGGAGGTAAAAATTTGTGTACAGAAGCATAGCTCAGATTATCAGGAAAGGAGCCTAGGGATTCAGTTTTATTCCTTGTTCTGAGCCTGGTGTCCAGCTCTTCTTTAGCAAGAGCCAAGTGACTCCTCTATATGAGCTAAGTGGATTTCTTTTCCTGTCTGTTGCTTGAGTGCTAAAGAGGAAGTGATGCCTCTTGTTGGCTGAAACTCCTCAAAAGAGGATGACTTCTTCCTTCTGCCATATGGAGGCCTCCATATTGGCCTGACCTGGCCTTTAGAGCTTACTATCACCCCTGCATTGACCAGAAGAGAGTGCTGGAAATTGAGGCACTTCTGGGGGACAGCTGGCTTGTAGTGCAGTGCTCCTAGCCCTTGCCAGCCAGGTACAGCACATGATACTTCTGTCAGTGATACAAGTCAGCTACCCTTTGGCCTTAGCCGCCTTTGCTTTGAATAATACTACTAGAAATGGGATCTCCTAGAGAAAGTACTGCTTCTCTGAGTTCAGCACAGTGAGGTGCCACTGCTCCACATACTTTTCAGCTCGTGTGGCCCCACCATGCATTTGGCACTTTCGTCAATATAAAGCAGAATAATTAAAAAGGGCCTTCAATTTCCACTCTGCTTCCCCTCGCAAGAAATATGAACTCCACCTAATGTAAGATGCATCTTACAATTGTGGTAACTTTGTAAATCTGTCATCCTAGGTCCTTTCCCTTGCAAGGCCATTTCCAAGATTTATTGGCAGACGACAAAGAATGGGTAGGTTCTTGGTTATTCATCTCCCTCCCGCTTACTGTTCACAAGAGATGCTTAAAATAATAATAGGATTGTGTGGGGGGAGCACAAGTTTTCTTGTAATCCATTGCTGACTACACTTGTCTCACACATGTAGCCCCTTTTGAGTAACACTGTAGGGAGCCTTTGTCAAACGTTGGGGCCTTAGACTTTCTCAGTTAATAAGTTTCCGGTGAAATAGATGGACTCTAAAGAGAGCACAAACGTGTGTCTTTGTTTTTAAGGCTACCTTACATTATATTCCAAGGAGGGATGCCCCGGGCTAGCTATGGTGACCGGCACAGTATCTCAGTGGTCCATGGCAGCCAGCAGATTGCCTTTGACTTTACATCTCGGGTGATCGACTTCTTTGTCATCTGCAATGCAGATCGTGCTGCAGGTATGTGTTGAGAAGGTGCCCCTTCTCTTCTGAAGAGTAAGGGGTAGTCTGGAGTTGCTCTGTGGGTGGAGATTCTGGGTATGACAAGTAGCAGTTTAGATGCAAAGCGTTGTTTTGCTTGTGTTGAGTTGTTTTGTATCATTGTAAATGTCTAAAGATGCCATTTATAAGTGAAGTGTGAAATACTGACAGCAGTGATGGGTCAGCTACAAACTTCATAAGCACCCACTAAAACCACTTGTTATATTGTTGTTCATGCCCTTTTCAGCTCATGAAAACAGAGCAAGGTTGGACATGGGGCATGATTAAGATACGAGATCCAGTTCTGAATATTGCAATTAAGAGACAGCTCATCAAAGGGGACTGTAATTAAAAAAAACAATCTCAGACTGGGAGTGAGTGGCTTTCTTAATTACTGTCTGGGTTTATGACATGAGGCTGCATGTAGCATATGAACAAAGGGTAAGGTTACAACTAAGGGCCAGTAAACAAAGCATTTTATTAATTCTCTGCTGGCCAACACAAATGTTTACATTTTTTATACAGCTTAGAAATGACTCAATCGTATTTGTTCCACCATCCCCCAATCAGCATGTCCCATAGCTTCTATTCCTGCTAGCAATGTGGACCTTTGCTGCCTATGTTTGCAGTACCTGGAATCACTTCCTCTCTTTAGTCATCAAATCTGAATGTGTCAGTGATCCCACCCCAACCTGACTCTTCCCCCAAAACCTTTCTGCTTCTCCTGCCCATTTCACTATTGCTACTGATCTCACCTTCAAAACAGATGTCAACTTAGTTACTTTAAGTTACAGAAATATACAGTAAAAAAGGGTGGTTGAGTGAATTAAGTGCCTCGAGGGGTTTTGTGGGCAACTCTCTCCTGACATGTGCTACTTAGCCTTGCTAGGTTTTTCAGTTTATGGTGGTCTGTAATGCAGAGAAGACTTTGGTTTTAATAGATGGATGTTTTGGAGAAGCAGACATCTAGTTTGGAAACTTAAACGCTGTAGCTGTTTCCATGTTTTCCTACAAATGGCTTTAAAGGATTATTTAAGGTGGACTTTAATTGCTTCTTTATGATGTATGATGAAAGCAGGAAAGATGTTTCACTATAACCTTGTTGACACTAGACTGCCTATTATAGATAAGGCTACAGTGTCTTTCAGGATAGACAAGACCTGAATTTCTTATTTTAAGACAACCTTTCAGTCCTCCTTTATACATCATATAGAAGCACATGAGCCAATTTTTTTAACCTTGCAGGTGTCTGCTCTGAGATGCTGACAAGAGAATATATTTAAAGTTGGAATAACCAGAGTTCTAGTGTCACACTTGACACTAAACACAATTCCTAGATGTGAATTAAGAGCCTTTAGCCTGAAATAACTACAAGCTACCAAACTTATACTGCCCAAGAATTGAGCCATCCAGTTTGCATGTGTTTCTAATGTGTGCACCCAGGAGCTGTTAGAGGAAGCTGTAGCTGCAGCACTTCAGACCAGGAAGTTATTTAAAATTAAATGTCATGTCTGTGGTCAGCAAGCTTCCTTGTGGCTGAGTGCCTAATACGAGTGGATCTGCCCAGCTCACGTCACGCTCTCCTTAGGGTGTTCTTCATGATGGAAGTAGAGAGGGATGGTTATATCCCAAAGCCACTTAAATTAATGAGTGTAAAGCTTGTGTATAGCAGCGTGATTCTAGAAGGCAGTTCTTCCCCTTCCCCCCATCTTCAGACTGAGAATACTTTTAAAAAAAAATAAACATGCAGATTGGCTGTTCCTGTTTGTTTTCAGCTGTTGGTGGGTGGATGTATGAGACACATGCATAACACTCTATTGCCTGTACTGTTAGACTGTGCATGTACAGTGTTCTGCCCATATTGTTAATGCTGTACCAAGGTGCAGTGCTCACTATATTTATATAGTGCTTATAGGTGCATGGTGCTCTATGGATGTACAAGAGACTGGGTCGCTGCCCTGCAGAGTTTGTCTGAATTAGGCACAGTGAAGGACAGCAGACTGAGGAGCAAAATAACAAAACGCTTAGCTCTTTTAGCTATATCGTATTTCTCCCCCCCACTTTATATATGGAGAAACTGAGTCACAGAAGTAATTAGCCTAAGGTTGTTCAGCAGGCCAGAGCCAGAAGTACAACCCAGATCACCTGACTCCCAACCCAGTGTGAGGTAGAGAAATATTTCACTTGAAGCAAATATTAATATACTGAGTGTCTTGTAGGGTTTGTTTAGTAGATTTTGTTACTGGTGAGTCTTATACTTCAGATGGTCAGACAAGTGAGCAAGAGGTGAATTTAAGGGTGGAAAAGTAACCCAAATAGAGTTGTGAGCAGAGAGATGGCCAAGGAGAGCTGTTTAGGGTATGATAAGTGGGCATGGTTACCATGCGTTGATGTGTTCATTTCATTAGATTTCACACTGAAATAAAGTGTACTTATGTAGTTTTTATATGATGCTTTTTAAAGAGCTGAAAAACCTACATTAATAAATAATTTAGATTATGGGTAGAGCCCAACTTTGGTTTCTCGTCGGTTGTAACGTGGCCACCTTGTAACATATGTAAAAGCATGAATATCCGGGTGCAGTGAAGGGAGAGGAGCCCAGAGGGCCCATGACCATCTGACAGAGTGCTGTCTGGGCCCTACTTACATGAGTGGCATTGTGACCCTGTGCACCTAGCCAGCTCCCTGTGCTGATGAAGGGCTGTCCAGGCCAAAGTCGAGTAAGTGGTGTTGTGGTCCTGGTGCACAGGATCGCATTGCTACTCACATTTGAGGCAGCTAGTAATCTGAGCCCCCTCCTTAGCAAAATTCTGGTTGTGCCTCTGAGTGTTAATGTCATGTACAGTAATACAGAATGCTAGCAGTCTCAGCTCTGTGGTTGCATTAACGGCTTTTTGTATGTAATTGATAATTGTAGTGCTGTTACCAGTATAGAAATGCTCTTTTCAAGCAGTGCAGATGGCACAGCACACCAGAGGCAGGGAAGCTTCAGATGTCTGAGAGCTGAAATGTAAACATTTGTCAATTACAAGTAGCACAGCATTTCCCAGAATCTGCTGCATTACTGCTTTTAAGCAGCTTAGCCTTGAGGGACTGAGGTATTAACATAGCACTGAAACAGTCCTTGCCGGGGTGAATACATACCCATCCATCCCAGGCGTTATTAGCTAACTGTAGGTCAAAGGCCTCTTTGGGTACATCTACACTGCAATAAAAAATCCACACCACTGAGTCTCAGAGGCTGGGTCAGTTGACTTGGGCTCACAGGCTGTGGGGCTAAAGATAGCAGTGTAGACGTTTAGGCTGGGGATGGAGCATAGACTCCGACATCTTGCAAGGGGGGAGGGTCTCAGAACCAGGGCCCTAATGTCTACGCTGAAATTTTAGCCCTGCAGCCCGAGCCCCATGGGCCTGAGTCAGCTGACCCAGGTACAGCCACAGGTCTTTTATTGCAGTCTAGACATACCCAAATGACATTGTTGACCAAATCTGACTCCTGCTGTGGCCGACCCTCTGCAAGACTTTCTATTAATGCTGCTAAGGTTTTGTCAAACTTGTTGAGAGCTGTTGTTTCGAGTTTCTGTCTAAATATGCAGGTTAGCCCAAAAAGGGTAGAGGAGTATTTATTTACTGCTGTTCACAATCATGTTTGTGGGGAGAAGCATCATGGGAATATATTTTCATACTTATTCTATAGGAAGCTTATTTCTACTTTTAGAGCATATGTAGCCAATTTTGTGATTAAAGCACTAGGTGCACTATCAAAAGCCAATGAATAAGCCAGTTGAATAGTTTCAATGAATTTTCTTTGCACAGAGTTTGATGACCCCTCTGCTATGGTGGTGCTAGCCGAAGAAGAGCTGGTGGTAATAGACCTGAAGAGTGCAGGCTGGCCAGCAGTCCATCCTCCGTACCTGGCATCTCTCCACTGCTCAGCCATCACCTGTTCACACCACGTCTCCAATATCCCACTGAAACTGTGGGAGAGGGTGATCAGCGCTGGGAGCAAGCAGAACTCTCATTACTCAGATATGGTATGGCAGTTGTAAGCATGCACCCATTCACATGCACATAACATTATAATGTACTCCGTAGGTATCTTTTCTGCCCGGCTGGCTGCAGAGTGCCAAGTGGCGCACTGTTGTGGTTAGTGGTAGTACTGAGAAGTCCTGCTCCCAAAACACCACTGACTTAGTGAAGACAACTATTTGGAATTCAAAATACTGTACTTAGTTCTCCAGATTTCATCAGTTCTTAGTAAAAGTGAGCTCCAGCTCAGATTGTTTCCACCAGTCAGTGCTAGCAAGCAAAGCTGCTTCTAAACCAGAAGCTCTCAGCCACAGCGGCTTCTTAAAGAGGAAACTTGAATATAACAACTCCTAACCAAGAAAGTACAGCTGAGGAGATCAGAACTAGTACATCTACTCTTAATCCAAACAAAGGCTAACAGAGTACACACAGAGATGCACTTTCCTTGTAGCTCATGCTTTCCTGTTCTCCTCCCCCTCTATGGCATGCTCTGTTGCACTCTCATTTCACAGAAAGTCATGGTGTGGTCTTCAAGAGTGTTTTCTTTTTAGCCATGGCCGATTGATGGTGGCACCAACCTGGCTCCAGATCCTCCCCAGAGGGACCTGCTTCTTACAGGGTAGGTGCTTTAACTGATAAAAAATCAAGGATTCCTGCCCAGTATTTGCCCATTTTTGAACTGCATGTGTTCCTGTCATAAGGGTGTCACATGAATAGACTTGACTCCTGAGTTCTTTTGTGCAGAGAGGTGGTCACCATTTCTTGAAGCTGGACTGCTGACATTTAAAGCTAGTGACCTATAACATCATGTCAGAGCAGTTAAGCCATAACTTGTGTGACAGGAAATCATCCTGTCTTGGATCATCCTGAAAAAGCTATTGACCTTTCCCAAGATTGACTAATTCCAGTGTTGAAATTTAGACTAACAGTCAAGACAAGTGATGCCAGTTCAGAGGGAACAATATATCTGCAGGGCTGTCTCTCACCCTCACCAGTATAAATCAAGAATAACTCCATTGGAGTTACAGCAGTTTTACATAATGGATGCAAATGAGCACACTCAGACCTGTAAGGTCTAGACATTTCAGTTTCTGGTGTTACACTGGGGGCTAGAATGAAAATTTCCCTGTCCATGTTGTACAAGAAGTCTGCCCCTCTACTGCTTTTCATCTGGAATTTATAGCACTTTTCAAACATCCCTGCCAGGTAGTTCTATAGGATTTTCAGTGTCAAGATTCTTGACACAACTAGCTCTTCCTAGAGGTGCAGGGGTGCTGCAGGAAAGCTCAAAGTTGCATCAGCAGAGCAGTTCTCCATGGCTCAGAATGTCGTAGTAGCTACAGGCTAGGAGTAGGGGGGTGGAGGTGAACTGAAGGTAATATTCCTTTCCTGTGTCTGGCTCTATCAGTGTTCTTAAAGCCTCTATTTTACAACATCAGCTTCATAAAACCCAATAGGAGTGCAAACTAAAATTCTCCCTAGGATTCAGGGATGTGTAAAAGGACTACTTTCACACCTTCGCATGTATGTCTCAGGTTGTGCCTTCTGTCTTAAAATAGCTGGTCTCTTAGAATGGGGGATTCTGCTTTTTCTTTCTGCCTCTTTCCCTCCCGCTCTCTCCCTGTGCTGTCACAGCTACTAGTGACTGTGCCTGACTTGTTTCTGACTCCTCTCCATCAGGCATGAAGATGGCACCGTGCGGTTTTGGGATGCTTCAGGTGTTTGCCTGCGCCTCCTTTATAAGCTGAGCACTGTGAGGGTCTTCCTCACAGACGCAGATCCCAATGACAACATGAACCCGCTGGGTGAGGATGAATGGCCTCCGCTGCGGAAGGTGAGATGGCAATCACTCAGGTAAACTTTCTGTAGCTGGAGAGTTTGCGTTCCTGCTGTTGCCTGTCCACTTTGCAGCTGCAGTGCTAAGGCCAGCTTGTGTTGATGTGACCTCTTTACATTCCATCCACCAGGTTGGTTCCTTTGACCCTTACAGTGATGACCCCAGGCTCGGGATCCAGAAGATTTACCTGTGTAAATACAGCGGCTACCTGACCGTAGCTGGTACGGCAGGGCAGGTACTGAAACCGCAAAATTGATTTTTTTGGTGGTCTGCTTTTCAGAGTGCGTCTTGCCTAGCATAGGAAATGGAGTACAAAATTGATTCCCCTCTGGGGGTGAGTTTTCTTCACTCTGTAAACAGAGCCATTCTGTGGAAGGGTCCCCCTACCTGTCAGCTCCTTCTAGTCTATACTGTATTCTGCCCCTTCTGTCTGATTTGACCGATCAGTCCTGAAGTAGTTGCCAGCTGCCTGGGTTTTTATGTGTCAGCTTTTTAAAACTTTCCCCTGATTTTCTCTGCCTGTTGTCTGTACACCTCCGCTATTTGCATTTTGTGCAGGCATGCTGCCTGCTAGCTAGCCAATTGGATCCTGGTGTTGCCGGTGCCTAATCAGTAAGTGGCACCACCTTGCAACATTCATATAACCGAGAACCTTGGAGACAATTTAAAGTGGCTGGGTCAGTTCGCAGTCCTGCTGACAGGAGGAGGTATTGCTGTGCTGCTGATTGCTATCCAAGCACATGCCGCAAGGCGCCTCTGGGGAGGCAACCGGCCTGAGGCTTTCTCGCTATCTAGTGAGGGGGCTGCAGCAGGGGGGCTGATGGTTCTTTGCCCTCCCTGTTCTCAGAGCTTGATGCTGTAACCCTTTTCTGTGACTGGCACACTTGATCCTTATGTATTTCAGCCCAAAAAGGTGAAACTACCTCTGCTGTCTCCCTTGTTTCTGTCCCTTGCAAGAGCCTGTGTTATTGCTTTGATAGAAGACCCCATTTCGGGGTCTGTATAATGTGTCCGTCAGCCTGTGCTACAATCCTCCTTCCGTGAAGACATAAGAGGTCTCCTCTCATGTAAACTGACCATGAGCATCTGTGCTTTGCTTTGTCCCCCAAGCCCGCTCCTCTCTTTAGGGAGCACTGAATGAGTTAGGATGGTCTGACTTGGAGTAACCAAATTTGGTAGCTAGAACTTCATGCTGCCAACGTAATTAATCAAATGAAGAAATTAAAAAATGGGAGGCAAAAGTTCTCACGGAAACTTTGTCGGGGGGAGGCATCTGGTCATGTTGGAAACAAGTATGCATGTTGAAGCCATAGAGAGATCAGGTGGAGTCTAAAAGTTCTGAGGATTGCACAAGGCCTCTGAGCTTATTCCTGTTTCCTCAGATACTGGTGATGGAACTGAATGATGAAGAGTCAGAGCATGTTGTGGACCATGCTGAAGCAGACTTACTACAGGACCAAGAAGGCTATAAGTGGAAAGGTCACGAGAGGCTAAAGGCCCGAGATGAGCCTGTCCGATTTGAACCTGGCTTCCAACCATTTGTCCTGGTTCAGTGTCAACCACCTGCTGTGGTCACATCACTGGCCCTTCACTCTGAATGGAAGCTCGTGGCGTTTGGTACCAGCCATGGCTTTGGGCTCTTTGATCACCAGCAGAAACGACTGGTCTTTGTCAAGTAAGTCTCTTCCTTTCTGGCATGATATGGGTACTTCCCTAGGTATGGGAGCTGGCTGGCTAGCACTTCCAGGTAGTCCTAGTAAGAGTTGGTATTTCTTGGTTTATGGAGAGCAATGGGTATAGAGAAAAGTCTTCTCCTGCTGGGGTGAGTGTCTCTCCTGTGCTTGTTAGTAAGAGTTCACGTGCCTAGCTACCAGTTGCTCCCATAGTGACTGCCAGCTGTTCAGAAAAGCAACTGAGCTCGCCTGCCAACTCTTTTTTTGTCTTAGATGTACGTTGCATCCCAGTGACCAACTGGCCTTGGAAGGCCCTTTGTCTCGGGTGAAGTCCTTGAAGAAATCCCTCCGGCAGTCGTTCAGGCGGATCCGGAGAAGCAGGGTGTCTAGCAGGAAGCGGCGAGCTGGTGGTGGGATCACTGCGGAGGTGAGTCAGCCTGTCTCTAAGGGCTTGTCTATGTGGTGGGTAAGCTCACAGTAGCTGGTGCACACTAGCTATTCTGCATTAACTCCATGTAGACACTCTCTTGCTGCACGTTGACATGCCTTTGTGTGTGTTCACTTAATACACTTTGGAGTCGTATTAAGCTAAACTGCCTCAGGGCACCCTTTGTGCACAGTAAGTGTGTGCACTTGTGGGGAGTCAGTGTGCAGTAAGCTAGAGTGTGAATTTAAAGCGCACTAACTTCCCCGTGTAGACAAGCCCTAAGCCTGAGCCCTGTAAGTCCTGCTTGGACCACACGGTGGGGGGAGCAGGATAATGCGGATGTTCTTAATCTTCAGTCTTAGGCCTGGTCTATACTACAGAGTTAAGTCAATGTAAGACTGCTTATTCTGACATAACTCTGTAAGCGACTAAACTAAAATGCATCTCTCATCGATGTAACTCCCCCCCCATACCAACTTAACTCCATCTCCGTGAGAGGCGTAGTGCTTAAGTCAATGTAGTTAGGTCGACAGTGTCAGTGTAGACACTGCGTTGCTTACATCGACTGTTGCTGCCTTTCAGATACCATCTCACAATGTCCCACATTGGCAGTTAAATTGATGCACTCGCTCCTGGTGAGGACATGCACTATGATCAGAAGGAGCATAGTGTGGATGTGTAAAACCAGTTCAATTACTGCGGTGGCTGTACCTCAACGTAACTTAGGTCAATTTAATTTTGTAGTGTAGACTTGCCTTTACTGTACCAATTGCAGCTTGGCATAATGGCCTGCACTCAGGGCATGCCTACAGAATTAAGTTGACCTAACTTAGGTCAGCATATAGCCGCCACAGTAATTGTGCATTCTACACTTTGTTCCTTGTGTCGGCAGTGTGCATCCTCAACAGGAGTGCTTGTATCAATTGTACTGTCACTGCTGGGTATTGTGGGATAGCTGTTGAAAGCTGGTAACAGTCTATGTAATCAACGCAGTGTCTATACTGATACTGAGGGTACATCTACACTTACCGGAGGGTCCGGCGGCAGGGAATCTATGTTCTGGGATCGAATTATCGTGTCTAGTGAAGACGCGATAAAATCGATCCCTGATCGCTCTGCCGTCGACTCCGGAAATCCACCGCGGCAAGAGGCGGCAGCGGAGTCGGCGGCAGCGCGGCAGCGGTCGACTTTCCCCTGTCCTCACAGCCAGGTAAGTCGACCTAAAATACGCAACTTCAGCTACGGTATTCACGTAGCTGAAGTTGCGTATCTTAGGTCGGACCCCCGCTGTAGTGTAGACCCAGCCTCAGTCACCCTAACTACATCGGCATTGACTCTGTGCCTCTCATGAAGGTGAAGATAAGTTGGCATAGCAGGGCAGTTACATCGGCGGGAGCTAAATTTTAGTGTAAACCCTTACGTAATTAGGTTGATGTAAGCTAACTCTGTAATGTACCAGGCCTCAGTCTTGTCACTCCTAACATTGGTAACTATTTACTCCTAGGGGAATTCTGTGCCAAAAAATTAAAAATTCTGCACACAATATTTTCAAATTCTGCATATTTTATTTGTCAAAATAACACAATATAATCAAACCAGTTTCGGTTATTTTTGCTCATTTATTTCAAAATACCGGTCAAAGTATGTCTGTAACAATACAGGTCTTTCTCTGGCAAAACCCGCTGTCCGGAGTTGAACCTGTGGGGTGAAATAAAAATATTAATAAAATGCAGAAATTCGTCAAGGACCAAAGTTGGGTATTTTCCTTCACTTGCTTGCCATTGCCTTTCTCCTCCCCTACACTATAAAGAGGTTCCAGGGAAGATTGAGGGAGGTTTTTATATCCAAAGTTAAATTCCCCTCTAGAGCGGAAGTTTCTCTATAAAGGTAACTACTTGATGTCTTTGAGAGACAAGGTAACTGAGGTAATAGCCTTTATTGGACCAGTTTCTGTTGGTGAGAGGGACAAGCTTTCAAGCTCCACAGAGCTCTTCTTCAGGTCTGGGAAAGATCATCAGTGTCACAGCTAACACAAGATGGAACGGATTGTTAAGCATAAGGAGTTAATGTTGCAAGAAACCATTCAAAATGAAGTGTACAATTTATACTTCTGCAGTCCTAGGACAAAGGAGAGTTAGTGGGTTACAGATTGCTCTAATGAGAGAAAGACAGTGTTGCTACTGAGTCCATGATTTTTGGTGTCCAGCAGAGTTATGAATTTAAACTCCCAGGCTTGTCTTTTAAGGTGTTGTGCAGGTTTCGTTTGACAAATTGGACTGTGAAGTCAGATATGGAGTGTTCATTTTGTGAAAAGTATTCACCCCCCAGGTGATATGTTGATTTCTGTCTTTTATCCTTTTTCTCTGACTTCATTCGAGAGCATAGTGATTATCTTGTTTCACCCTCATAGTTGTTGGGGCATTTGATTCACCAGATAAGGTGCACCACGTGTGATAGCCATGTGTAGGCGCCGTGGATCTTGAAAGGTGTGTGTTGTGGGGTATTGATCATTATAGCAGTGAAGATGAGACTGCAGGTTTTGCATCTGTTAGGGCAGTGTCTGGTACTGGTTTGAGTCGGTGAATCCTGGTCTCTGGGGAGCTTGCTTCTGATGAGTTGTTTGAAGGCCAGAAAAGGGGATTTGGGAAAGATTTTTCAGGATGTGGTCCCCATCAAGTATGAGTTGCAATTATTTGATACCCCATATGAGTTCCAGTTTGGGGTGGTATGTGATAACTAGGGATGTGCGGTCAGTGGCGCTTTTTTTTCTGAATTGAAGCAGGTGCTCTCAGGGAATTAGGGTACCCTGTTCCATGGTGCGGTCTACTTCTCTGATGGAGAAGTTTGGTGAAGGTCATTTTAAGTGTGTTACACATGTATATCCTGGATTTTCTCCTCAGAGCATATTCTGTGGTGTCTGAGTGCCTGGCTGTAGATAACTGATTTCTTGGCTTATCTGGATTGGTTGCTGGATCTGTGAGAGGGTTCTATTGTTGAAGCTGATTGTGGTGTTCGGGAAGTTGATGTTGGTGCAGGAGCATTGTAGAGTGTTGGATGGATGGGTGGTGGTAGTTCAAGTTGTGGTGGAAATCTGAGGGAGTTTAGGTCATCTGTCCAGCAAATGAAAATATAATTGATGTATCTCAAGTATGTCATTGGTTTTGTGGAGCATGGTCCAGAAATTCTTCCTCAAGGTGGCCTATGAAGAGGTTGGCATATTGGGGAAACATCTTGGTACCCATGGCTGTTTCCATGGTTTGGACAAATTGTTTGTTGTTGAATATAAAGTTGTTATGGGTGAGGATGAATTTGGGAATGTGTTTGGGGTGGATATCTGAGTGTTGTCCATTTTCTTGTAGATATTTGAGGCAGACAGTGATGCCGTCATCATGAGGGTTGTTGGTGTATAGGGAAGTGAGATCCATTGGCCAATATGGTGTTCTGAGAGAGTTTGTTGGTTTTGTGGTGTTTGTGGAGGAAGTAGGTTATGTTCTGGAGGAAGCTGGCCCTTTGTGTGGTGAGTGGTTTGAGGATGGTTTCTGAGAGTCCTGATATTTCCTGAGTAAGAGCGCCATGGCCAGATATGTTGGGTCTGCCTGTGTTCCCTTGTTTGTGTTTTCTTGGGAGGCATGTAGAAGATCCCTGGTGTGTGTTCATGGGGGATGAGATGATTGAGTTTCTCTTGGAGTTGTCTGTGGAAGGATTTGATGAAATCCTTAAATTCCTATGTGAATTGTGATATGGGGTTGTCTTTGAGTTCTTTATTGGAAGTGGTGTCAGGGTTGTCAGTTGGCCTTGTTTATGTAGTCGTCATGGTTGAGAACTATGTCACCCCCTTTGTCTGCTGGCTTGGTCATTTATTTGGTGGTTGGATTTCAGGGGCTGTATAGCTGTCTTCTCAACAGAGGTTGGCCCAATAAAAGTTCACCAATGGAAGTTGATCTAATGAGATATTACCTCCCCCCGCTTGTTTCTTTCATATCCTGGGACCAATACGGCTACAACAACACAAGCAAAAATGGAAGATGTCTTTGAGTCCAGTGCTCCCTCAGTTCAGCCTATTGCACTAGCAAAAGTGGCCAGTGTTGGAGAAATGCAGTTTTCTTGCAATATGCAGGAGGAAGTTAAGGAAATGAAAATCTAATTCTCATCTTTCTGTAGGATTCAGACAAACTGAATAGCCCTGTTCCTATTCAGGTAAACTGAATAGCTTCTGCACATTCACTCTTATGGGATGCACAGGCCTGGGCTGGAACATCCTGCTAGTGTGAAGATGCAGAGTCCATTTTGAAGAACCTGGGTTACAAGTAACCTTAATTTACCAGCATCTGTTAATCTCTACGTGCTGCCTCTCCAATGCTAGAAGGGATTGTTGAGGAGGAGGAGGAAAGAGAAATGTTATGTCTGAGCGAACTTACCTCACTTCCCCTCTGTTCTTCATTTGAAGGTGCAAGAGGCGAATTCCAAGTTTGACCATGATGCATTACAGGAGATGGAACTGGCTCCAATCCAGAGGAAGATCGAAGCGCGGTCCGCAGAAGATTCCTTCACTGGCTTTGTGCGCACCTTGTACTTCGCAGACACCTTTTTGAGAGACAGTGAGTAGAATGAGCTGTCCCCCGGCCACACTCTGCACTAAGTGAAAAGAAAGCACTAGATCATAGACCCAGCACCTCCCTTGTTGTACTCCCTGCAGCACTGAAACTATTCAGTCTAAAGCCAAAGTAAATGAGTGAGAGCAGAGCTGCTCTGTATGATCACTGCCAGCTGCTGATTGACCCGTGACTAAATGAGTTCACCTTGGGGGAGAATTTGAAGTATGTGGCTTTCAAATAGGATGAAGCTTCTTTGGTCTTAAACGGCATTCATAGTCTCTTCACCTCTGACTGCCAAAAGACAATCCCCTGACAAGGAAAGGATGTGGTTCCCCTTAATCCTGCTGGGGATGCATCAGATACCAAACTGATACTACATCTGAATTTCCCTCTAATCACATGCGCTTGGGTTAGTGTGAGCATACACATTTGCATACAGACAGTAGAACCACTCCATCATGTTTAAAAGTTCCTGGAGAGACATCCTGCTCATGGGCTTTATCCCTGCTCCAGGTTCTCGCCACTGCCCCTCCTTGTGGGCAGGCACCAATGGAGGCACAGTCTATGCATTCTGTTTGCGTGTTCCGCCAGCGGAGAGAAGGATGGATGAGCCTGTCAGGGCAGAGCAGGGTGAGTATCACTCAATAGTGGGAACATGTGAAATGGTCCTAATGGGATCAGTGGGGCTGCTATGTACTGCTAGAAAGGTGCAAAGCTGTTAGTTATAAATGAAGAGCAAGATGACTTGGAAACATGATGGTTGGCCAGGAGGAGAGAGCAGTTTTGAGCAATAGTAGCTCGGAGTTCAGCTTTTGCTTATACAGTAGTACCTCAGAGTTACGAACACTTCGGGAATGGAGGTTGTTTGTAACACTGACCAAAACATTATGGTGGTTCATTCAAAAGTTTACAACTGAACATTGACTTAATACAACTTTGAAACTTTACAATGCAGAAGAGAAATGCTGCTTTCCCTTTATTTTACTAGTTTACATTTAACACCGTACTGTACTGTATTTGCTTTTTTTTATATTTTGGTCTCTTCTGCCTGATTGTGTACTTCTGATTCCAAATGAGGTGTGTGGTTGACTGATCAGTTCATAACTCTGGTGTTCATAACTCTGAGGTTCTACTGTAAATCGGTTCTACTATCCCCTGAACCGCTTTAGTTTTAATTCCAATTAGGCTGCTGATGAAGGCACTACCCCTATACTCAGCCATTGAACTCTCCCAACAAGACATTTTCTCACCTCCGTCCCCCACTTGCTAGTTTATCATTCTGCTGGGGGGGCCCATTATATCCTTTCATTCCACCGTTAATAGTATGTGTGTATAGGTTAAAATGAGCCAGTTCTATCAAACATGGTAAAAGTGGGAATCTGCTGTCTTGCTCATTTAAAACTCATTTGACCTTGTGCACTTAGTTAGGAGGCAAAGGCTCTAATTTATGAGCCAGTGGAGTCCATGGACCTTGCCTAAAATTATCACTAAAAGGTGACTCTTTGGGGGGAGGGATAGCTCAGTGGTTTGAGCATTGGCCCGCTAAACCCAGGGTTGTGAGTTCAATCCTTGAGGGGGCCATTTAGGGATCTGGGGAAAAAAATTGGTCCTGCTAGTGAAGGCAGGGGACTGGACTCCTTGACCTTTCAAGGTCCCTTCCAGTTCTATGAGAGAGGTATATATCTCCATATAAACCTCCATACACTAAGGGTACGTCTACACTACCCGCTGGATCGGCGGGTAGCAATCTATCTATCGGGGATCGATTTATCGTGTGTAGTGTAGACACGATAAATCGATCCCTGATCGCTCTCCCGTCGGCTGCTGAACTCCAGCTCAGCGAGAGGCGGAAGCAAAGTCAATGGGGGAGCCGCAGCCGTCGATCCCGCGCTGCGAGGACGCGAAGTCAGTAATTCTAAATTGATCTAAGATACGTCGACTTCAGCTACGCTATTCTCGTAGCTGAAGTTGAGTATCTTAGATCAATCTCTCTTTGCCCCTCCCAGTGTAGACCAGGCCTAAGTGTGACTGTTTTGAAAACGACTGTATCACCATTGTGTGCTTTTGCCTGTGGCGCTAATCCAGGAGGTGTTAGTTCAGAGCAAAAGTACGTTAGGTGACCATCATCATTTAATTATTCCTGCTTCAAATACCAGTTTTTGCAACGACACTTGCTTGGACGGTGCGTATCAGTAGTAGTCTCAGACGACATGTTGATTGGTGCTTTTGGGGAAACCTACAATAACAGCCTAATCCATTTATGCATTTCTTAAACCCTTGTCAGTTGGAATTTGGAAACAATGTTTGAATTCAGTTTAAATGCCCATTCTAGTTAAACTGGGTTCTAAAGCTGTTTGACCTCGCAGCATGAAAGGAGTTGAATTATTAGATGCACGTTCTAGCCTAGGATCGCTTTAACATGGCTGATCAAAATGCTTTAGAAACTACTCTTGGTAAAGTGTCATTTCTAGAATCATGGCTTTAGGGCAAGCAGTTAACTAACATTTTCTACAGATGCAGGTGCTGGTGCATAAGCAAAGGAAGCAAACACAGAGAGCCACATAGGTCTCTCCATTAATAATAATAAATATAATAAAAAAAATTGCTACATGGAAGACTCTAATTGGGTATAGAAATGCACCATTGTCTCATTTCAAGAGGACGTGTGTGAGTTCTAACACTGTATGCTTGTCACATCCTCTCAGCTGGTACCATACCTGTCTTTTTTTTCCTCACCCTTCTCCACATCTTGTCTGTCTAGCCAAGGAAATTCAGCTGATGCACAGGGCTCCTGTTGTGGGGATACTTGTCTTGGATGGGCACGGCACTCCCCTCCCAGAGCCGCTAGAAGTAGCACATGACCTTTCTAAAAGTCCTGATATGCAAGGCAGCCATCAACTTCTTGTGGTATCTGAAGAGCAGTTTAAGGTAAATACAGTCCACGTGCATCTCATCTGATATAAATTTCCTTTTTTAAGGTATTGATCTGTACTCCTAGGGATGGATTACAGTAGCTCCTAGGAACTGCAGCGTAGGATTAGGCTCCCTTGTGCTTGGCACCATACAGACAAATGAAGACACTCCCTGCCCCACAGAACATAGACTTGGTGTCAGGGCAGAACCTAGTGCATGAAATGGACAAGTGGAAGTGCGAGTTTAGCATAATGCAGATGGAGAATATAGGAACGTTTGTAGATTTATTTAAAACTCTCTTTGACAGCTGCAGTAATTGGCCATTGGGAGAAGCTTTAGATTCTGCAGATTAGAGTTTAGGGGACATGACTCTTTAAAAAGGACACTGAGAATTGGCAAGTGTTCAAAAATTGTTCTCACTGTTTTTGCAGAATAGCTACTTAACCAGTAATTGGCTAGTTTAAGGAAGGAGTCTCTAGGAATAATTTATCAGGGATCTCCTTGTCATTTTAATGTGGTAGAGTGGGCTGTTGGGTTAATCTCAGTTTTTCCCTGTGGATATACTTTGTGGCTGGAGGGGAAAGGGTTTGAGAGGACAGGAGATAAGTCGTAATGAGGGTCTGCGATTTGCAGCCTTACATTTTTCTCCCAGTGAAGTCAGTGGCAAAGATCCCATTGACTTGAGTGAGAGCAGGAACAGGCCCTGAAGTTGAGACCGGCTGGCTACACTTATGCCTGTTCAGTATCCCATAATATCCAGGCCTCATTTTAGGCAGGAAGGCAGATTCAGACCTTCATTTCTATGCATGCTGTTGGGCAAAGGTTCCCTATGAATCAAGGCTTTGTTTAAGCAGGAGGGAGCAGCACCATTCCTGAGCAGGGGTTGTTGGCAGTGTACAGCGTGGAGGTGTATTATGTGGCTTTTTTCCTCCTGGCAGGTATTCACGCTGCCCAAGGTTAGCTCCAAACTGAAGCTCAAGCTGACAGCTCTGGAAGGCTGTAGGGTACGAAAGGTGACAGTCGCTAACTTTGGCAGCTGCAAGACTGATGATTATAGTGAAAATGACCTGGCCATCCTCACTAACCTGGGAGACATTCAGATCATCTCTCTGCCCTTCCTCAAGTTGCAGATCCGCTACCCCTGTATCCGTAAGGAAGACGTGAGTGGCATTGCTTCCTGTGTCTTCACCAAATATGGCCAAGGTAATGGCACAAACAGCGTAAGCTCCCCTAGATCACTCGCCTCTGCCATATTTTTGGAACCCTTGTTTCACTGTTCTTTAAACTTAGCATTGGTTTTGCTTCCATAATGAGCATGTTGAATCCTCTTTGTAGCCATTCAGATCCAACAGACATCAGGTACTAACTCACCTCGCAGTAGAGGGTGGTGTCCGTTGTGTTCTATATTTCTTGTCAGGCCTCAAAATAAGACGTCTGTATTTTGGCATCTTCCTGGGCTGCTGGATAGCTCTTCCTGAGTTACTGCTCCACAACACTGTCATTTCAAACTGGCATTTGTGGAAGAGCTCCTCCCAGGCCACTTGCTTTCCCCTTTCACATCTCTAAAAGGGAGGGAACAAACCCATAGTGTAACTGTGGGAAGAGTGGGTGCTGCTCAGGCTCTTGTCCTGGGGGTTGTAGCTGAAAGAACTCTCAAACTGCAGGGTCTCGGACACGTGGCACACAGCTTTAAAAAGAGCACAAAGCAATCCTCAGTTGGTCAATTGCTGGCTTGACCCCTTAATGAGGCAGGTGCAATGCGCTTCTCCAAAGCCCCAGTGCACTGGTTTGGAGGAAATATAAACAAGATGCCTTTTCTGTGGAGAGTAGAGTACATATAGATCTCATTTCCTTTTAGACTGGGATTCTGGATTCTGGCTCCTGAGCATGCGTTCTCATGAAGCAAATGCCCTTTACATTTTCCCCTCTAGGTTTTTATCTGATTTCACCATCAGAGTTTGAGAGGTTCTCCCTGTCCACCAAATGGTTGGTTGAGCCCCGGTGTGTTGTGGATACACCAGAAATTACAGGCAACAACTACTTGCACAACAGATCTGGCATGGAGAAGGCTACAAGGAAATCCAGGTAGGACTAGCTAAAAAACTCTCTGTAGGAGCACCTTACCTCTCTCTCGTTAGCTTTTCCATTATGGCTTGTGTTTGAAGGGTGGTCTACTTCTAGTCTCCCTGGCTTGATCCAGACAGGACCATGCTACTGTGAGTTCTAAATGTTCTTGTTGTCTGCCCTTCTCCCCCTCCAAGCTCACTGTGATACATGAGGGAGGGATAGCTCAGTGGTTTGAGCATTGGCGTGCTAAAGCCAGGGTTGTGAGTTCAATCCTTGAGGGGGCCACTTAGGGATCTGGGGCAAAATCAGTACTGGTCCTGCTAGTGAAGGCAGGGGGCTGAACTTGATGACCTTTCGGGGTCCCTTCCAGTTCTAGGAGATAGGATATCTCCATATATTATTATCTTGTGGAGCCAGAGAACCCTTTCTTTCCAAAAAGGACTGGACAGGGCTTCCTTTGAAGACTGTTAACATCACTCCAAACTGATTGTCATGAGGTAGAGCCCTGTGCGGGGCTGTTCTTCAATCCTGCTCCACTATTATGGCAGCAGGTCCTGCGGGACTCGGAGGATTCCAGTCCCGCTGCAGGGCTCTACCATAAGGCAATGTAACTTTCTCCCTGGTCCTTTCCCTACCAGCTGTCTTACATTTCCCACTACCAACTTTCTATGAGTGACATCTTTTGAGGACATTGCATGCAACTTCCCACCTCTCCACCCATTTGCACTTTGTCTTATTACTTGTTTGCAGTCTATTATGTAGCAGACTGGACTGTTGCTTTGTAGTTTAAACCCTGATGTTCTTCCTTGTGGAAGCAGATCTTCCCTAGAGGTGGTGTGTTTTGATTGTCCCCTAGGAGGGGTGTTTAAGAAAAATTGAGGAGTTCTAGCCACTGGGGAACTTCCCTGTCACCAACCATCCTAATGCTTCTCTCAGCTGCTTGCTCAGGACACCCCTCTGCATTAGCATGCGTGCTCTGACTGACTCAGAGGAATCTTTCCTTGTCTGATCTGCCAGGTATGTACAAGAATCTACTTGCCTCTCTGATACACTTTTTTTTTTTTTTTTAAACCTTCTTCCCCAGGGAATCAGGCAGGAGTTCTGGTGACCCCGGAGAAGATGATGGTAAGCAGGCAACAAATGTATTTATTTAACTTAGTGACATGTATAAACATTTTTTTAAGCCTTTGCGATTGGTGGTCATATTTTCTTCAAAGAAAAGGGGTGAGGAGCTGTAGTGTTGGGAAGAGGGAGATACGAAGATAAATTTGAGATTGTTCTCTCTTCATGAGAAGTAGTCATCTCAGAACCTTCAGATGACCTGGACGTGTCAGGTTCTACAGCAGGCCGATCTTGGATTGTTTTTAGAAAGGGAAGCCCAGTCGTGCTATGAAGAAGGGATTGTGGGTGTGAGTGTGGTGTCTTTTCCCATTTAACGAGCACTTTGCTGTGATGCTGTCTCTAGAACAAGCCAAGCTGGGCTTAATAAGTTTCCACCTCTTTTTTTGTATTTGTGGTGTTTCCCATAGTGCCTATCACTGTAGTGTTCTAAGTGCATATTGCCTTTATCCCCCATGAAAAGTTGCTGGACGTCAACTTGTTTTCTGCCTTTCAGAGAGGAAATCTGGGAGGTTGATGGAACATGCCTTACTCAATGATGAAAGTGAGTGAGACAAAATTGGAGCTGCTGGAGGGGCAGCTGCATTGGTTGGTGGGGGTGACATGTAGCTGTCTCTGGTGGAGGCATGGACTGTTCCTCCTCCTGGTTACAATAGACTGTTGCAGCTCCAGAAAGTACATAATGCCAGAATAGAATTATTTATTTGCATTACTGTAGCCCCTAGGAGCCCCAGTAATGGACCAGGACCCCATTGGGCTAGGTGCTGGACAAGCACAGCAGAAAGATAGTCCCTCTCCCCAAAGATCCGTATCCGCTTTATTTCATGGATTGGTGAGGATGGGAGGGTCCTAAGGAAAAGAGATAAGAAAGCTCCACATCGCTGCCTACCTGCTTCCATTGTTGCCTAGCCCTAATATACACAAGGAACTTCACTTTCCAGCAGTACCCAAGAATGAAGGGCCAGCTGGAACTGGCTATCTTCCTGGACTGCTAGCATGCTGGTGCTGGCAGCATTTCTTCTGGAGACACTGCCTCACTTCTGTGTGCCAGCCCCTTATTCAGAGTTTTGTTATGTCAGAGACTAGTACTGCAGAAGAGGCAGTGATATTTAAAGGTCTGACAGTCATGGAGGAGGCAGGAAGACAGATTTTAAAGGCCATTCTGAAATGAGGTGCAGTAGAAGTAGCATGTGCAATCAAGCTCTTAAAACAACCTCACTGTAAATGTTTACTGATTCAAGCAGAGGACCTTGCACATCTGCTCCCACTTCTCACTGCTCTTTAACTGTTTGCTTTCCAGAAGTTCTGAAGGAGATCCAAAGTACCCTGGAGGGGGAGAGAAGGTGAGTACCCTGTGACCAACCTTCCTTTCTCCCTGGTGAGCTGGTAAAGGTGGGAAAACGGGGAGAATATCCAGCACAATGGCAGATATTGTTGCAGTGAAGCACTAGCAACTGCTCATATGTGTGTGTCGCAAACTAGTCCAAAGAGAAACTTGTTCTACGCAAGAACAACTCCCTTGAGGTTTTTATGAATAATCCTTTGTCTCTTTCTCTTGGAGAAACAGAAGCGATCACATTTCCATATCCCAAAGGAGCAGGACTCTGAGTACTCGCATACAGGTTCAAATCAACCCACATTACTCTATGGGCAGGCCACATGGGCTTAGGTGGCTGAAGATGGGACTTGGGACAGGAACTCTAGGGATCTAATCCTGGCTCTGCACTGACTGTAACTTGGACATGTATCTCTCTGCTCCAATTCCCTATCTCTACACATAGGCAATAAGTTACCTCATGGGTGCTGGGCTTTAACTCCTGTCCACAGAACACTTTGAGCTGTTCAGGTGACGGGCTACAGAAGTGCAGATGAATGACTGGCATTATAATTGATGCAAAATACTTTAGCGCTTGGTGGGGTAGGAAACCCAGGGTTTCCAACGATATGCGGAGAGGATGAGTGACTGCCTGACACACCTGCATGTATCTATCCAGATAGGGTGATTGCATTGCACTGATGGACTTCGCTCCCTTGTCATTGCAGGAGCTATGGAGAGAGAAATTCAAGAAGAATTCACGTAGGACATGGACTAAGTAATGGAGGAGGTAAGTGAAGCCAAGGGTATTTCCAGGCTCTGGTGCAGCAACATGAGGCAAGAAGCAAAGGGTCGGCATTCCTAACAATCTGGTGCTTTACGTTTACATGGCACTCCGGAGTGCGGCGCTCTACAGCAGTGGTTCTCAACCAGGAGTATGTGTCCCCGGGGGTATGCAGAGATCTAAGGGTACGTCTACACTTACTTCCTGGTTCGGCGGCAGGCAATCGATCTTCTAGGATCGATCCCGGAAGTGCTCGCCGTCGACGCCAGTACTCCAGCTCGGCGAGAGGAGTACGCGGCATCGACGGGGGAGCCTTCCTGCCGCGTCTGGACCCGCGGTAAGTTCGGACTAAGGTACTTCAAATTCAGCTACGTTATTAACGTAGCTGAATTTGCGTACCTTAGTCCGAAGTGGGGGGTTAGTGTGGACCAGGCCTTACAGGGAGTACATCAGCTCCTCTAGATATTGGCCTAGTTTATAACCGGTACATAAAAAGCACTTAGCAAAGTCAGTACAAACTAAAACTTCATACAGACACTGACTTGTTTGTACTGCTCTGTATACTATACACTGAAATGTAAATCCAAGATTTATATTCCAGTTGATTTATTTTATAATTCTGTGGTAGCAATGAGAAAGTCAGCCATTTTTCAATAGCATTGTGATGTGACACTTTTTTGTATATTTGTCTGATTTTGTAAGCAAATAAAGTGAGGTGAAACTTGGGGTACACGTGACAAAATCAGACTCCTGAAAGGGGTACAGTAGTCTGGAAAGGTTGAGAGTCACTGCTCTACAGATCACCTCATCTGACTGGATGGGAGCCTGGTGGCTGCCTGATATGTCTGTCAGTGTTTGAGCAGCCTGGGTGCCACCTGAACAAACAAGTGCTGCCCCAGTCCTGGATGGAGTGACACAAGTTCCTCCTAAAACCCTGTCTTGCATTTTAAGCTGTTGAAATTTGCTGTGGGCTCTTTTGGGGAGACCTGCTGGTAGAGAGGGGCTCTCTAGCTGGGAGCATTGGGGCATGTAGAACTCCTTTGCATGCCACTACCCTCTCCATCTCTTTGCAAGAAACCATGTGCAGGCTAAGCTATGGCAGGCCAACACTGCAGCATCGCTGCTTGTGCTGCATTCAGCACGGCCATGGGGGGAAAAAAACCCTTACACAGGGTATGTATGATAGCCAGAGGGATAAACCAACTTGTCTGACGAGGATGTGCAGGCTGCCTGTCTTCTCTAAGGGAGTGTCTGCCAGCCAGGGCATAAGGCCTGTTGTTGGGATTTGCATAGGGATGTGAGTTGATCTTGTGAGCATTGATGTGAACCCCAGATTAAAGATCAGACTGGCATGAGCTCTACAAACCTTATACCCAATATGTTCTTGAATCGGGAGGGGGTTGGTGGTGAGGGGGAGTTATCTGTCCAGAATGATCCTAATATGGTGCTGCATATTCTTTCCCTAAGCGGAATGATCAGACCTCAGCAAAGCCGCTGTGACTTCCTGGCATTGGATTGAGTGCCATAACACTACTGACTGGGAAAGCCGTCCCATGGAGAGGAGGCCTCTACTTCTCCCTGCACAGCAGGAGATAAAGCTGCGACTCAGCCTCTCCTCTTCCTCTCCCCCTCGTGCCTCACCAGAAACCACCTCCTCCTCCTGGAGTCTGCCTTGCACGGAGGCCAGAAGCAGACTGCCTGCTCTGATGCACCACAAGCCTCTGTGTACGTCTTTGTAACTATTTTTAATGTTTGCACAATTATCTCTTTTCTACTGGGCTGGGTTTTAAATTATAAATGTTACTGCCGTGGGTGCAGAGTTTTAATAAACACACTGTTACCTCTGAGTGGTTTAAGATTATTTTTTGTACAATTTTTTAAATCGTATGGGTGTTTGTTTTAATGGAACCGTATTTTAATAATGTACTTTTTTTTAAAAAAACAAAACAAATGAAATAATATATCTGTCATTTTAGATCCCTGTGGCTGCTGTAACTGGTATTTGAATGAGGCATTCTGGTTAGGTTTTGTTTGACGGTACTGTTAACTGGTTTTACGGATTTGGGTAGAATCTATTTTTGTAGCTGTTCAGATTGGAGGAAATTTAATCGAACTTGATTTGTCTCTCAACACTACGTTGCTCTTTGTGAAATAAATGAAAACCCTCAATTACCTTTGTGGTCATGGTCTGCTCCAGTATCTGTCACTTCGACAAAAGCAGGGGGTTGAGACTCTCACCAGCATCTGCTCAGAAACTGACATGAAAGGCCAGTGTTGCTGACGAACCAATTCTAATCAGTGCATGTGTCTGCTTAGAGGGAGGAGCTGTTAGCCTTCACCTTCACACTTGCCTCCTTCACCCACAGAAATCCTCCACCCCCTAGAAATCTGATCTAGAAGCACTTCTAACTCTATCCCATAGTAATTCATAACATAATTAGAAAATCCTGGGGACTATCCTGTGCTGGTACTGAAAACTAGCTTGGGCACGGGGCGGGAGAGGGGAGGCTGTACAGTACATCCAACCAGCTGTGAGCCTTGTGGAGAAGCTTTGAGTAGGAGAAACCCTTTTGTAAGAAATCTTTCCCTCCCTCTCCATCCCAAATCATGTGTTATCAAGCTAAAATTGATCTCTTGTTTTCATTACTAGGCCGTTAATCTCTTCCCCACTCCACTTCTGTTGGAGGATGGATGTTGGTAAGGAAGAGGTGAATGTGGTGGTCTACTGTTCCAAATCTACTCAAAAGACTTATGAAGGAGAAGTTGGACTTGTTTAGACTTCCTGGTACTGGGGGCTGCATAGCACCTGTGTTTGAAGCAGTAACTCAGCTTTTTCAAGTGCTTGCTCATGTCCATTCACGTTAGGTTTGTGTGCCCGCCACATGCACCAGTGCCGGACGTTTTTTCCTCAGTGGTATCTGTAGAGGACCAGCTCTGGCACCCTCTGGAGTGGCGTGTGTATGCCACAGTATAAGGGGCACTGCCGGCTCCCCCCACCCTCAGTTCCTTCTTACCAACAGTGAATATGCTGGAACGTCCTTTGCTTTGGCAAACCTCCCTGTCCAAACTGTTCATTGTGAACTTTTCTCCTGTAAATAGTTATTAAAGTTATTAGCTAGTTCCCTTAGTGTGTTAGCTAGTTGGACCACTTGTCCTCTTTCCTCCCTGCCTGGACTTCTATAACTGCAGACCAATGGATCCTCAGTACTGTGGCTCAGGATTATATCCTCCAGTTTTTCTGCTTCCTCCCTCCCCGTCCCTCTTCAGGGACCCCTCTCACAAGAGCCTGTTTTGGCAGCAGGTGCAGGGCCTTCTGCAGGCGGGAGCCGTGGAGGAAGTCCCTCTGCACCACAGGGACTAGGGGTTTTACTCCCGTTACTTTCTGATCCCAAAGGCCAAAGGGGGTCTGTCACGGAGTTGGGGGAGACAAGGCCCTGCACCCCTGGCTTCCTGCGATTCACCATGACTCTCAGCCAGCCAGTAAAAGAAGGTTTATTTAGATGACAGGAACACAGTCCAAGACAGGTCTTGCAGGAACAGACAACAGGACCCCCTCAGTCAGGTCCATCTTGCGAGGCCAGGAGGTCTGTCTGGCCTCCCCTCCATTTTCCCAGCCAGCTCCAAACTGAAACTCTCCAGCCCCTCCTCTGCCTTTGTCCCTTTCCCGAGCCAGGAGTCGCCTGATCATTGTTCTCCAACACCTTCAGTTGGCACCTTTGTAGAGGAGGGGCCCAGGCCATTAGTTGCCAGGAGACCGAGTGTTCTTCTTCGAGTGCTTGCTCATATCCATTCCAGTTAGGTGTGCGCGCGCCGCGTGCACGATCGTCGGAAGATTTTTGCCCTAGCAACCCCGGTGGGTCGGCTGTGGAGCCCCCTAGAGTGGCGCCGTTATGGCGCTGGATATATACCCCAGCCGACCCAGCGCCCCCTCAGTTCCTTCTTACCGCCCCTGACGGTCGTTGGAACTGTGGAGCGCGGCATAGCTGATCTCCACTCTCCCTAGCTTTCTCATTTTCATTAGTGTAGATAGTTGTATATAGTTGTTATAGTCCTTTAGATAGTTAATTGTTAGTTTTTTGTTTAGTTGTAAATAGTTACCGGGGGTTTAGGGGATTGTCTTCCCCCTTTTCCCCCCGGCGCGCAGCCGGGCTCATGCCCAAGGCTCCTGGCTTTAAGCCGTGCGCGTCCTGCGGGAAGCACATGCCAACAAGCGACCCGCATAGCTCCTGCTTGAAGTGCCTTGGGGAGGCCCATCCCGCAGATAAGTGCCCTATCTGCAAGGCCTTCAAGCCGAGGACGAGGAAGGAGCGAGACTTCAGGCTCCGACAGCTCCTGATGGAGGCGGCTCTGAGTCCGGACCCTCCTTCGGTGCGCAGCGTCCCGGCACCGAGCACTTCGGTGCACAGCACCCCGGCACCGAGCGCCTCCGTGCGCAGCGCCCCGGCGGCTCCGACCGGCGCGAAGGATAAACCACGGCACCGACCGACGTCGGCACCGCGCCCGCCTCAGGAGCCTCGGCGCCGATCGCTGTCTCCGGGCCACAAGAAGGTCCGCAAGACCCAGGACAAGACTGCGCCGAAGACGCCGGCTCCCTCAGTGCCGGGGGTAGAGCCGCGTCCGCCGTTGGACCGCCCACAACAGGCGGCCCCACCGTTGACTCCGGCACCGAGGCCGTCGAGTCCGGTGCGGACTGTTTCCCCACCTAGGTTGGTGGTGGAACCTTGTCTCCCGTCCACCCCGGAGACATTTGCAACGGCACGGGACCTGATTGCCTTTACCGAACCGGGCCCGTCACACCTCCCGGCACCGGCTGCTCCGCGACAGCTGCAGTCCAGGGGCAAGCCTGCCCTGCTGCGCCCGCCGTCTCCATCCCCAGACGTGCGGCACCGTTCGAGGTCCAGGAGCACGTCCCGACGCCGCTCGGAGTCCCGGCGCCGAATGTCACCTCGGCACCGGTCGTACTCGCGGCACCGATCACCTTCACGACGCCGTTCCAGATCCCGGCACCGTCGTGACGACCGGCACCGCTCGGGCTCAAGGAGGAGCTCCCGGCACCGGTATGAGCGCCGCTCGGGCTCGAGAGGCCGCTCCCGGTACCGGGCCTCCTCGAGATCTTCGTCCCGCTCCAGATCGGGCTCTCGGCACCGAAGAGACTACCGGCACCGATCCCGATCTAGATCTCGGCACCGTTCCCCGGCACCGGGCAGGGACAGATCGCCCTACGACCGGCACCGATCGGCACCGTACCATCCGGTACCGGTGTCGGTGCGCTCGGCACCGCCGTGGCCATCGAGGTCGGCGTCCCGTTCCTCGGAGGCGGAGGCCACCCACCTGGAGGAGACAGCGGAGGACCCGGCGCAAGCTCCTGCGCATTGGTCCTTCTGGACACCGTGGGCCTACCACCAGGCGCAAGGCGCCCCTCCTTCTGCGTCCCGCTCGGCACGCTCCGAGCCCAGAGCCCCAGAGGCCACCATCTCCCGCCCCCCACCAGGTGGTATGGAGGCGCCGGTACCCACTCCGGTGGGGGCCCTGGTCCCAGGGTCTACTGACGCTCAACAGGAACAACTGGAGCAGGAACCACCCTTGGACCCCTTGCCACCGGGGGCATCTTCCTCCTCCTCCCCCGACGAGGCGGTAGCGGGCACATCCGCCATGGGTCCGCCTCCTATTGACCTGCGAGCGCACCAGGACCTCTTGCGAAGGGTGGCACGCAATATGGACCTCCAAATTGAGGAGATCGTGGAGGTTCACGACCCCATTGTAAATATCCTGTCAGCGGACGCTCCCTCTCGAGTGGCGCTACCGTTGATCCCGACCATTCAAGCTAATGCCACCACCATCTGGCAGACTCCAGCCTCGATTCCACCCACGGCCAGAGGAGTGGAGCGGAAGTACTTTGTCCCCTCCAAAGACCATGAATATCTGTATACCCATCCTCAGCCGTGCTCACTGGTGGTATCATCGGTGAATGCACGGGAGCGCCATGGCCAGCAGGCCGCTGCGCCCAAGTCGAAGGACGCTAAGCGCTTCGACTTGTTCGGACGCAAGGTCTATTCGGCGGGGGGGCTCCAACTCCGAGCGGCCAACCAGCAGGCGCTCCTGAGCCGCTACTCCTTTAACTCCTGGTCCTCGATGGGGAAATTTAAGGAGCTGGTTCCCCAGGAGTCGAGGGAGGAGTTTGGGGCTTTGGTAGAGGAGGGTATGCGGGTGGCGCGCACCTCCTTACAAGCCTCGCTAGACATTGCAGACTCGGCAGCTAGGACCCTGGCGTCGGGGATAGCCATGCGGCGACTCTCCTGGCTCCAGGTCTCTGGCTTGCCACCAGAGCTACAGCAGACGCTACAAGATCTGCCGTTTGAGGGACAGGGACTCTTTTCAGAGAAGACTGACGCGAGGCTCCAAAACCTCAAGGACTCGCGGACAATGATGCGCTCCCTGGGGATGCATGTCCCGGGGCCTCAGCGCAGACCCTTCCGGCCACCGCCACAGAGATTTTACCCTCCCCCGCCGCGTCCTAGACAGGACTTTGCCAGGCGGCGGGGTCGAGGGGGCAGGCGGAGGTCGACCGGCCCTCAACCTGGTCAAAACCAGGGACAGCCTAGGCCACCTTCAGGGCCTAGGCAAAACTTTTGAAGGTGCGGTCGAGGACGGCACCTCGGCCTGTATCCAGGATCCTACTCCTCCCTTCCGGGATCGCCTCTCCCGCTTCCACCGTGCTTGGTCCCTTATAACCTCGGACCGCTGGGTCCTTCGCACGGTGGAGAGGGGATACGCCCTCCAATTTTCCTCGCCCCCCCCCTCCCACTCCCCCTCCCCGTCCCTCTTCAGGGACCCCTCTCACGAGCAACTCCTTACACAGGAGGTTTTTGGGCTCCTCTCTTTGGGGGCCATAGAGGAGGTTCCATCGGAGCTAAGGGGCAGGGGGTTTTACTCCCGCTACTTCCTGATCCCCAAGTCAAAAGGGGGTCTACGGCCCATCTTGGACTTGCGCGGACTCAACAAATTCATAGTAAAGTTGAAGTTCCGCATGGTTTCATTGGGGACCATCATCCCTTCACTGGATCCTGGAGACTGGTTCGCCGCCCTCGACATGAAGGACGCTTATTTTCACATAGCGATCTATCCGCCTCACAGGCGCTTCCTACGATTTGTAATAGGCGCAATGCACTACCAATTTGCAGTCCTTCCCTTCGGCTTGTCTTCGGCTCCCAGAGTGTTCACAAAGTGTCTGGCAGTCGTCGCAGCCTTCCTTCGTCGACAAGGGATACAGCTGTTCCCGTACTTGGACGATTGGCTGGTACGCGGCCGCACCAGGGACCAAGTGCAGGCTCATGTCCGCATGGTGACACACACTTTCCACGAGTTGGGCATTCTACTCAACAGAGAAAAGTCCACCCTGGTACCAACTCAGAGGATAGAGTTTATCGGGGCAGTCCTGGACTCCAGACGCGCCCAAGCTATCCTCCCCGACAGCCGCTTTCAGACCATCCTAAGCGTCATTCAAGGACTCAGGACTTTTCCAATCACCACCGTAAGGACTTGCCTTGCCCTATTGGGCCACATGGCCTCGTGCACGTACGTGACCAGGCACGCCAGGCTACGACTTCGCCCACTGCAGGCTTGGCTGTCATCGGTCTACCGTCCTCATCGAGACGACCTGAATATGGTGGTCACGGTTCCGGCCTCGGTCCGGGCCTCCCTCACCTGGTGGACGGATCGTACGGTGGTCTGTGCAGGAGTTCCCTTTCACGACCCACAACCCTCCCTCCACCTAGTCACGGATGCTTCATCTCTAGGTTGGGGCGCTCACCTCGGAGAGCACCATACCCAGGGCCTCTGGTCCGTGGCCCAACTAGCCCTCCACATCAACGTCAGAGAGCTGATGGCGGTGCGCCTAGCTTGCCAGACGTTTCTCAACTTCCTACAGGGCCGTTGCGTGTTGGTTCTCACCGACAACACCACGGCGATGTTCTACATCAACAAGCAAGGCGGAGCCCACTCATCGCTCCTATGTCAAGAGGCCATTCGCCTGTGGGACTTCTGCATCGCCCACTCGATACATCTTACGGCATCCTTTCTTCCTGGAGTCCAGAATACGCTGGCGGACCGTCTCAGCAGGTCCTTTCAGACACACGAGTGGTCAATTCGCCCGGACGTCATCTATTCCGTCTTCCAGAGGTGGGGATTTCCCCAGATCGACCTCTTCGCATCTCGGGCCAACAGGAAGTGCCAGGTATTCTGCTCCCTGCACGGACGAGCCCCGGGCTCTCAGTCAGACGCCTTCCTTCTAACATGGAAGGACCACCTGTTCTACGCCTTCCCTCCGTTTCCGCTGGTCCACAAGGTACTGCTCAAGATCCGCAGGGATCATGCACGGGTGATTCTAGTCGCCCCCGCCTGGCCGAGGCAACACTGGTACTCCACACTGCTGGATCTTTCGGTACGAACGCCGATCACGCTCCCCTTGAGTCGGGACCTCATCTCCCAGGACCACGGCCGGTTGTGTCACCCCGACCTACAGTCCCTCCACCTCACGGCGTGGATGCTCCATGGTTGAGTCGGACAGAGCGGCAGTGCTCGCAGGCCGTCCAGCAGGTTCTGCTGGGAAGTCGAAAGCCCTCTACGCGAACCACTTATCTAGCCAAGTGGAAGCGGTTCTCCTGTTGGTGCGAGCAACGAGCTACTTCTCCCTTGCAGGCACCTATCCCCTGCATACTGGAATACCTCCTGTCCTTAA
Source organism: Terrapene triunguis (assembly GCF_002925995.2). Lineage (NCBI taxonomy): Eukaryota > Metazoa > Chordata > Testudines > Emydidae > Terrapene > Terrapene triunguis. The sequence goes on from NW_020664543.1 coordinate 14,905,851, forward strand.
GACAGCAAGGCTTGGCGACATCCTCAATCAAGGTTCACCTCGCCGCTATTTCCGCTTTCCACCCAGGAGAACTCACGTCCTCGGTCTTCTCTAACCCGATGGTCGTTAGATTCCTCAAGGGCTTAGACCGACTGTACCCACAGCAACGACAGCCGGTTCCGACGTGGGACCTCAACCTCGTGCTCTCCAGGCTCACAGGGCCTCCGTTTGAACCATTGGCGACCTGCTCACTCCTGTACTTATCCTGGAAGACAGCCTTCCTCGTGGCCATCACCTCAGCACGACGCGTCTCTGAACTCAGGGCGCTGACATCCGAGCCCCCTTACACGGTGTTCCACAAGGACAAGGTGCAGCTTCGCCCCCATCCTGCCTTTCTTCCGAAGGTGGTGTCACCTTTTCACATTAATCAGGACATATTCCTTCCAGTCTTCCATCCGAAGCCGCACGCTACTCGTCAAGACCAGCGTTTGCATTCCTTAGACGTTCGCAGGGCCCTGGCTTTCTATATCGACCGTACAAAGCCATTTAGGAAGACAACGCAACTCTTCGTTGCAGTGGCCGACCGGATGAAAGGCTCACCGGTCTCTTCACAGTGCCTGTCCTCTTGGATTACGTCCTGCATTCGTGCTTGCTACGACCTGGCCGGTGTACCGACGCCACGCCTCACTGCTCATTCCACGAGAGCCCAGGCCTCCTCGACTGCCTTCCTGGCTCAAGTACCGATCCAGGACATTTGTAGAGCTGCCGTGTGGTCATCGGTCCACACATTTGCTACTCACTATGCGCTGGTGCAACAATCCAGAGACGATGCTGCTTTCGGGTCAGCGGTTCTGCACACGGCAATGTCTCACTCCGACCCCGCCACCTAGGTGGGGCTTGGGAGTCACCTAACTGGAATGGATATGAGCAAGCACTCGAAGAAGAAAAGACGGTTACTCACCGTTGTAACTGTTGTTCTTCGAGATGTGTTGCTCATATCCATTCCAAACCCGCCCCCCTTCCCCACTGTCGGAGTAGCCGGCAAGAAGGAACTGAGGGGGCGCTGGGTCGGCTGGGGTATATATCCAGCGCCATAACGGCGCCACTCTAGGGGGCTCCACAGCCGACCCACCGGGGTTGCTAGGGCAAAAATCTTCCGACGATCGTGCACGCGGCGCGCGCACACCTAACTGGAATGGATATGAGCAACACATCTCGAAGAACAACAGTTACAACGGTGAGTAACCGTCTTTTGTCCATTCTCTGTGCAGATAGTATCACAGGGGCCATCTTGGGCTCTGCAACAATCACACACCCTGATTCCCCCCCCCCCCCCACCTAGATACCTAAGATGCATAGGGGAAACTGCAACACCCACACCGTATTCAGAGAAAACATTAAGAACATTCCCACTTCCTCACAGGGTCTAAGACCCATCCTGGACCGGTGAGGCCTAAACAAATATCTCAAGAAGTTGAAGTTTCGCATGGTCTCCCTGACCTCCATCATTCTGTCCCTGGACCTGGGAGACTGATATGCCGCCCTTGACTTGAAGGACGTATATTTCCACATAGCGATATTTCATGGACACAGATGCTTTCTCCGTTCCATGGTGGGCTACCAGTTTGCGGTGCTCCAGTTTGGGCTGGCAATAGCACTGAGGGTGTTTACCAAGTGCATGTCAGTAGTAGCAGCTTACCTCAGCTGTCACGGTACACCTCTACCCCAATATAACGCTGTCCTCGGGAGCCAAAAAATCTTACTGCGTTATAGGTGAAACTGCATTATATCAAACTTGCTTTGATCTGCCGGAGTGCGCAGTCCGTCTCCCCCCGTCTCCTCCTCCGAGCACTGCTTTACCGTGTTATATCTGAATTCATGTTCTTATCAGGTCGTGTTATATCTGGGTAGAGGTGTATTCAGATTTATCCATACCTTGGCGACTGGCTGGTCAAGGGCCACTCCAGGTCCCAGGTCCAGTGTGATGTTGCAGTACTCCAAGCCGCATGCCACCAGGGCCGGCTCTGGCTTTTTTGCCGACCCAGGCAAAAAAGCCTCCGGCTGCCCTCCCCCCCCTGCGGCGGGGGAGGGCGGTGAGCCCCGGCGGGGGCTCCGCTCTCCCCCCGGCGGCCGGGGGGAGGGCACCCCGGGGGAGGGCAGCCGGAGCCCTGGGAGGAGGGCGGCGAGCCCCGGCCGGGGCTCCGCTCTCCCCCTGGCGGCCGGGGGGAGGGCGGCCAGAGCGCTGGGGGGAGGGCGGCGAGCCCGGCCGTGGCCCCGCTCTCCCCGGTGGCTGGAGCGCCGCGCCGTCCCCCTCCAGGTGCCGCCCCAAGCACAAGCTTGGTGGGCTGGTGGAGCCGGCCCTGCATGCCACACCTTTGGGCCTGTTGATAAACGAGGAAAAATCAACGTTAGTTCTGGTGCAGAGTATAGAGTTCATCAGAGCTGTGCACAACTCCACCTGTGCCAGAACCTTCCTGCCACAAGACAGATTCCAGAAGATGGTGGATCTCATTGCCGGACTCTCCGCATTCCCTCTCACCACAGCCTGGGTCTGCCTTCGGCTGCTAGGCCACATGGCAGTGTGTACTTAGGTCGTCTACCACATGAGGCTCAGGCTGCAGCCTCTCCAACAGTGGCTAGGGACAGTTGCTTTCCCCGTCCAGAGATCACCTGGACACAGTCATCACGATTCCACCAAGGGTACTTGCCTCTCTGCAGTGGTGGACCGACCCGAGGTCAGTCTTAGACAGAGTAACGCTCGACAATCCCTGCCCCTCAGCCTCTGATTTTGGATGCCTCCGACCTGGGCTGCAGGGAGCACCTCGGCAAGATGCAGACCCAAGGGACGTGGTCCCCAGAGGAGCTGGGGTTGCACATAAATGTCAAGGAGCTCAGGGCAGTCTGATTAGTCTTCCTGCCACATCTGACTGGCAGAGTGGTGCGGGTGCTGATGAACAACACGGCCTCGATGTTCTACATCAACAGGCAAGGGGGAGCATGCTCGTCGGCTCTGTCAAGAAGTGCTCCATCTGTGGGACTTCTGCATCCATCATTCGGTCCACCTGGAGGCTGCCCACCTCCCCCGTGTGAGGAATACACTGGCGGATCACCTCAGCAAGTCCTTTTTCTCTCACCATGAGTGGTCGCTCCATCCAGGGATGGTCCAGATGCTCTTCCAGAGGTGGGGAACTCCCCGAGTGGACTTGTTCGCCACCAGATGGAACAGGAAGTGTCATCAGTTCTGCTCCCTGCAGGGTCTCGGCAAGGGCACCCTCTCTGACGCCTTTCTCCTGTCCTAGTTGGGGGATCTGATGTACGCATTCCCGACGGTTCCTCTGATCAGCAGGGTCCTGTCAAAGGTCAAGAGCGAGAACACGAGTCGTCATGATCGTCCCAGCGTGGCCACGCCAACATTGGTTCAGCACGCTGATGGACCTGGCAGTAGCTGCCCTCTGATTGCTACCCGGTCGCCCAGACCTCCTTTCGTAGGATCACGGCAGTCTCCTGCACCCAAACCTCGCCTCCCTCTGGGTTCAACCATGTAGCGTCCAAGCCGTGGGAGGAACGGACCTGCTCTACTGAGGTACAGCAGGTCCTCCTGGAGAGTAGAAAACATTCCACTAGAGCGACGTACCTGGCGAAGTGGATCAGGTTCTCCCACTGAGCATCGGCGTGTAGCATCTCCCCGATGCATTCATCCCTGCAGTCCATCTAGACTATCTGCTCCACCTGAAGAACCAGGGCCTAGCCCTGTCTTCCATCAAGGTTTATCTAGTGGCCATCTTGGCCTTTCACTCACATGCCCAAGGAAAATCAGGGGTCTCGCACAAGATGTTTGTCAGGTTCCTGAAGGGCCTTGAGAGGCTCTTCCCACGGGTTGGAACCCAGTCCCACAATGGGACCTCAATCTGGTCCTCGCCAGACTCAGGCCCACCCTTTGAGCCTATGGGCTCTTGTCCCCTTTCCTACCAGTTGTGGAAAGTCACCTTCCTTGTAGCAATTACATCGGCGAGGCAAGTGTCAGAGCTGAAAGCCCTGATCTCGGAGCCGCCATATTCGGTGACCCCATCCTTCCTGCTGAAGGTAGTGTCCTCTTTCCACGTCAACCAGGACATTTTTCTCATGGTATTCTGTCCCAAACCGCACTCGACTGCTGAGAGGCAGCTGCATGCCCTGGATGTTCGGCGCGCCTTGGCATTCTATCTGGAACGTACCAAGCCCTTCCGCAGGTCAACCTAACTCTTCATCGCAACAGCGGATAGGATGAAGGTCTTCTGGTGTCCTCTCAAAGGATCATCAACCGGATTACCTCCTGCGTCTGGGCCTGTTATGAGCAGGCACGGGTCCAACCGTCACCTATTGTGAAGGCCCACTCGACTAGAGCTCAAGTGTCCTCAGCAGCCTTCCTGGCACACGTCCCTATTCAGGATATTTGCAGGGACGCAACATGGTCTTCGGTGCACACGTTCACAGCGCACTACGTCATCTCCCAGCAGGCCAGAGACTACTCGGGGTTCGGCAGAGCTGTGTTACAGTCTTCATGTCCATAAACTACCCGCCTCCGGTGGCACTGCTTGGGAGTCACCTAACATGAATGGACATGAGCAAGCACCCGAAGAAGAAAAGTTACCTTTTTCTGGAAACTGGTGTTCTTCGAGATGTTGCTCATGTCCATTCCACGATGTGCCCTCCTTCCCCACTGTTGGAGTTTCTGGCAAGAAGGAACTGAGGGTGGGGGGAGCCGCGAGCACCCCTTATACCATGGCATATGCATACCACTCCAAAGGGCACCAGAGCTGGTCCCCTATGGCTACCATTGAGAGAGAAACTTCCGGCATCGGCGTATATGGTGATAACACACACCTAACGTGAATGGACATGAGCAACAGATCTTGAACACCAGTTACGAAAAAGGTAACTTTTTTCTACCTATGTCCCTGCTTGCGGTGCTAATATATTATGTGCAAGCACTCCTTAGCCCTGCTGGTCTGAGGCTCTTGCTGTAGTATCTGATGGGGAAGGTGGTCAGTAATTACTAGCTAACATAGAACCAGTTACTATAAGATCTGATTACCTGTGGCCCATTTCTATGCAGTCATGGCTCCTAGATTTCGTTTATAGAGCTGTTGCCTTCTTGGCTTATAGGTCAGCATGTGGAAACTTACATTGAAGTTTTCTGACACAGATGAAGCAACACTCTTTGGATGACACAGTGAACGGTGAGATGGTTATCGTGTTGGTTGAGCTCTGCCATATTTTACAGACAGTTCATTCTGAACTCTTAACCCCATCCCCAACTTACTACAGTGAAAGTGGCATCTGCTGCCAATTTTTGCCCTGCAAACCTCATTCTTTCCCCATAACCACATGTGAAAAATCCCCAGCCCTCCCTACGACAAAGCAGCTGAATTTGGCCTTCAGGGTGCAAGGACAAATGGTGAATTTATTAGCTTTGCACAGACAGATGTTCATGAGATGGGAAATTTTGAACTTTCTTTATGGTAATAAAATATTTAGAGCTCCTATCAAACGGTTTCATAATCCATCAGCTTCCACTGCACGAGAGGAAGGTCTGTGTGCCTCCATTGCATTAGTTATAAGTGCATTGGGGAAGAACATTGCTGAACGGAGATATGAATAAGAGCTCAGTGGTGCAAGACTCCAAGTGCCTGCCTGTGGCTGAGTGTAGGGGGATAAATGGCAAATACCTCCACTATGTCCCCTTCTTCTCAGATACATTTGGCATGCTTCCAAAAGGATGCCGTCAACTCAGATCACATTTGTCTGTATTAATCTGCCCTGTAACTCCTTTAGATGCCAAAAAGCACGGGGGGGGGACTTTATCTGGCAATGTTTTGCACCTAATCAGTGTCACTTCCGTGTTTTGGTCTGTTTCACTTCCTTGTCTGGGGACTAGCTGGCTGAGAAACTGTACAGGTGCTTCCCTAGCCATTCCAGAGATGGGTTAGCGCAGCAGCTCCTATGCTTCTGCACTGAAATCCTCTGCTGTTTTAGGCAGAGGAATTGATGGAATTTACTATTTCTGACCATGAAGTGTCTTGCTAACTGTCCTGGGGAATGTCTGGCTTGGCGAAGGAGGAGATCATATTCCAGCTAATCTCCCCAGGCCCCACCAGAGAACGCTGCACACAGCTGCAGAGGGAGCAGTTTAATGGGACCTCTGCACCAGCTAGGAAAGGGAGCAGAGGCGCAGCCAGGATGGTGTGTCCCCACAGTTTTTGCACAGAGCTCCAACAGTGAGTTATAGGAGCTGGGGAGGAAAGCTGAACCCTGATGGGCTGTGAGAGCCAAGGGCCTTGCCTATTACCTCCATCACCATCCCTCCTAGGATAGTCCTGGAAGCCTGAGCCAGGGGACTGGGCGGGAGAGCGGGGTAAAGGGTCTCTCAAGGAGCATGGGTACAGGAGACTGGGCGAGACCTGCTTTGTTCTCCAAGGCCAGCCTTGCAGCTCATTTCCTGCAGAAGAGGAGCTGCTGGTAAAGGAAGAAGGCAGAGAGTAGCATAGATGCCTACATTCCCGATCACCCTGGGGGCTGCTGCTCTCGAGCCTGGGCCTGCTCTCTTGCTTGTGATTCCAGCAGGCGAGGATTTGAGTGCTATGCAATAACGGGGCGATAGGGCATAGAACCGTAAGCCACAAGGAGGTTTCCTGAGCCTGATCCTAGCTGTTGCCTGTTCAGTGAGGGGCTATAAAGAAACTGTCTCCTGCCCACTGTAGTCTTGTCTAACAAGGCCCACTAGGGTGACCAGACAGCATGTGTGAAAAATCGGGACGGGGTGGGGGGTAATAGGAGCCTATATAAGAAAAAGACCCCAAAATCGGGACTGTCCCTCTAAAATCGGGACATCTGGTCACCCTAAGGCCCACCTATGAGCTGGTTCTATCTCAGCCACTCTATCACTTCTGTTGCTATTGCTGTACCAGCCAGAAGCCATGATCAGAAATGGGGGGGGCCGTGTTGCTTCTCTGGGGCACCCAGAACTGAGAGTCACTTTGGCCATGTCTATACTTACAAGCTTACAGCGGTGTTGCTGTAACAGCACTCATCTAGCTATGTTATGCCGATGGGCAAGTGCTCTCCTGTTGACATAAAACCAGCTCAACGAGCGCCGGTAGCTATATCCACAGGAGAGCGTCTCCCGCTAACCTAGCACTGTGCATAGGAGCGTGTATGCCCGCAAAATTTGTGTTGCTCAGTGGTGTGGTTTTTTTCACACTCCTAAACAACAAAAGTTTTGCTGACCTAAGTGTTAGTGTAGACATGGCCTTAGTTGCAACCTGACTCCAGCATGAGGAAATTTGTGCCAGCTGAGTGTTACCTCCCTAACACTACCAGCCAGTCAGCCACCGACTCTTCTCTGGGCTACACCAGCCCTGCCTTTGCCCTGAAGTTTGCAAAGAGATGGACCCTGGCCACAAGTCCCTTCCAAGTGTCCCCCTGTGGTGTCCAGCCCCGATCACTGGATACCCTCAGAAATTCCAGATCTTGCTCTCAGAGGAACCGTGTCTCCCAGTTTTATCTTAGCCCACTACTCCTGTATCTCTCACAGCACTAGAGTTCAATTATAGTAAAACAACAAAATTATTTTAGACCGAGTAGAGATTCAAAAAGAAAAGAGTGATGGAAACAAATGATTACACACAAACCAATTATAAAACACAAAGGCAGGCCTACACTTATTGTTACATTTCCTAGCTAATAAAGTAGATTCCTTCTCATCCCACAGAGTTCAGTCTTTTGCAGTGCTTGCCGGTCTTTCATGAAGCACCCCTGTTCATCAAAGTACCTCTTCAGTAAATGGATGCAGTGTGTCTTTCTCCACCCTGTGATATGCTGAATCAGTCTTTTGTCTTTATTCACAGACAGGCACTCCCTTCGCTGTCCTATCTTTCTTTTTCACTTCCAAGTGGTTTCAATGTTTGTAGTTTGTGTTTGATGGTTTTCTATTGACTTTTCTGGAGTGGTGCAAAGTGGAGCAATATGTTACATAATTGCTAGCCAGGGAGGGGTGACAACTCCCTCCCACTTGAATGGGCCATCACCCAGACACATCATTCCCTGGTGACTCACTTTCACTTCAAGACCATAAGGGCATAATTTTCAATATTAACTTATTCCTTAGGTATTACCCATACACCCATCTTGCAATTATTATGAGTATTGATAAGTTACAAGCTTTCAGCAGGGACCTTACATGTTACCCTTTATGGATAAACACCATGAAAGCAGTGTTAGGTGTGGCGAGTTTGTCAGGTCTGAGGTGGGAGTTGCTTGGAAAGAACAGTGGGACCCCTTTTCCAGTTAGCACCAAGGGGCCTCTGGGTCACAGTGCTCCCCTGACATTGATACAGTGGAGTTAGCCACTGGCTATTCTACAAGGTCTCTGCCCTGAGCAGCTTACAGTTGCATATGCTCACATGCATCCCTTGGTATAGTGCTCACACCCAGGAGGCTCTGCTGCTGACAGATCCGCTGTGGGGGCCTGTGAGTATGACTGCAATCTGCCAGACTTCTACGGGCTGCGTTCCATAGCTGTGCTCTGCTTTCAGAAAGGGCAGTCACACCAAATGCCTCCGTTCCTCCTACTGTGTGTAAAGAAATAGTGAATGAATGTACAGTGCTCCTCGTGGTCTCTTCCCACTCCCACCCACAGCTTGTTTGTCATATCAACAGCTTGTGACACGTTCAGCACCACGGGTGTTTGCACAGCTAATAGTTGTGAGTGGTATTTGTGCATAGTCTGCTGCTTTCATATGGCAACTTAAAAATAAAACACATTAAAGGTCGATGTCCAAGTTTGTCATCCACTTGGTGGCTTTCGGTGACACAGAATGAATCAAGGATGTCTTTCTGCAGAAGGGTTTTAGAGGACAGTGTTTCACTAGTGTTCCATGGTTTGAGTGTCTTCTCCACATTCAAATATTGGGCTTCCCTTCAGTTTTCATTTGTGCAGTGTGTAATTGCAATGCCTGTGCTGTGATCTATATCTTATGTGGCAGGGTGAAGCCAGGTGGTCGGTCTGTAGGATATGCAATCGGATCTTGACCCCACTGTTTTCTCAGAGCCTCTCTCACTTGTCTTTTTTGGTGACAGTCCTGAGGTTTTGAGAACTTTGGCCAAAGGACATGGGGTTCCTGGACTTAAGACTGTGTCTCCAGGGGTGGAGGGAGGGAGTTTGGAGATCTTCATAGATGGGCAACTGTGGGTTTGTTGTTATGCGGCCGTATTCTCATATGTGCATGAGAGGAAGATGGCAATCTTCATGCAGTGCATCCTGTTAACTGCTTTGGCTCAACCAATGCCATCACCATGGAGACGCCGATCAATGGCCTTGTCTAAAAAGCAACTCAAGTGACAGTCTCAAATGAAATGGCCGTGTGCAGGCCAAACATGAAACATAAAATGTGCATAGGCTGAGACCTCCGTAAAGTGGGGTCAAAGCTGAGCGTCTGCCCAGTTAATGAGACTTGGCATCTCCTCACACTTCTAGACTACAGTGCTCTGATGGGAGCCTCTCTGGTATTCAGCAATTGTTCAGACCCTTAATGCGCTCTCCCTGCCAAGTCTCAGCTTCTGTCAGCACCGGCACTGGGCAGTGCTTCTGGAAATGAGATCAACACTTTCTCAATACTATGTGGCTTGTGAGATCTCTGGTAACTTCAGAGGCAGAGAACTGGGCAGCTACCAGCTAGCAAAGATTCTTTGTTCGGTCATGGATAATCTCATCCAGGCCATGGCATCTTGCTAATGAATCACCCTTGTTACCAGGTAAGAGAAGAATTCATCTACAGCAGACCTTGAGGGCCCTGTATAGCACAAGATTAAACTCCTTCAATAAAGTTTGAAGAAAATGAAGTTTTTGTGGATTGTTCTTTAAATAAACTATTGGTGGCTGACAGTCGACTGGTGAAGCCCTGTACAGGTGGTTGCATCATCCATAGGTTTATGTTGCATTATGTCTATAGGGGGATTTCCAGTGCACAGTATGACTCTGAGACTTCCTTCCCCGCCTCACAAATCCAGCACTGGACAGAGCCAGATTCAATTCCAGCCGCTACAGGCTCTGTTTACATTAGGATTTTTCCCTTCTCATAGTGGAATGGTGGGGAATTTTGGCCTGTATTTTTACAAGCATCACCTGCAACAAAAATCTGCCCAGGGCTCCTACTATTCCATTCACCAGTGGTTCGCGTACCCCTGGGGTATGCAGAGGTCTTCCAGGCGGTACATCAACTCATCTAGATATTGGCCTAGTTTTACAACAGGCTACATAAAAAGCACTAGCAAAGTCAGTACAAACTAACATTTCATACAGACAGGGACTTGTTTATACTGCTCTATACACTGAAATATAAGTACAAGATTTATATTCCAAATGATCTTTTTATAATGATATGGCAAAAATGAGAAAATAAGCAATTTGTCAGTAATAGTGTACTGTGTCACTTGCATCTGAAGAAGTGAGGTTCTTACCCACGAAAGCTTATGCTCCCAATACTTCTGTTAGTCTCAAAGGTGCCACAGGACCCTCTGTTGCTTTTTACAGATTCAGACTAACACGGCTACCCCTCTGATACTGTGTCACTTTTGTGTTTTTATGTCTGATTTTGTAAGCAAGTAGTATTTAATTGAGGTGAAACTTGGTGTACGCAAGACAAATCAGACTCCAGAAAGGTTGCGAGCCACTGCCATATACAAATAGGTCTCTCACCTAACTCTATGCCGTAATTGTGAGGGATGTTGGTGTGTAGGGAAGTGACATCCATGGAGGCAAGGATGGTGTTCTGACGGAGGTTGTTAATGTTGCAGAGTTTCTGGAGGAAGTCGGTTGTGTCCTGGAGGATGCTGGTCCTTTGTGTGGTGAGTGGTTTGCGGATGGTTTCTAAGTCCCAATATTTCTTCAGTAAGAGAGCTGTGGCCAAATCTGAGGGTTCCCTTGTTTGTGTACCTTGTAGAAAGTCCCTGGGATGTGCGTTCATGGAGGATGAGGTTGTAGAGTTTCCCTTGGAGTTGTTTGGGGAAGGAATGATGATATCCTATTCCTGGGTAAACTGTGGTGTGGGGTCTCCTTTGAGTTCTTTATAATAGGTGGTGTCAGAGAATCGTTGGTTTGCCTCATTAATGTAGTTGTCATGGTTGCGGACTACTATGGTGCCTACTTTGTTTGCTGGTTTGATTGCTATTTGGTAGTTGAATTTCAGGGACTGTATACCTGACCTCTCAGTGGTGGTGGATGTGCTGTTTAAGATTTCCCGAAGCAATCAACATACTGATCAAAAGTGTTGTTTCATCTGCTGTCGGGTGTCAAGTCAGATGATTCTTTTTTCCTATGATTGTTGGTGGTGACTTGGTAATTGTGGGTGATGTTGCCATTGTTGCAAAAGAACAATGATAAAAGACAAAAACACACTATCACACAAAAAGAACAGGACTTAGAGACTAACAAATTTATTAGAGCATAAGCTTTCGTGGGCTACAACCCACTTCTTACAGACTAACACGGCTGCTACTCTGAAACACTATCACACTTTTCACAAAACGATCACCCTATATCTGACCTTCTAGTCCTCATCCTCAAGGGAAACCTGCACAATATCTTCAAAAGATGAGCTTGGGAGCGTAAATTCATAAATTTCTAGACACTAAAAATCATGGACTTAATAGAAACACTGGATTTATGACATATTACAACAATCTGTAACCCACTAACCTCCCCCCCCAAAAAACCTTTTTTCCTCCCCACCACCCCATTGGAGAGGTGTTAATGGGCCATTTCACCTTGAATGGTCCCTTGAAAGATGTGTTAACTACTTATGCTAAACAACCTGTTCCACCTTGTAGTTAACTGTGACACTGAGTACGTTTCCTGTCCTGGGCCTGAAGAAGAGTTCTGGGTAAGCACGAAAGCTTGTCTCTCTCACCAAAAGAAGTTGGTCTAATAAATGATATTACCTCATCCATCTTGTCTCTATGAGCTGTATTGACATAGTAATAGAGAGGGGAAAGCATAGGGATAGTCTTGGTGTAGTGCTGTAAAAAGCTCTGCTACAAGGCTTCCTCCAAAGGAGGAAAAACACCCCTTCCTCCTTATGAAGATGATGATGTATTCTACATGTTACACCACAGGTCCCCAAACTGTGGGGTGTGCCCCCCCCAAGCGGTGTGGAGGAACGTTCGGAGGACTGGGGAGGGAGTGCCACTCAGCCCCACTTTGCTCCCAGCTCTGCTCCGGCCCCACCCCCAGCCTCACCTCCGCACCTGGCACCAGTCTCAGCTCTGCCCCCAGTCTCAGCCCCTGGCTGCAGCTCCACAGCTGGCCCCACACCTGGCCCCAGCCTTGGCTCCCTTACCCCATCTGCATCCCCCACCCTGGGAGGTGCGGCCCCGCTCCAGACCCTAGCTCCGGGGGAGGCCTGTGGAAGGGGTAAGGGTGGGCAACTGAAAAGTTTGGGGACCATTGTGTTACACTTCTGGGAGTATTATTTTGGAATCCAACTTTAAGTGTTTATACTGCTTAGAAGGAGGACGTGAACTAGACTACTCAATACAGTGAAATGCTGACAATCACCTCAGTCGGTGTGAGATGATGAATCACCAGCAATGAAACTGCTTTGCCTGCAGAGCATCTGAACAGCTCTTCCTCTTCCTTTTTAAAGATTGCTTCTGCATTTATCTGAGTCTTAAAGTAGCAGCCGTGTTAGTCTGTATCCGCAAAAAGAACAGGAGTACTTGTGGCACCTTAGAGACTAACAAATTTATTAGAGAATAAGCTTTCGTGGGCTACAGCCCACTTCTATGCATCCGAAGAAGTGGGTGGTAGCCCACGAAAGCTTATGCTCTAATAAATTTGTTAGTCTCTAAGGTGCCACAAGTACTCCTGTTCTTTTTGCTGAGTCTTAAAGTGAATTAATAAGGAAAATTTGGAAGGGGTGGAGAATACAGTCCTTGTAGTCTCTTAAATTAGAGTGAAGTTCCAACAGTAATGACTAAAGGGCCTCTAAGAGCGAGGGAAGAGAGGCTTTGCTCCCCTATTTTCATGCACCCCTGGATTGTAAACAAAATCTTATATGGCTCCGATCAAATGTTTTGGTGTCCCGCCAAGTCAATGGTTCTCAATCTATTTACCATATGGAACTCCCTGTGTGTTGTGTGGGCTGCATCCACACAATACATATACTACCTGTATGGCCCTGAGGATGTCACATGAGCCACAGCTGTGTGCTGATTGGGCCATGGGTTGAAAACCACCGCTCCAAGCCCGACTAGAGCGCTGGGTTTGTCCCGAGTCTCCCCCTACTGCACAGCACAGCCCGTGTCTGTATGAACCAGGCGAGTTAAGTGCGTGCTGTAGCCCCCTCTGGTGGTTAGATAAGTCTACGTCTGGCCAACCTGAGCCTGAGAAGGAGCCAGAATTTACTAATGTAAATTGCCAAAGAGCCACAGTAATGCATCAGCAGCCCCCCCATCACCTCCCATCCTCCCGCGCCTCCCGCCCGCCAGCAGCCCCGCCAGTCAGCACCTGCTGCAATTAGCTGTTTCACGTGTGCAGGAGGCTCTGTGGGGGAGGAGCGAGGGCATGGCAGGCTCGGGGGAAGGGGTGGAGTGGGGGCAGAGCCAGAGGTTGAGCAGTGAGCACCCCCCAGCACATTGGAAAGTTGACGCCTGTAGCTCCAGCCCCGGAGTCAGCGCCTATGCAAGGAGCCGCATATTAACCTCTGAAGAGCCGCATGCGCCTCCGGAGCCGCAGGTTGGCCACCCCTGGTCTATGTTCACTACTCATTACTCTACCTATTGTGGTTGCAGGGAGATGGTGGGCCTAAGCCTGCCCAAAACTAAAGGCCCCCTCAACTGAGGCAGAGGGGGCCAGTGACCCCCAAGCCACAATAAATGGGCTGAAATGAAGGTCAATGGGAAACAAGCAGGGAACCAGAAGGGGACACCAAGCCCAGTGCTCCTCAAACGTGTCCCAGGGGTCAGTGGACACCACCCAGAGGAACTCTGCTCGGAACAAGGGATCGGAAATAGGCCCCACAGGCACAGAGCACCCTGCCCCCGTCTGGCTTCCTCCTCCTGGAGTGATGGATGGCCATCCTGGCCGGCGCCAGAAGGAGGCTGACAAGGAGGTCTTGCAACTTTGGGGTGTGCATCAATGAGGCGGTGCAGGGAGAAGTGCAGCCAGAATCTCTTACTGAGTACGAGTTTCTGGAGGAGTCGGATGAGGGGCTGCAGTCTGACGCACCCTATGTAGATGTGTGCCAGGGTCTCCCTCTCACTGCAGAAACGATAGTTGTCGGGGGAGTTCATGACTTGTGCTAGGTACCCGCCAGTGCTCACAGCTCCTTAGACGAGTTGCCAGCTGAGAACTCTGGTGGGCTTGGAGCCAGAGTACACTACACAATCATTACTTCAGCTCAGATAGCAGAGGTATCATCTCTAATGTTGGAGGTGCTGGGTTCAAACCCGGCTGCTGACCTATGCAGGTGGCCATTTCATGCACCCTCTCACCCACAGACCATCTCTGAGACTGACTCCTGCCTCTAATGTGGGATGTGCTTTTGCCTGCTTGTTCTCCCCTCAGGCCTAGCAAGGGCAGCCACTCTATGCTTCTGGCTTCCCAGCCTTCGCCTCTCTTGGGTGGAGACTCGCGTCTCACTCCAATCAGAAAGGAGTATATCCAGGCTGAATAGTACCCTGCCTTCACTGTGTTATTCCCAGCAAAAGACAGGCTGCCTAAGCAGGCCCGTTTGCTCTCTTCAGAGACTAATACCAGTGTGATTTCCCAGTTATCAGTTACCACACACAGCTCTTTTTAAGCAAGCCTATTTTATTCTTAAGAGAAAAGCATTACAGAGAAAACATTAAAAACACAAAAAAACCAACGTGCATGCTAATAAGCTTACCAGAGAGCACTCCCACCCCCCAGCACCCTCAAGTCCACAAAGGTTTTGATCTGTTTCCATCCTTCCAACCCTTCCCTAAGGCTTCTTCCCCACCCCCCACCCCTGGACAGAAGGTTCTGTCCGTTTGCTGGATCAGAATGAAGGCCCCGAGTCAGTTTAAACTTTTATTCAAAAATCCTTTCTTTGTTGGTCCCTGGAGAATCCAGGTTGGGTCTCTGAACTATCCTCATGTAACAGGTGATCAGCAGACAAAAGGTCCCCCCACTCAGGACAAAGATATAAAGGCTGATTTAGTAGGTGGGGGTTTGCTATCCCCTCCTCTCCAGGGCTTCCTAGGCATTCCACTTAACACACACTGTCCCAAAAGATCAATCATGTCTGCTTGTATTGGTCAACATCGTCTTTTGAAGTTCATGCTATCTCCCAGAGATCGCATTAATTCTCCTTCCTCCTCAACAAGCTTCATATAGTCCCGCAATAGTACACCACCATTTGCATTTTCAATACAAGGGACCCCAAAGCTATCACACGTAATTCAATCAGGTTTAACTTAACCAAGGCTTGCCCAGGATATTGCCATATCTGCCACAGCTACCACCACCACTTGCAGGTGCTCTGACACCGTGGTGATGGGAAGAGTAGAAGATTGAGCGTGGTGGAGCCTGTGTTCTCCCTTCCAGGTAGGACCCGCTTGCATTGAGACTCTTTTCTTTCCGTTACAGAATTGAGGAGGATGCCTACAAAGTGGCAGATTAACCCCCAGAGCACCATCATGGTCCCTCTCAGTAAAACCCAGCTGAAAACAAATGACTTGAGATCATGTTTAGTCTCTGTCTTCAAAGCTAGTCCAGTAATAGGGTGATGGCTAAGGTAAAATGGAGAGGAGGCTCCTATGTAAAACAGGACAGGGTGAGGGTCTTGCGAGCAGGGCCAATCTGCACTCTACAGAGGAGGGACTTCCTGGAAGAAGCTGCCTGGTTCTCTCAGGGCCGGCTCCAGGCACCAGCCTACCAAGCATGTGCTTGGGGCGGCACCTGGAGGGGGGCGGCGCTCACCGGGGAGAGCGGGGCCGCGGCCGGGCTCGCCGCCCTCCTCCCGGCGCTCCGGCCGGTCGGGGAGAGCGGGGCCGCGGCCGGGCTCACCGCCCTCCCCTGCCACGCTCCCCGCCGGGGGGCGGGGGGCGGCTTTTTTGCCTGGGGTGCCAAAAAAGCCAGAGCCGGCCCTGGGTTCTCTTCTCTATGGGGGGAGGCAGTAATAAGACTCTCCTAGGGCTTACATTTTCCATCATATGGGAGAAGTGGAGGAAAAGCAGCAGCCGGTGAGGAGGCAGGAGGAGGAGTGAAGTGCTAGCTTCTGCTATAAATGGCATTTTGTCCCAGGCCACTGCAACATCTTCCTACTGCTTGCTTTCCGTATAGGGGACGCCTCTCCCACCTGCTCCTATACAAAGTAAACGAGGCTAGAATTGTTCCTCTGGGGAAACAACTAGTGAAAAAAACTACACTTCTGGGTGGGCGAGCTGCTTATAAAAACGCTAGATACACCTCTTGATATAGGTGTCTGTAAGCAGCTCGTGAATGCAAGACGAGACTGCCCCTTCTGCATGTCTGTCCCGTTCAGCTTGCCTCTGATGCAAAGTTCCTCCATCTGGCTCCTGATGTTAGCTTGTCTGTCCGCTCTGGTGTGGTGGTAGCCTGCTTCTGAGCTGGGCCTTCAGGTCTGCCAACATTTCTCTCTGTTCTGTGCCCAGCTCTTCTTTCTAGGTATCTTATAGAATTTGTTGCCCATTTATACCCCCAATGTTTTCTGGAGATATGACTTCTCCGAGTCTGGCACATTTATAGCAAGCATTTCAGATTTGGCTTAATTCATTTTAAATCCAGACGCTTTCCCAGAGGCATTGGGTTTCTTCAGATACTAATCTTTCCAATCACAAGCTGGACCTTTATTTGCAGTGTGCTCTCTCTCCAAAATTCTAATGCTTTCCAAGTGTTCAGACACTCCGTTGCACCAGGGAAATTCTTCATAAATGGATTGCCATGGTTACCACTGGTCCAGTGCTAGCTGTGTCAGTGCTCAACTCTGGACAGCTGCTGGAGTCTAGCACCATGTCACCTAACCACACTCTGAGCAGATCTAACTGGTGCAATACCTAAAATACTGGTGGCCGTTTAACGGTAGCACATCACCCCGGCAAGACCTGATCTGCTATTAGCAATGGTTGCTAGCTTCTGGATAAAATTTCAAGTTGCCAGACATTCTTTAAGGATGTGTCATACCCCGCATAAACCCTGCTGCGCTATGGGATGGTGGGGGAGGGGAGGTAGCAAAGGACTGTTTGTGGATTGTAGTAGAGGCCAGTGGAAAAGTCTTGGCCCTCAATTGAAGAACTATGGACAAGGTTTTCCAAGAATGAATAAAGATTTTTCGGTACCCAACTTGAGGTACCTTTTTTTAAGGAGCTGAGATTCAGAGAGCAGATGCTCGGTGGATCCCTTCAACATGTCTCATGTTGGGCAGCCAAAGTCCTTAGTTTCTTGGCAAATTTTAGCTCACGGCACTTTTCTTTCTTTCTTAAGCTTTCTTCAGCCATTCAGCAGTTGAGTCAGGGAACACAGCTGTGCTGAGTTTTACTCTAATAATTCTATTAGAGACAGAACAGCATGGTATTAGGAGCAATAGGAAGATGCTTGTATCCATTTTAGCCATAAGCCCGAGGCCTGTTTGGCATGTGTGAGAAGAATGGGATTTATGGGAGTCTGGCACTTGCCATTTTCCCTTTATTACAGTTAATCTAGAAAATTGTTTTCTTGACATCTGCCTGGTTGCAAAGTCCACATGGATCCATCACCTGCTGCTGGGCTAGACTGGCCCTGTTGGAGCTGGCTTTACGTCACAGACTAATTGGTCTGGTTTTCAGAATAACTGGCTTCTATCCGTTGGGGCTAGAACACAGCTGTGTGACTGGGTCACAATCCTAAATTCAGCCTTGTAGAGCATGTCATCTCCCACAGTGCCTGAGCCAGGACCTGGTGGAGTCAGGTGGGGGTTCCCATTGGCTTTAATGAGAGCAGGATTAAGCCCTGGGTAATGAGAAGTATCAGTATGGCTAACAAGTTAGGCCAAGGTTACCATACCAGGGCTGGTGGGTATTGGCAGGAAACTTTTGCCATCTCACAAAGCCATTCTATAACATTTGTCCTTTGATGGTGTTTTTCACTCAAGGATCCCCAAGCACTTTTCTTGGGATTCTCTCTGAGACCTTTCCACTCGGCTTATTCAGAACACTTCATCCAGTTCTCTGGGATCCAAAAAAACTCAATTCGATTCCAGCTGGTCACCCAGGTTACTTTATTAGGCATGTAACAGCTCTTTGTCCACACTGGCTAGGCACAGACACAGGGGGTTGAGGTACAGGGTGATACCACAATTCCAATTCATGTCACGCACCACACAGTTAATATACATCTTTCCTAGCTACTAACATCTCTGCTTCTTGCATGCAAAGACCAATCGCTTTGCAGATTGCATAAGGACCAATCGCTTTTGTTTGATAAACCTTATAGACCGTACAGAGGTACGTCAGGATTATTCTTTCCTTGTTACAGGTTGGGTAGCTGCGGCACAGAGAAATTAATGGACCTGCACTAAGGACACACAGCAAGTCAGTGGCAGAAAAGGACTATAAAGGAGGAATTGTCCATATGCTATTAGCCTTGTGTCTAATATGAATACAGGTGTTTCCGCTCTAATACAGCTCAGCCTCCATGTCCCACCTTCTTGCTAGGAGGGAAGTTTATACTGAGCCATGGAGGTAGACAGACACTGGTGGCAGTCTGCAGCCTGCACCTGGCAGGTGAGCGCTGAATGCCTGCACCATTACAGTGCCATTGGCCTGAACTGCCAAGGGCCACTCAGATGGTTAATTTTGTCAATGCTGTTAGAACGAAATCTGCCAGGTCTCCTGCAAACCTCCCTGGCTGGGGCTCATCACTTGAAAAACAGGCAGTCAGTGAACACCTCTCTCTCCTAGACGGCTCTGCCAATCCACCTCACTCCTGACCAGCCTCACCCCCCTATTATCCCACTCCTAGGCCCCCCACATCTCTCCCTAGGGAGTTCACTCCTGTGCTGACCTGCACCCTCTACCACTCCAGTCCAGGATCCCTACGCTAGTCTGCCAATGCACTTCAGTCCTGACTTGTCCCACCCCTGCGATAACCACACCACTCTGCTCATGTACCTTGGTCCTGCCCTGGCTCTTCTACTGTTATTGACCCCTCCCCACAATGTGTGTGCACACCCCAGTCCTGAGCTGCATCAGTTCCTCATTATTCCACCCCTGGGTCTCTCTCAAGCATCAGCTGATGCTGTGTCATATTGGGTGTTGGTTCAGTGATGTGTCCAGAATGGAATGGGCTACAGCCCACACTGGTGGTTGGGAGGAGAAAACTTGGTGTTTTAATTCACAGGGTGTCACAAGCCCTTGGTGTCACAAGCCCCAGACACCAAGGCCTTGTGACACCCTGTGGATTAAAGTAATGTTTCTACTCAGAACATCAGCACATTAGAGTAATGTTTCTACTCAGAACATCAGCACCCTCTTCAGATACTATGGTGATTGGGGAGGGGCCTGTAAACCCCCAGATGGCTTACATCTCTTCTTTAAAAGAGGAGCTTAGAATACCGAGCTATCCCTTTAAGAAAAGATTGTTGTGTTAATGAAACTATGTGACTATCACATTCATCCCCATCATCCACCCTTGATTAACTGAAGCAGCGTAGGTATAAACTGTCAGTTCACAAATTGAGCTTTTAAGGCTCAGGAGTGTATGAGTAGAGCTCTCTGAGTTTAAAAGGAAATGATTTTGTGTGTGCGTGTCCTTGCCTTGGGCAGGTATTGGCTGAATACAAATGTCAGTCTCCTGCTGTTTTCAGTTTTTCCTCTTATTTTGATTATAAATTCACCAGCAGCAGTAAGTGGTTTATAACATGGTCTGGTGTTTATGGGCTGGTATAAGTGGTCAGAGGTTTTATCTTCCTCCTCTCCCCCGTTAAATTAATCTGTAGGGGTTGTGAAAGTGAAATGAATTATATTAAAGAAATAGAATGGATTAAAGAAATGCTGTATGTGCCTTTAAGTAGAAATAAGGAATGTTGAGATATAGTTGTCAGGAAGAGAAACATTAAGATATAGAACAATAGGTCCACTTAAACTAATGGTCGGACATTAGCCGGAGATCGGTAAGAGTTAGTGAGGAAATAAGATGTGTGTTTTTGCCTCAGGTAAATTTATCAGGCTTGCTCTCTTTTGTTCCTTTGTTAAGTTCGCGCCCTTTTATCTCTATAAAAAGGACAGTTTGAGTCTTGCATAGGGCTCACATTATTATCTGTATATGTTGGCATAGCGCTGTGCTAATAAACAGAGTGGTCTTGACAAATTGTGAGTCCTGATTCTAACTTTGACAGGGTGATGTGGGGAAGAACTGGGCTGCAGAAGCAAAACCAAGGAATCTAGAACTAAACTAGCTGCTTCTCAAAGATTCCTCCTTTCCAAAAGGGGTGTGGAAGCGCTCTACTCACTCTTTCTTGTCAACTGTCTGTAATGGGCCACTCTCTTACCACTTCAAAAGTTATTTTTCCTCCCTTGGTATCCTGCTGTTAATTGATTTATCTCATTAGACTGACCTCACACTTGGTAAAGCAACCTCCATCCTTTGTATTGTAAAGCATCCCCATGTATTTATACCTGCTCCTGTATTTTTCACTTCATTCATCTGATGAAGTGGGTTCTAGCCCACGAAAGCTTATGCCCAAATAAATTTTAGTCTCTAAGGGCTGGTCTACACTACGACTTTAATTCGGATTTAGCTGCGTTAATCCGAATTAACCCTTCACCCGTCCACACTACAGAGCCAGTTAATTCGAATTAAAGGGCACTTAAAATCGATTTCTGTACTCCACCTAGACGAGCGGAGTAGCGCCTAAATCGATTTTGTTAATTCGAATTAGGGTTAGTGTGGCCGCACACCACCGAATTACTGTGTTTAAATTAATGGGGTAGTGTGGCCGCACACCACCGAATTAATGTGGTTAAAAACCGAATTAAGGTGCTTAGTGTGGCCGCGCACAATCGAATTTATACAACCTGTTTCCCAAATTCGAATTATCTAAATTCGGATTAATCCCGTAGTGTAGACATACCCTAAGGTGCCACAAGGACTCCTCCTTGTTTTTGCTGATATAGACTAGCACAGCTACCCCTCTGAAACCTTTGCTCTGTGTGTGTATAAATGTGTTCTAGCAGACACTGGAGTTCTGATGTGCCAGAATCTTTTGTGATAGTGGTGTGTCTATTTCCCCCTTCTCCCCCCCCCAAACAAAAATAAACAGTAATTTAGCCCCAAATATCTGATTTAGACGTACTGGGAAAGTGGTGCTTTGGGTGTAACAGGGCTATTCCAAGGTTTCCTGACTAGGATTAGGGCACCTGTTGTGCTAGGTGCTGTACAAACATGGGGAAAGACAGATTTTGCCCTGAGGAACTTCCAATTTAAGAAAACAGTCCTTAGAGCAGAAACAGGGGAATCTGCAAAGTCCAAACATCTCAAAGGTGCTAGGTGTAGGAATCTGTCCTGCGTACAGAACATCTGAATGCTCATCCTGAAATATCACTTCTGTCTAATCTAATCTTTAATGTGACTCTTAGGAGTTAGCGGCTGGGGGTGGGGAGGTGGTGCAGCTGCCTAATTACTAATCAGCTTTTTCTATGTCAAGTAAGGAGCCTGCATCTGAGAAGACATGGGCCTTGGGAGGGCAGGTGCTGGGTGCAGCATTCTAGCTGGTGGTTAAGTCTGGGAGGAGGTGTTGAGAAGGGGGGAGAATAGAACTCCTTCCTTTCCTTACTCTAGTCTTGCAGGAATTAATCTCTTCAAGGAAATATTGTAGCAAATGAGTTGGGTTTGCTCACCTCCCTGAATGCTATAAAGCTTCTAATCTCAGCTTGCTATCCTTCAGTGCCTTCTCCATAGCTTGGTATGAGGGCCAGGTGCTGAGGGGGGCTTCAGGAGACAGAGGACAGCAGTGGACTGGAAAATTCTTTGGCTTTAGGTTCAGCTAGCACTCCTAGACTTATGTAGTGCAAAAACCTGCCTTGGGGCCTGTTCACACAGGGGCACTCAGAAGAAAATGAATTAACTAAAGGTTGAGCCTCTGCATTAGCTACAATGAACTAAAGCCACTCTCATGCTAAGTGACAGTGTCCACACAGGGGTTTAGGTGCATTAACTTAACCCCTGTAGTTAATTCATTTAAACTTTCCAGAGTGTCCCCACATGCCAAGCCCTTAGTTTGGTACATATTAATGCCAAATATGAAAAGGAGTGAGTTCCTCTGTAAAGAGACAGAAAAACTGGGCAGTAGGCACTTGGCTTGGGCCTCTGGTAGTTCTGATATGTCTGCCCTTAATTAGTCTGCTGTCCTTTTCATACCCTCCCATTCCACCTCCTGATGAGGGCTGGGCAGATACTCTGATGTGCCCATAGTACATGAGAGCAGCTGAGAGGTTCCTAAGCAAACTGTGACCCTAGTTCTTCTTGTCCATTCTCCATGCAAGGAAATGACCTAGTTATAACTTCAGCTTCTCCATTGCTGAGGCAGGCAAAATAAACTTGGGTGCTCGGAGGTATGTCTTCTAGCACTGCAGTGCTGGCTTAAATCAATTCCTCCCTTCCAATCAGGTTCTGTCAGCACGTGGGCAGGGCAGTGTTTCTGAATACCAGACCAGCAAATCCTGCAAACCATGACTCTTGATTTCCTCAGTGCATTCAGAAGCAGAGAACTGTGCAGCCACCAGGTAATAGAAAGCCAGAGAGTCGCCAGTTCCATACCACATCTACCCTACCTGATGTAAAACCTGCATTCTCATCTATGCGTGCATCTCTTACTAATGCTTTTCTTCCTGGGTTACAGGGTGGGCAAGACTCTTTCTATAAAATGGAAGGTGAACCTCTGCTTCTTCCCTGGACAAAATTAAACTGCCAATAAATTCAGACTTGCGCTATATACTGAGGAAAATAAGTGTCTTAGTGGCTGGACTTTTAGGAGTTCATAGCATCCTCATGGGGTACATATGAAGTGCATTTATGATTAAAAGGCAGATGAAGCTTGGAGAGTGAAACTATTGCCTTCCACTAAGCAGGGATCTCTTATCGATAGGGTCTGGAGTGGGGGAGGGGTATGGGCTGGTCCACAGTGGAGGTTCTAGTGCACTGATCAACTCTCATGAGGCTAACGATACTAAGGCAGAGAGCATTTTTGGTGGGAAATATTGCAGTGGCCAATAGCATATTTTCTAGCCTTCTCGTCTGTTCTCTGGGCGTGGTTATTGTCACAGACATGGGCCCCAAACACATCATGTAGACTTAATAAAAAAAAAAAAATTGCTGCACAATCCTCTCTCTACCCCAGAATCTCATTGTGTAATGCTTCAGCATTACCAAATACACCAGGCTTGTTCTAGCCTGTGCCAGGGACTGAATTTTAAGGTTTTTTTTTAAAAAACCCTCTCACCTTTCAAAAATTGAAGCATTCTGTTATGACTTGGTATCTACCTGTCATTGGATAGGACTCAGGCTGCTTATATGGCAGCTGGGCCATTGTTTTCCTGCACACACCTCTGCTCCCAGAAGGTAGCAAGCTTGGCCTCCTCTGCAGTGAAGAGTCAGGTGCTGGTGGTGCGGCCAGGGCCGATGGGGGGGGGGGGAGCTGGTACAAATTACCGGGGCCCGGCTTCCCCGCCCTCTCGTTGGCCCTGTTTAGCCGGTCCGCCCTTGCTGGGGGGCCCAAACATTTTTTTTCACCGGGGCCCGAACCCGCTCTCGGCGGCCCTGGCATGCGGCAGGCGCACAGGAGGAACAGAATGTCAGAGCTCCTCTTCAGAGCTCGCCAGCTCAGTGCATCCGGCATGTTAACTGTCAGCGCCATGGGTTCTACGGTTCAGTGGAAGCTGCTTTGTGTCTCCCCCATCCTCCAAAACGACATGCGGAGTGACCGTGTCAGTCAGTACAGGCGACTGGTATGCTTCAACAGAGCCCCTTTCCCCCAGCATCCCTCTGGAGCCGGAACTGTGCAGGGGAGATGCCCCCCACCCTGGGAGTATAAGGACTCCGCTGGTGCCTTCCCTTCCCTCACCAGGTGGCCTGGGGGGAAAACTAGAGAGAGGAGCCAGCCACTGCTTCCAGCTGGTAGGCCAGGAGCCGCCAAAGCCAGCCCTGGGAGGTTCCAGCCAGACCTGCAGGATGTTCTGGGACCTGTGCTGATGGGCTGTTTGCTCCAACGCTTCCCCTCCATTTCCCACAGTCTCTTCACCTCAGCTTCACTCCACACTTCCCCTCCCCCTTCCCTGTGTAACCGATCCCCCTCCTAAGTAAACCCACCCCAAAAGGAAAAAATATCACGACACCAATGTCTGTGTCTGTCTGGGATAGGCAGACCAGGCTTCCTCCTGCTCCCTGGGCGGGCTGTACCCATCTGTTGGAGACGAGGTGGGTGAGGTCAGACCTTTGACTGGACCAGCTCCTTGGTGGGACAAGCCGTACCCACGTGTCGTCTCCTATACTCAGAGTGTCAGCTCTCCGGGGCAGGGCGCGTCCCGTTGCTCTGTGTCTGGACACCACCTGGCACTGAGGAGTCCAGGGGCTATGCTCAGACAAACAATACTAGTTAGGAAGAATTTTTCCCTGCTGGCTTGGTATTCCATACCTGTCCACCTGTTTCTTATGCCTCCCGCTGCTGCTGCCTGTGGTCAGCACCAGGCTCCTGGTGTGTGTGGGGGGGTGGCGGTGCTATCCTCCCACAACGCAGCCTCACTTCCCATCTTTCCCCGGGCCTAGCTGCGTCTGGCCACACAAGAGGTAGAGGCACTGAAGAAGGGAAACGCCAGGAGGTGAACTCTTCTTGTCTCCCTGCAGCACTTGGCCCTCTTCCTGCCCACACCCACTGCGCTGGCTTGAATGGCTGGGCAGCCCCTGCAGGGTGCCGCCCTCCATGAGGCGAAAAGGAGGGAAGATCTTTTCCCATGGTAACGGACATGGTGGTAGTAGGAGCCAGTAGATGGCACTGTTGCACATGGATTGACAAGTTATTTTCCTCACTTGTGAGCTGTGCAGGGTGGTTGTACAAATGCTGTAGTCGTTCTGCCATGTAATTTCTGTGGTGGGGTGGGGAGTTATTACAGGCAGCAGAAGAGTTCGCTCCCTGCCTTCATCTCTTTAACTAGAATTTATTTTGGGGGCGAAGTTCTTTCCTGGGCACTGGCCACTGGTGCTCAGGCTGAGATTTCAGACAGGGCCATTTGTGACCGCCTCTGTTCGAGGGCTGGTAAGTACAGTGTAAATAAAACAAGTTGCAGTGAAATATACCCAGACTCCACATCACTGAGTTCTCCTCCAACAGGAAGTTGACCTGCAACCCCCAGAAATCTTCTACTACATGGCAGACGGGCGATTATATTGTTTCCTTCACTACTCTGTCGGGAACAGTCCTTGCCGTGGGCTCTTTGAAACAAGACTGCACAAGGTACAGTAGGACCTCAGCGTTACGAACACCTCGGGAATGGAGGTTGTTCGTAACTCTGAAAGGTTCGTAACTCTGAACAAAACGTTGTTGTTCTTTCAAAAGTTTACAACTGAACATTGACTTAATATAGCTTTAAAACTTTACTACGAAAAAGAAAAATGCTGCTTTCCCTTTATTTTTGTTAGTAGTTTACATTGAACACAAGACTGTACTGTATTTGCCTTTTTTTTGTTTTGGTCTCTGCTGCTGCCTGATTGTGTACTTCTGGCTCCAAATGAGGTTGACTGGTCAGTTCGTAACTCAGGTTCTACTGTATTAATAAATGTACAACAGGGCCAGTCCTTCACTGGCCAGCAGGTGGACTAGATAATCCAAAGGGACTTTTCAGTTTGTAGCTTTACTGAGCTCTGAATAGAAATTAGCCAGGTGTGTGCTAGGAGACTTCATGGTCCAGAACATGAATAGTTCAATCAACCCACCAACCGGCATGTGCCCTGTAAATGGAGAGGAACTGGCACTTCGGTTGCAATAAGCACTAAGGTGTTATTGAGCATTGCAAAATGAAGACACAAGGGACTAGATGATTCTAACAGACAGGCTCCTACTAGACAGTAGTACAGTCATAAACTCTCTTCTGTTGACCTAGCACTGTCTACACTCAGGGTTAGGTTGGCATAGCTACTTCTCACGGGTGTGAAAAATCCACACCCCTGAGACGTGGCTATGGTGATGTAAGTTCCCAGTGTAGAGCAGCCTTCACCCAGGTAGACCAGCCCCACGAAACTTTCCCCTGGTTTCCCCCTCCCTCTTGCTCCTGTGCAAGCTGACATCTGTCTTTACAGTAGTCCCAGGGAAGCAGTGTTATGAGTGGTGCCTAAAATGACTTGTTTAAAAAAAATGACAAAGCCCAAAATAACAGGCAGAGCAAAGAAGGAAGAAGAAATAGACTCAGCACTGTCGCCATGGACTAGGACCCCATTGTGCTAGGTACTGTACAAACATATTTGTGGTCCATTCAGTGGAGAGGGCAAGGATAAGGAAACAGGGCCAAGGTGGCACCTTCAGGCCTCGCTTGGAGCACATTGCCATTGCCTGCACTAGACCTATTCCCTGTATAAATGACCAGAGGGTGCTATCTTCCAGCACCGTTAATGTGGCCACTTACACCAGCACTATATTCAAAACATCTAGATGGGGCAAGGCCAATAGCACGGGTGGTCCTGCAATCCCATTGATAAAGGGAGTAATGAGGCAGGGACAGTCCCCTCCCGCTGAGGATGCTGGGGTTAAGAGAGAATAGGGCGCAGGACAGTGGGTGTATAAGAAAGGGGACATCCCCAGCCCACGTCCCCTTCAGAAGAGGAGCCTGCAGTGCCCAGCTTTCTCTGTATGAAAAGGATACTGCAGGGGTTCTCAAACTGGGCGTCATGACTCCTCAGGGGGTTGCGAGGTTATTACATGGGGTGGTCATGAGCTGTCAGCCTCCACCCCAAAACCCCTGTTCACCTCCAGCATTTATAATAGGATTAAATATAAAAAAAGTGTTTTTAATTTATAAAGGGGGTCGCACTCAGAGGCTTGCTGTGTGAAAGGGGGTCACAAATACAAAACTTTGAGAACCACTGGGAAACTGCATTAGTGAAACCAGGTGACCATTATTTTCACCTCCTCAGCCACCTCTGATTAACTAACCTCCCCTCCCGTCTGGCAGCTGGTTGGATATAAATTGTCACTTCCCAGGCTGAGCTGTTAGGGTGCAGGAGAGCAAGTCTAGTTCTGCTAGGAAGCAAGTTTTAACTCTTAACTTTAGCTGTCTAAAAGGCATTGCCTGAGTGGGGATGGCTGTCCTGTGCTGCTTGAAGGGTCTCTTCTGGTTTTTGATTAGGCTCCCTAGCAGCAGTGAGTGTTTTACAGTGTTATCGGGGGGGAGAAGAGGAGTGGTCCAAGCTGTGCTGTTTTCCTGGATCTGCTCTGTAGGGGCAAGACTGGGAGCAGGAGAGGAAAAGCTAGACTAAGGCCTTGGCTACACTGACGCTGTACAGCGCTGCAACTTGCTGCGCTCAGGGGTGTGAAAACGCCACCCCCCCCCAAGCGCAGCGAGTACAGCGCTTTGGAAACAAAATTAACAAGTTCAGGAGCCAGGGGGTGGGCTCACAAGCAGAGAACTGGGTAAGGGTCCGTGGAGCATAGCCCTTGCCATACTACCTCTGTCCTGCTTGTTGGTCACTCCGCTGAAGGTGGTGGTAGCTCAATGCTTTTCTCTCTGTTTTTCCGGAATTGGAAGACTCCCCCTGTAAAGTGGCTGATGAATCACGAGCTCCACGCTGGGGCAGATGTCACCTGTCAGTATAGCTGGAGCATAAAGCACTGGTGTGGATAGATTCAGGTACTGAGAGGGGAGACTTGAAAGTCTCCTGTTACGTTTAAGCATGGCTATAGTAAAGGACTATATCAGAGTATCAAAACCCCAGCTGGCTGGAAACATTCCATCCACTTCTACTAACTGACCGTTGGATTTCTGACCATGGAAACTTGTGTAAATTGTCACTTCCTCGGACTGTTTTTTGTTGGAAAAGCATTTTTTTCCCCCCGCCATAATGTTTCCTAGGGGAAACCCTATCACTTTCTGACCAGCTTTAACAATAATCCAAAACCTGGAGTTCTCCAAACTACTGGGAGATTATACTGGGGGGAAAAAACCTGCATGTGACCCTGGAAACCAGCACCTTGTGCAATTAACTTTGAACTTGTATGCCAGCTTGGGTCTGAAGTTCTCCTGTATGCAGAACTCTCCATCAACTTCAGTGGGAGTTAAGCAGGTGGAAGTGCTTATCATATGCCCTCAAGAAGTGCCAATTGCTAGCAAGGAGTCAAACCTGAGACTCTTCTTCCAGCTCTGTAGTACCTGAAGGCAATGCAGAAGGTATCAACTGGGGTTCAGGAAGCTACTGCTTTAATTGGGGAGGGTTGTGAAGCAAACAGCATTGCTTGGTTCTGCCTAGCTAGATTATTGACTGCAGTCCATTTGGGAGTGACAGGGCAGGGTGCTTATGCAGTAACTGATGTTGGGTCCCACCAGCCCTTATCCAGGACTCTGGAAGCCAGTGAGCCTGCTAGGTGAAGGTGACACACACAGTGTGTTGGGGGCACAAGGTACATCGGTGAAGGGAGGCCTTTATAAAGAAGCCACTAGCTGAGCAACTCCTTGCTCAGAACAGTTGATGAGGAATCTCCTGCAGTCAGAGGGGCCGTACTCAAAAGCAGAGCAGCTGAGAAGGTATTTAAATACTTCCAACCAGTGGGTCATGTGTTGATTCTTCATCTTTCACCAGCACTAAGGGTCTCTTTAAGGCCAAAACACACGTAGAGGAGGGAGCATCTATGTCAAGTCGTCCTCCCTGTTTCCCACAAAAGAGTAAAGCTCATTGCAGGAGTTATCCCTTCCCCTTTAAGAAGGGAGTGTGTAGTGGCAGGAATAGTAGAGGCCCTGTCTACACAACAAACTTGCTGGCAGAGCTGTGTCAGTCATGGGCGTGATGAGGTGTGATTCCCTGATAGTGCCGATGTAGATATACGAACAACTGTACGTATGCTGGTATAGATTTCGGTGGAGTAGGGGTTTAGATAAACTAGACTGACAAAAGCACAGCTTTGTCAGTGCAAGTGGAGTCTGGTGGTATAGCATAGCTCCTTGTGCAGATGTGACCTGAAGCTGTTCTCCTTTCCTCTTAACTTCAAAGTTGATCTGCTTAAAATGGCCAAACAACCTGTCTGTGCCAATGAAAGCTCTGTACTCTTCTTTGTCACCCAGGGGATGTGGAATAAAACTTTCCTCTAGACCTGCAGATGAGGGGTATCTTCCTCTGATCACCTTCCCTTCCCTCCCCTCCTTGAGTATGGGGTACCTTGCCTCTGTCTCTAGATGCTACACTTTTGTGCAGGAGTAGAAGTGCCTTCCAAGCAAACTGATTGGGATTCTTCCCCCAACACACACATCCTCCACCCATCTAAGCTGCCCACAATTTTGAACAGCAGTGTTGTCAGCTCTTATTGTGACTTGTGATTTATTTTTTTTGGGTGGTGGTGGTTTTGGGGAGGTTCCCTCTTAAAAATCTTTGTTCCTGGAGGCCTGTGATTAGGTAAGAGTATCAGTTTTCACTTTAAAAATAAATACAGCCAGTTTCTGGCCTTCATGCTTGTGAAAACATGAAG
Organism: Terrapene triunguis; assembly: GCF_002925995.2. Classification (NCBI taxonomy): domain Eukaryota; kingdom Metazoa; phylum Chordata; order Testudines; family Emydidae; genus Terrapene; species Terrapene triunguis. The sequence continues at coordinate 14,935,544 of NW_020664543.1, forward strand.
TGTGCCCTAATGGCTCAGCAATCAGAAGGCAAAGAGAAACCCGTAACTTACTATTTAAAATCTCTGATACTTTTTTTGGGGGGGGGAGGGGCTGATTCATGATTTTTGTAAATACTTGGGGGTGGCTATACTGAGAAGAGGGGTGAGAATGGGGGAACTAACCCCCCACACCCTCATACACCAGTAGACTGCCACCCCAGAAAGTTTGCTAGACTGGGGTGAGATTGGTGGAATACAATGTTCAAAGGAAAATAATGTAGTCCTCTTCCTAAAGTACATTATGCTCCCAGAGAGTCACAGCTTGGGTTGGTTTGAATCCCTCAGTCCTACTTCATCTGAACACTGTGTTTAATGATATGGTTCCACTTTTGTGCCACCCCTTTAGTTTCTTGGGCCTTGTTCGGGCAGCTGTTTCTATAGTTTTGTTAAACCCTGCTGGAATTAAGATATTTTTCATAGAAAACAATTATTAGTGGACAAGAGCAGTGCCTGCCCTTTTCAATAGCTCTGATCTGGCCTATGAACCAGCATACTCAACATCCGGCCTCTGAGGGGTTAGTGACATGGCTGAGCTAATACCAAAGTCACATTATGTGGGGATTCTTAAATCACTCCACCAACCACCCATGCTGTGAGCTCCTATTCATGGTGGTAGCTGTGTTGGTGATGCGGTCACATCTGGTTGTGGGCAGATGCAACCACAGCTACTTCCCTGTTCCTGAAGGTTCACTTGCTAATAAAATATCATCCCTATAGCTAAGCGCCCGTGGTTAGCTCACTTGCTGGTGCACTAGTCTCTGGCCAGCTGGTCACCGAAAAGGACTTTTTCCATTAGTAGATAGGCTGTTTAAGCAGAGGCACCCAACTTTGTGAACTAGTCCCTTTTAAAGAAGGGTTAGGTGGAGGTAGTCATCCCATGTCAGGGCATCTCACATGCATAGGGAGAGAATAGATTAGTCTGTTAATAAAGAAAATAAGAATCTGTCCATTGAGTATTAGGGGAGTTAGTTTATGCTACTATGCATGTTTAACTTGAATATTGAAGCAGGAGACCCTGAGGGACTTATCAAAATCCTTCACTTTTATTAAATCTGAGATTGCGAGAACTGAGAGATCAAAGCAGTTCAGGAGAGGTAGTCCCTTTCTTCAAGAGCCCTCCAGCACTGTTTGCTTGGAGCAGCAGGAGTTATTAGCAACTTTTAAATTGCCTGGGATCTTTGACCTTAGTAGAACACAAGGTCACATGGGCTCCAGAATAGTCCCTGTGCATACCCTTAGGCTGCAAACCAATTAATGCTTTGTATGCTTTCAGTCAGGGGTGGCTCCAGGCACCAGCGCGTGCCTGGGGTGGCAAGCTGCGGAGGTCGCCCTGCCGGTCGCTGTGGAGGCGGCAGTCAGGGAGCCTTCGGCGGCATGCCTGTGGGAGGTCCGCCGGTCCCACGGCTTTGGTGGCAATTCGGCGGTGGATACGCCGAAGCCGTGGGACCAGCTGATCTCCCGCAGGCGTGCCGCCGAAAGCCGCCTGACTGCCGTGCTTGGGGCGGCAAAATACATAGAGCTGCTCCTGCTTTCAGTAAGGTGACAACACTCCTGAGAGGCTTCACCTCTCTCCTGCTCAAAGCATCCCCTCTTTGAGAAGTGGCCAGGGATTGCCCAATTAATTAAAATTAATAATCCAATAGCACCTAGAGGCTAGGCACTGTGCAAACATAGTAAATGACACACCCTTCCCTTGAAGGAGCTCCCAAGCACCTCTTCCTCAACCCACCATCTGCAGTGAACAAACACCAGGTGACCTCTAAAAAAAGGGATTTATTTTAAAAACACAATTGTCTATTTAAAATGGAGGTAAAGGACAGCTTAGCCGGAGTCCCTGAGTTGGGTGCTGCTTCAGGGAATGCTGCTCTGACGGGCACTTGGCTCTGGCTGGGAGAGAACTCCTCATTACACTGAAGTCGTAGGAGCACACCAGCCGGTCCTAGTGAACAAGAGCCCCATGTGTCCACTGGAGTCAGTACTGGATGTACCGTTTCTTGGGTGGGAGATGCTCACTCCAAGCAGTGTCTCTGGGCCGCTTGGCAGCCAGGATAAGGGTGGAAACGGAGGCCGTGGCCCTCTTGGGGTGCTGCTCAAAGCCACTGCCTGCTGCTCCCCAGAGGCTCTGCTGCTGGGGGGCAGCCTCATCTGCTTTCCTGACAGGCAACGCGCTGTCTGTCTGAGCGTGAACAGCCTTCGTGCTCCTGCAAGAGCCTCGTCTCCTTGGCCAGGGGGTGAATTGCCGGTAGAAAGATTCCACCTCAGAAATGTCGGCGGGCTCAGTGATTGCCATGGCATCTACCAGGTGACTGTACTCCAGAGGGACCGGGCTTCTCGCACTCTCCTCCAGAGGATGGGATGCTGGTTTTCTTTTCCGTACCTCTACGTGCATCTTCCTGTTGGGGGGTAACAGCCGCGGCCTCTTCCTCGGAGAGGAGCCCAGCAGCAAGTCTGAAGCACAGATCTGGAGGAGTTCCTCCTCAGAGTCCCCTTCCCAGGCCAAGGGGAGTCTTGCCAGCTCCTTGTAGAAAGGACCTGGATCTTTGTCACAGGGTCGTATTCCAGCTGGAGTTCTGGGTGTGTGCCCGGAGCAGCCCCCAGGTGCCACAAAAGACACAGGGGTGGAGTCTGAGTGGTCCAGTGCAGTCACCACTGCCAGGAAGTAAAGTGCATTGTCACCAGGATGGCAGCTAGGATGCAGCAGAGCCCCCTTGAGAGAGAAAGGTACAGGCTCAGCCCCAGGCCACTGCCCCTGGGTCGGAATGCTGCTGGGGGACGGGCAGTTTGGCACTTGCGGGGAGATGGGGCCAGACTGGAGTTTCAGCTTTTCATTCCAAGCTTGTAGGAACTTCTCCCTGCAGGACCTGGGCCCGTCTAGCCCACTCCTGCAGCACCCAACTTTCTCAACCTGCATGGCGGCTGTGCCCGGGGCAGTGGGGTCTCTGAGAGGTAAAGGGTGAGAAGAGAGCAGTTAATCACTCTGAGAAGAAGGGGTGTGAGGTTTTGGGCAATCCCTTTGGAACCTCCTCCCTCTGCTATCAGATCGCTACCCAGGAATAGCTGGGCTGTTGCCAGGAGACTGCAGGTTCTAGAACAAATGCTTCAGTAGGCAGCTCTTGGCCCAGGCCCTGGCATCTGTAGCTGGATCAAGCAGAGGTGTGGCCCCTTCAATGTCATAAGCACTGTGATGTCATTGCTACCTCCAATGGCTGCTCCATGTGCCCTGCTAGAGTAAAATTCTGCCTGACTGAATAGCACAGGCTGCTATTTACATAGAAATGGTCACTAGCCAATGCCACAGCTATGAATTCTCCAACCATAAGCTCTTTAAGCTAGCTGCACTATCTTTGAAGAGGCAACTTCTACCAGTTACTATGGCTCTCTTCATTGAAGGATAAAATTCCTGGCTGGGGCTTTCAAAGGAGCCATGAGGCGTTTGGGCACCCAATTCCCAACTCCCAGCCTATATCACTGCTATAATAAGGTCTCTCACTGCCATGCACCTCAAATGTGCAGATACACAGGCTTCAAGGGAAGCAGCATGATCTAGTGCTTGGAGCAGGGGCTGCTGCAGTCTATTCTCAGCTCTACCACTGCATCAGTCATGCTCTGTGTCTCAGTTTCTCCTTCTGGAAAACGTGGACACTACCTTGCTCACAGTAGTGTGGGACCAATTAGCATTAACACAGCCCACTGTGGGCGTTGAGGAAAAGTCTGCAATATACTAAATGCCAAGTATTATCCTACCTGGGCATGGTGTGGATAGACAGCAGTTTCTTGGTAAAACGGGTCTTATGATGTATTTTTCATTGAACTGTAAAATTAAATTAATGGAGATATCCCATCTCCTAGAACTGGAAGGGACCTTGAAAGGTCATCGAGTCCAGCCCCCTGCTTTCACTAGCAGGATCAAGTACTGATTTGCCCCAGATCCCTAAGTGGCCCCCTGAAGGATTGAACTCACAACCCTGGGTTTAGCAGGCCAATGCTCAAACCACTGAGCTAACCCTCCCCCCAAGAAACATGAAACACTTAACACTTCAGTTCCTTCTGCCCTTATGTCCCCAAGCCCATTAACCTCCCCTGGGAATTTTCAGGTGCCCTGCTCATAATTATTCTAATCTTATTTTACGGAATTTAACTGAACATTTTGATCCTCTTATTCAGAGAGAACTTTGCTGCCTCCCTATGGATTAGAGGGGCCACTACTCATGGGAGAACAGGCTGGGTGTACAGGCACATACTAGGTCTGTATCCCAGGCACTTAAGTAACTGCCTCTTGCATGCACAGGCTGATCGTAAAGTTGATGGGAATATTTCCATTGACTCTAACAAGATTTAGATCTGCCCCATAGCCCATTGTTCCCAATTATGGAGAGAACTCTCCAAATGTGAGCTTTTAGGATCAAAGGGGAACAGAGACTGCTCCCTTTCCAGGGTCAGACAGGGAGCTCTGGGGATTAGTAGTGGGAGAGTCTGAGCTGGGCCCTAGTGTAGTCCACAGGGGACTTGAGTCTTTCAGCTAAGACCCTAATAAAGCAAAGCACAGCCCTGTTGCACAGTGTAACACAATCTTCCTCCAAAAACTCCATGGAATGCTTCAGCCCAGACACCTGCCCCTCTGGTCAACCTCTGGGCAGGAGCAATGGGGGGCCAGCTTCCAAAGTTCCACTGCAACAGGATCACCCTAGCCCCATTGAGCTACAGACAATTAGGCAACAAAGCGCTCCTGAAATATTAAAGGGGGTCTGTTTTCAAAGGTGTGTTGCTTAATTGTTTTGGTTTCCTATTGCCGTCATGAATACTTTATCTGACCTCCTCAGGTTTCCTCTGGGGATGAGGCGCTTGGATACCTTAAAAAGGCAGTGAGGAGGGGAAAGAGAGAGAGGCCTTATCAGCTTGGAGCACAGAGTGGCCAATGGTCTGGAAGGCCATGTGCTAATGAAAGTAGGGAGTCTGGAATTTTCCTGCGGAATGTGGCTTCCTTTTAAAATATTTCCTCCCCGCCTTCTACCTGCTGCAGGTGTCTCCCACTGCTCCCTAGACTTTACGGAGCCACAGAGTCTCCATTCTGATATGGCTCTTCCTGCCATCCCCCCAGTGCAAAGGGTCTGTAAAGCCAGAAGATCTGACTTCCTTGGTATAGGAATCCCTGGGTGCCCCATCTCCCATATACACAGCCCGTACAGGCATTGGGTGGGAAAGGTCTGCCTCTGGTTGGAGCGTCTCTATACTTTGGCCATTCCTGGCTGCTGGAATGTCCCCTTGGGGCCATAGGCAGCTGGCCCTAAATCAGAATAGCCCTGAGGCTGCTCTAACATACACATGGGCCAAACTGGCCCCAAAATTGGGGAGCTTCTAAAAGTGGCATGAAGCTCTCTTTGCCCTTCCCCAGCAAGGCCTGCACTGAGCACAGCTGGCTATATGCCAGAACCAAGCTCGCTGTTTTTTCTCCTTGTTCTTCACACTTACAACCAATTGGCTGGGTTTGGTGGCACTTCTTCCAGTCCGGGGGGGGGGGGAAAACAGAGAATAAGACCAGGGTAAAATGGTTTAAACATTGCCTGCACTTGACAGCTGTGTGTCATTCACAGCTCTTGGAGCCAAAGGTTCTGCGTGGGGACAGCGGTGCTGAGGAGTGTAGATTCCAGTAGCGGGCTCCAAAGCTGATCAAGCAGTTGGCCAAGGCTCTGAGCAGCACTGTTAAAATGCCTTATGAATGAGTCCCTGAGCAGCTAAGGTGAGTTACAGAGCCCTGTGTGAAGTTCTGATCTAAGTGGGGCCATTTAACTAGGTTCCTGGCTAATAACCTTACTTAGTGCTTGACAGAGGTGGCTGGTGTTCTCATCCTCACTGAAGAAGTCAGGAAACAGAGGCTCAGCGAGGTGAAATGACTTGCCCAAGAACACACAGTAAATCAGTGGTAGAGCTAGGACCTAAACCCAGATCTTCTGTCTCGGTGATCTGGTGCCCATCTAGCTGCTCAGGAGGATTGCTTTGCTTGGTTTTGGGTAGGCCCTCCTTCAGCGCTCATGAGGCTGTTGGTCAGACTTGCACACACACCCTTTTTATTTCTGAACAGGCACTACAGTGTCAGGAACATTGGGGGGAGGGGGGAACACCATGTAAGGGTTAAACTTGGGCAACAAAGTCACTGACTAAATTTAAATTGCTCAGGACACAGCAAAGCCTTTGATAAGAGAATAACTTTCTAAGCAAGCCCATTCACAGCCCAGCTCCTCCCAGCAAAAGCTAATCACATAGTCTGACTGCCATGGAAAGTCCCAAAGGAAGGCATTAGGCTCCAGCTGTTACTGACAAAGGGCATATGAGAGCTGCTTCCCTGTTAGAAAAAACCTAAACAGCTGGATTTCCAAAGGAAGCTGTTATTCCACATCAGGATTTTAAACCTCAGAGAAGCAGCCTAGGCTGTTTTGCAGAGCTAATGAAGGATCCATGCCCCAGCTGACTCTGATCATCCTGTACTTTTAAAAAACAATACATGGCCAGGGTGGGGAGGAGGAGGAAATTAGTTATAAATAACAAATGAATTGAACAAGGTCATGAAATAGTTAACTAACCTGTTGTTATACAGCAGGGAGAAGAAGGTAGGAAAAAAAAGGGGTTTTTTTTTTTTTTTTTTTTTTTAAGCTGTCCAGCTCCCCATCCAGTTTTTGCTCTTACACAGCAGAGACCACAGTGTATGGCAGCAAACAAGGGGCTTTTCTTGGCAGGAGATTGGAAAACAGGCCCCACCCAAAACACAAATAGCTGTGGTTAAGCATCCAACATTTTATCTTAACAGTGCTAATCACGTTTGGGGTTAAAGCCACTTATTCCCTTGCCTGTCGGCCCCACCTAAGCTATCTTGTCTAATCAGGAGGGAGGCTTCTGGACAGGGCTGGAGCCTAGGGCTTTGCCTTAAAGGGCCAGGCCAGTGTTGTCCTTAGAGAAGCCCTATGCTCTGGCCATGTTTGGGAATGGAAAGGGGATTTACTCACTTGAAGGCTCCCTCTACTGGGAGGGATCCTTGATCAGCAGTAAGAAGCAACAGAGAGTCCTGTGGCACCTTTAAGACTAACAGATGTATTAGAGCATACATCTGGGGCATCTGGGCATTCACCCACGAAAGCTTATGCTCCAATACATCTGTTAGTCTTAAAGGTGCCACAGGACTCTCTGTTGCTTTTTACAGATCCAGACTAACACGGCTACCCCTCTGATACTTGATCAGCAGTGAAATTCTCCTCTTGGGAGATATGTATTCAAGGAAAGTGAGGTGAGGCTTAACTGAAAAGCAACTGGGGGAGGATTTAGTGCTTCTGCATGTGTCGCAAGCCTCTCCAGTACATCACTGCTGCTGTACCTCACTCCTGTCCTGATCAGAAACCCGACTGCACTGCTGTCCTCCTCAGCAGGGACTGCAGCCAGGCCTCAGCTAGATGTGGGGAAAGAGAATGGGTCAGAGGCCACCAAACCCCATGTCCACCTGGGTCCTGAGCTGGAACTGAATTCTAATGGCACAGAAGTCAGAGACCAGGGCACTCCGTCCCCTTCACTAGCTAGAGCAATGCATGGGATGGCATCAACATTGCTCAGCCTGGTAACCTCTGAGCTTGTAGCCCTGCGACTCTGAGCTGACCTGCTCTTTCAGACTCTGGAGCTGCACCTGCTACACCAGGTCTGATGCTGGCTCTGGCTCAAGTGAAGTCCCTCATCTCCTCTTTCCCAAGCCCCTGGTAACCAGCTGGTGCCACTGTTGGTTGAAAAGTTCAAGGGTGCCATGCGGAAGCTTGAATTATTGATGCCAGCTTCCCTCCATATGCCCATAATCGCTCATTGCCCAGGCATAGCTCAGCCAGACTCTGTATTAGACTTCACAGCTGGGCAGGCTTGCAGGGACTACAGTGGGGTTCAGGCAAGAAATAGGGGACTTAAAGCCTTACCATCTATTTGAATGTGGCCTGTCAGCTGCTGAGCTCTTAACTGGGATCAGGAAGAACAAGATAGGTGAGTCGGGAAATTGACTGTATAGATAGTGATAAACAAGAAGCTTGCTCAACTCTTCCGGATAAATGAAAACATAAACTACTAATGTATAATTTTCAAGTGTTTCAATTTCAGATGAATGGCTGCACGGTGTCTCCTATGGGATGCTATGGGCTGGTTAGGGTGAAACAGGTCCAAAGTGGTATGTGGAGGAAAAATTAGACTTATCTGTAATACTTTGCCTGTCTCAGAAATGTTGTAAGAGTGCGATGTGTCTGCTCTTCTCTCTGTTTTCGAGTTACTGCCATATTTCTTAGGCCTGGTCTACACTAGGACTTTAATTCGGATTTAGCTGCCTTAATCCGAATTAACCCTTCACCCGTCCACACTACAGAGCCAGTTAATTCGAATTAAAGGGCCCTTTAAATCGATTTCTGTACTCCACCTCGACGAACGGAGTAGAGCCTAAATCGATTTTGTTAATTCGAATTAGGGTTAGTGTGGACGCACACCACCGAATTACTGTATTTAAGTTAATGGGGTAGTGTGGCCGCACACCACCGAATTAATGTGGTTTAAAACCGAATTAAGGTGCTTAGTGTGGCCGCGCACAATCGAATTTATACAACCTGTTTCCCAAATTCGAATTATCTAAATTCGGATTAATCCTGTAGTGTAGACATACCCTTAGTAACATCTGGGTTCTTCCTTCTCAGATGAGATGGGCATTTCACCTTTCTTCCAGTGCAGATGGGAAAATTGGAACTGTTTTGTTGTCCTGTAATTGATTAGAGCATGTTTGTGTGGTTAGATGAAGTGAGCAACTGATGGGCAGGTTATTGCAGCTGCCACAAGTGTATCACAGTCAAGTGGATGGTCCAGGTGGCTAATGAAAGCAACTTTGATTCTTAGGGAGTAGCTTGATATAGCCAATGATGTGTTTGTTTTTATTAGTTATATGTTAGAGATGCGCCTGAATTGAAACCCTCCGTCTGAATAGTCTTGAACTATGAGATTGTTCAAACTCAGAACTGGAATCCAAATTCTGGAAACAATCCCTGTCTTTATAATGAGCCAAACTGAAATCCTGGGTCCAAGTGCCCCTGAACTTCGAGGTGTTTTTAATCTTCATCTAGATCCAAGTGTCATGGCATTGGGGCATCTGTAGTATGTGTTGGATTTTATTTTCCTTCCAAACACTATCCAACTTAGCAATAATGCACAAACCCAGTTATCTCTATTGCACAGAAATGATTTACCATTTGCGTAGATGTGATATACACTTTACAATAAGCACTCAGACCAGAATACTAACATCTATCCCTGTCTATGGATTTAGGGCCCAATCCTGCTGCCACTAAGAGCAGTGATCAAAACTCCTGTTCACTTGCAGGTTGAAGATTTGAATTAGGCCATAAACACCAGAACCTGAAAAACAAGGTAAATGGAAGGGGGGGTAAGGGGGATGTGAGTGTTAAAATGAGGGGAGAATGAAAAGAGCCCTAACCGAGCCCACGCTATGAAAAGGTGAGTGTTAAAGAGAGGGGTACGGTAAGTTGGTTTAGTGACAGGACGTTGAATCTGTACTGTGGTACATATGTGCTAAGTGTTATTTTTATGGCTAATGGCATCCATAGACTACCTGAAAAATCAGGTTTAAAGGAAATACTAAAGGCACTGGTTGATTGTTTCTACCGCTCAGGGCATGCACTGTTGTCTGTATAACCCACTTTCCCTCTATTTAATAACGATGCCTTCAGCTGGGCAACAGTTTGCACAAGTCAGAGTTGGGACCTAGTGGAAAATCACTTCCCCAGATGTGGGGATTTGTTTTGCAGTGAAGGAGAGAGCTGAGTAGTGGAGTGCAAAAAGCACACACAATCAAACCATGTGCTCTAGCTTCCGTGAGCATTTCTGAAGCAGATAATTCTCAAGTGCGATTTTGCAGCCCTCTTGTCCTTAACAAGGCCTAGGGGCAGACTTTGATCAGCTGTTCTTTAGTGTGAGGTCCTTTAAATCTGTGCAGCAATCCATGCTTTGGGTTTGTCTACACTTAAAACGCTGCAGTGGTGCAGCAGCTGTGTAGTGCTTTAGTGAAGATGCTACCTACCCCAACAGGAGGGGTTCTCCTGTCAACGCAGGTAATCCATCTCCCTGAGAGGCGGTGGCTAGGTCAACAGGAGAATTCTCCTACACCATGGGTTAGGTCGCTTTAACTGCATCGCTCAAGGGAGTGGATTTTTCACACCCCTGAGCAACATAGTTATACTGACCTAATTTCCTAGTATAGACCAGGCCTTAGTTGCCCAGGCTAGATTCTCCAAAGGGTTGGAATGTATTGTGGACTGTATTTTTAAATACCTCTGAGGACCCTTAGACAAATTTCAGGCCTGGTCTACACCTAAAACGTAGGTCGATCTGGCTATGTCAATCAAGGGTGTGAAAAATTCACACCCCATGAGAGACGCAGTTAAGCCAACATACACCCAGGTCAGGGCTGGCTCTGGCTTTTTTGCCTCGGTTTCCTCGCAGGGACCGGCAGGGCGCCCCCCGTGGCTTGCCGCCCCAGGCACGCGCTTGGAGCACTGGTGCCTGGAGCTGCCGCTGGCAACTGCCATCCCAGGTGTGTTAGAAACACAGGTTACACTGACTCATCCCAAGCATTCTTCTTAGCGTATACACAATGTGAGTCAGGTGGCACGTGACCTGGATTCATCACCGAATTTGATCCGCTGGTTCAGGCTTTTGACTCGGGTCTGGCTGAACCAGTACCATCCTGTACGTTTTCTTCCTGGCAAAGAAAGGAAACTACTGGAACAGTGCTGCCTCTGTATTGAGTGCAGCTAGTCTTCCTAACTCTATCCCACAGTGAGGTGCCTTGGGAATCACCCCAAAGCCCCTGTGTCCTGCAAGAATATTGGCTATTATGGGATAGGTGCTTCAGAGTCTCAGGGTATGTCTACACTACGAGAGTAGTTCGATTTTAGTTAAATCGAATATTTGCAATCGATATTAGAAAGTCGAACGTGTGTGTCCACACCAAGGACAGTAATTCGACTTTGTCAGTCCACACTACCAGGGAAAGCGTCGACATTGGAAGCAGTGCACTGTGGGCAGCTATCCCACAGTTCCCGCAGTCCCCGCTGCCCATTGGAATTCTGGGTCGAGCCCCCAATGCCTTCTGGGGGAAAAAAATGTCTCGAGGGTGCTTTTGGGTAACTGTCATCATCCAATCGTCACTCCCGCCCTCCCTCCCTCCTTGAAAGCGCCGGCGGGAAATCAGTTCGCGCACTTTTCTGGTCAGTGACAGCGCGGACGCCACAGCACCGCGAGCATGGATCCCGCTGCGACCATCGCTGCAGTTGTGGCCGTTGTCAACGCCTCGCAGCTCATCATCCACCTTTCACAGAGGCAGATAGAGAGAAATCAGGCGAGGAGGCTATGGCAGCGGGGTGAGGACCTGAACTCCGAGAGTAGCACACGCCTGTCAGAAACCACGACACCCAGCGCCGAGGACATCGCGTTTGCAATGGGGCATGTGGATTTTGTTGAACGGCGATTCTGGGCCCGGGAAACAAGCACGGACTGGTGGGACCGCATAATGCTTCTGGTCTGGGATGAATCCCAGTGGCTGCGAAACTTTCGCATGCGGAAGGGGACTTTCCTGGAACTTTGTGAGTTGCTGTCCCCTGCCCTGAAGCGCAAGGACACCCGCATGCGAGCAGCCCTGACTGGTATTTACTTGGAGAAGCTTACTGACTCGCTGTGATCTCAGCGAAACCAATATCCCCATCGTTATAGCAGCTTGCTGCGTGCTCCACAATCTCTGTGAGAGCAAGGGGGAGACCTTTATGGCGGGGTGGGAGGTTGAGGCAAATAGCCTGGCTGCTGATTACGCCCAGCCAGACAGCCGGGCGATTAGAAGATCCCAGCGGGACGCGCTGTGCATCCGGGAGGCTTTGAAAGCCAGTTCCAGGACTGAGCAGGGTACCCAGTGACTTTTAAGTTTGTGGACACAGAAGCTGAACTTGCCCCCGTTTCTTTACCCAGTTACCCCCTTCACCCCCTTCCCAAAAATAAAATCTGTTCTGTTTTGCTAATGAACACCGTTGTCTTCATTACTCTTTTCGCGGGAATGTTTTAAACCTGGGTTTAGTGTTGTGATGCTAATGATGCTTCTAAACTGCCCTCCCCCGCCACAAAGTCACAGAGCAACCCCTCCCCCCCTCCCCACAGAACATGAAAGCCATCTCCCAGACTGACCAGGGTAACTAGTCACTGCACTGTGTATGTGCCCTGCTGCTGGGCCTGCCCCCTGCTAAAGGTGACTGTCCTGTCTAATTAGCAAGCCCCTTCCCCCCCTTCAGACAGACTCTCCTCCAAAAGAAGAGGATGGAAACAGTAATGAACAGAAACGTATTTTTTATTAACAACTGCACATGGAACGGGGGGGTGAAACTTGGACGGGGTCTTGTGTGAGGCGGGTAGGAAAGGACTTTTCAGATTTTGGGGAATGAGAGCCTTCTACTGCTATAGCTGTCCGCTGGGGTGGAGTGAAAGTTTTCACGGCCCCTGCCGCCCCTCCGTGTTTGGACTTTGGGTGAGGGGGGTATGGGACTTGGTGGCGGGGCAGGGCGGTTAGAGAGAGACTGCAGCGGGGCTCTCTCCTCCTGCCTCCGGTCCTGCAGAACATCCACAAGGCGGCGGAGCGTGTCCGTTTGCTCCCTCATTAGTCCAAGCAGCGTTTGAGTCGCCTGCTGGTCCTCCTGTCGCCACCTCTCCTCCCGTTCCATGTTTGCCCGGTGCATTTGGGACAAGTTCTCCCTCCACTGTGTCTGCTGGGCTGCCTGTGCTCGGGAGCATCCCATTAGTTCAGCAAACATGTCTTCCCGTGTCCTCTTCTTCCTCCTCCTAATGTGCGCTAGCCTCTGGGCAGATGTGGCTGTGGGAATTGGAAAAAGGGAGTGAATTCCTGAGACAGATCAATGTATCTGTGAACAGAGAACATAGTCTTTCTCTGTGAACAAGACCATGCAGAGCACCTATCACACGCGCACTGAGGACAAGGTCGAATTTTCGGCCCTCGCCTACAGTGCCTGCGGTCTTGCTGTGGCGAGCTGAGGAGCGGGGCAGGACACCGGACTTTGTCTAGCTGGCAAACATGGTAAGCCGTAGACTTGTGGCTGCTTAAAACTTTAAGAGTGGCACTGGCCTCCTTTCACATAGAAAGCAATGCGAGTCTCTGCTGGCAGCAATCCTGCAAGCATGAACTCTGCCCCTGTCCCAGCCCCTCGCGGCTGTAAACCGCGTGGCTGTAAACCGGCGGTTGCAGTTCTGTAAAGGAACGGGCAAGCAGTCCCAATACTAACTGTCCCCTACCTAATTCAAAGCAGGGCGTCATGCCAGACATCACCCTCCTGAGGGTCTCGGAGAGCCAGAAGGAGAGGATGCTGCGGGACAGCCTGCAGAAACCGGGGCCATTTGCTGCTATGCTGTGCAAGGCCATGATCCCCGAATACCTGCTGGCGTTGTGGCAGGGAAACGTGTCATACCACGGGGGGCCTAATAAGCTCTCCCTGCCAAAGAACCTGATAATTAGGCTGGAAAGACACCTGCAGGAGGCCTATGAGGAGTTCTCCCCGGGGGATCTCGCCTCTATCCCCGGACACATCGACCAGTTTTTGGGTTAGGTGCCCTTGGAGGGACAAAAGAGTGGAGCGTCTTGGGCAGTGTAATCGTGAAGCGGACATTGTTGAATTTTCTTAAAATGGTTCGGACTATACATTGAAGCGGCCAAAGACACAGTAATCATGAAACCCTTTGTTCAGATTCCCCTTTTTGTTGCACTTTCCTGTTTACATGTTTAGAAGCACTTTACCCATTGTTAATATTTCAAATCTTCCTGTTCTGTTATAAATAAAAGTTTACATACTTGAAAGCACTTTAGCTATTGTTAATATTTAAAATATGCAAGTTCTGTTATAAATAAATGTTAAGATATTTAAAACACTTACTGCTTGATCCTTCCCCTGAATCTGTGTCTGGGGTAACGGTGGGGGATGGTTCGTAGGGGATCTCTGTGAGGGTGATGAAGAGCTCCTGGCTGTCGGGGAAATCAGCGGTGCCAGCGCTGTCGACTGCCTCGTCCTCCTCATCTCCTTCTTCATCTTCCCCGTCCGCTAACATGTCGGAGGAACCGGCCGCGGACAATATCCCATCCTCAGAGTCCACGGTCAGTGGTGGGGTAGTGGTGGCGGCCGCACCTAGGATGGAATGCAGTGCCTCGTAGAAACGGGATGTGTGGGGCTGGGATCCGGAGCGTCCGTTTGCCTCTTTGGTTTTTTGGTAGCCTTGTCTCAGCTCCTTGATTTTCACGCGGCACTGCGTTGCATCTCGGCTGTATCCTCTCTCTGCCATGGCTTTAGAGATCTTCTCGTAGATCTTTGCATTCCGTCTTTTGGAGCGCAGCTCGGCAAGCACGGACTCATCTCCCCACACTGCGATGAGATCCAAGACTTCCCGATCAGTCCATGCTGGGGCCCTCTTTCTAGTCTGGGATTGCACGGCCATCTCTGCTGGAGAGCTCTGCATCTTTGCCACTGCTGCTGAGCTCGCCATGGTGTCCAAACAGAAACTGCGATTCAAACTGCCCAGACAGGAAAAGGAATTCAAATTTTCCCGGGGTGTGGCTGGTCAGAGCATCCGAGCTCGGACTGCTGTCCAGAGCGTCAACAGAGTGTTGCACTGTGGGATAGCTCCCGGAGCTATTAGCGTCGATTTCCATCCACACCTAGCCTAATTCGATATGGCCATTTCGAATTTAGCGCTACTCCTCTCGTTGGGGAGGATTACAGAAATCGATTTAAAGAGAGCTCTATGTCGAACTAAATAGCCTCGTGGTGTGGACGGGTGCAGGGTTAATTCGATTTAACGGTGCTAAATTCAACATAAACGCCTAGTGTAGACCAGGCCTCAGAATGCAATGGTACAGCCATGGCTGTCAGGTGCATTTGTGTGTGGAAATACCAAAAACAAGTGCTGCTATGTGGGACCTAAGGACAAGTGAAACAACCAGCTGTTCATGTCATTGATTTCCCAGCAATGCACTTAATGCAGAGCAGTGGTTCTCAACCTGGGGCCCAATCAGCACGCAGCTGCGGCCCATGTGACATCCTCAGGGCCATACAGGTAGTATCTATATTGTGTGGAGGCAGCCCACACAACACACAGACAGCTGCAAATGTGGCCCACAATGGTTCATAGGTTGAGAACCACTGATGTAGAGGCTCCCCAGACAATCAATGCAAGCTCTTAGCAAACAGCTCTGTGGGGCTTGAGTGAAGCTGAGGGTTAACTCCAGACTCCTGACTCATAGGTCTTTGTTGTCTAGAAGTTTGCAGGAAACTTATCAGCAGAAGTTTCCCTTCCCCCTGCACAAATCTACTGAGCCATTAAAGATGGTCTCTGAGAACAAAGAGGGAGGAGACTGACTGGTGGAGGCCAGTGCAGAGAAGAGAAGTTAATTACAGAGAGAGAAAAATGTATATGATCGTCTCCATCCGCTGATTGCTGGATTGTTCTGCACACATCATGCCCTACTGCTTTATGTAAACTAGTTTTAAATGTCCCAAGCAATGGGGCTCTTTGGAGACAATGCCACAGCATGGTAGATCTCACTGCTAGACATTTTCTCTGATATTCACCCTCAATTTTCCCTTCCTCCCTTCTACCAGGTTCTTCCTAGTTATGTCCTTAGTTAGCTGAATGGTTTTTGGTCTTATCTGGCTGCCTTGGAGCGTTTAGCATGTGGAGGATTAAAACCAGGCTCGGCCATTAACACCTCCTTAAAACAAATGGGAAGGAGGAAATTAATAGGGCTGGAGTCTGGAGCCTAGGTGGTATTTTCCTCTGTTTGGCAACAGCAGATTGAATTGGAGAGTAAAGGGTCTTCATAACTGAAAAGGGGAGAGATGAGATTCTCCAACAGACAGGGGAGTCAGGGCAAATCCACATATTAGTTTACATTCTTTACAACCTGAATGTACTAGATGAAAGGAACTGGGCATATAGGCCATTGGAAACTTGTTTTAATTTATCACTTTTGATGGGGCCAGGCTGCCCTCACTTTTGGATATGGCTTTCCTGGAGAGTACTTAGCAACTTGATCAAGTGTGGCAAGGGGCACCATGGGCCTCACTGTTGTATGTTGGGACTTCCGAATGTATATTGCAACCATTGGGACTTATTTTTTCTGCTCCTGAAAGATGTTCTGACCAGCCAGACAATGAGAGGGAACCAGGCGGCATCAGCTCTTCCATGGCTGTGATCTGAGCAATCCGCTATTCCCCTCCTCCCCGCTCGCTAGTGTGTCAATTTCCTCCCCTACCTTATGTCTTCTACCTATTTCCCTTTTATACCTTCTCTCTAATAAGACTCCAACTGAGCCAGCCAGGACAGACTTAATCTTGGCTGTGAAAGTTTGGTTCTGGATCCAAATTGTTGCAGCTCAGGCTAATCTCTAGTTCTGGGGTAAGTCAAATCTTGAGCCTGATCCATTAGATATTGTGTCTCTGTTCCACTGCAGAAAATAAAACTGAAAATTGCTGCATAAGTTACTACTATTTACCCATGCCATTAGTTACCCTTAACTATTATTTACCCAGCTGCTGTTTACCCATTAACAAAGAAATGTTGGAACAAAAGGGGGAAGAATAATAGCAAATTATAAAACATAAAAACTGTACCTATATTTTGGGCAGATAATCTGGCACTTCATATCAACTTGGTTTATAGAGGTTGGGTCAGATACATTTTATCTCTGTTTTGCAAGTGCTTCAGTTTCAGTCCTTGTAGTTCTCCACAGTAGGACCAAGTGGATCCTATATTTTCAGCCCAAAAACCAAAGTGTGGCTCATTCTGGTACATGGTCACCCGGGAAGGTGAGTTCTCCATTCACCTTTCATTCCTCTGATGTAGTTAATACGATGTATTCGGCACAGAGGGTTAATGGAGAAGGAAAAATAAAAATAAAATGGCCCTTCTTGCTTTAGCCATAACACGATGCTACCTCTAAGCTTTATTAACCATGCACAATGATCAGGCCTATGTGTGGAATAGGCATACTAGATCTTGAAGCTGAAAATTGTTGTAGTTGTTTGTAAGTGGTGGGGTTCAGGAAAAGGAGTCTGTGTCCCAAATCTGAGGAGGATTAATGAGAAAACCAAATAGAGGATATACTGAGTGATTTAAACAGTGACAACTAATGCCCCTCAGCATTATGGATCTGGTTCTTCAGTCTAATAGATGTGTGAGTAAATCCTGTAGAAGTCACATGATTATGGTTATGCAGGATCCAGCCTCTTCACTTGTCTATTTGTAGCAGCAGCAGTTGCAAAGTTGTACAGTAGAAGCAGCGTGTGTTTCTTTTTGTAGGTGAACTTCAATAAATGATGATGCACTTCTGAATACTGGCGTGATGGCACCCTCCAGATCTAAGACTCAGGACAAAGCTGCTGGGGCAAAGAAAGCTGGTAAGGAGAGAGCTGCTGGCTGTGAGAAAAAGAGCCCTCCTGAGGATTCCATGGTCCAAGGTGGGAGACCGAGGAAAGAAAAGAGCAATGTCCAAGCTACATCTGAAGAACCCTCTTCTGAAAAAGAGACAGTTCCTTTAGTCACATCTGTACAGAGCACATCAAAGAGCCAGAGGGAGGCAAGGATTAAGGGAGGCAAAGAGTATGGTCACAAAAAGCAAGCCAAAAGGGAGAGAACCTCCAAGGGCAAGGACAAAAGAGAAGTTGGTTCTGGTGGAAAACATGGAGAACAATTAATATCCAAGGAGAAGAAAAAAGTAAGAGGCTCCAAGCAACAGGATCTGAGATCAGGCCAAGGAAGCAAGGCCAGTGTTTGCAATGAAGTAAAGGCCATTGAAGGCTGCAAGAAACGTACTTTTAAAAGGAAGCGCAGGGAGCACCTGAGTGTGAGTGAAATGGCCATTGAGACTGAGTCTGTAAAGTCCTTCACAGTGGGAAGTACTGAGGGCTCCTCTCAAAAACGTGAGTTGCCTCAGACTGATAGTCGTGTCAGTGCTGGGAAAAAATACAATAAGAAGCATGTCTCCAAAGCAACCACCATCAGAAAGTCAGGTTCCCAGCTCCAGGGCAATCTGGAGCTCAGATCTAAGGCAGTGAAGTGTGGGGGTGATGGTGATGGACAGAAGAAGAAACAAGTTAGAAAATCAGCCAGGACTATTTCCAGTGCAAGTGAGGAAGGAAAGAGCCTGGAAAGCTCAGATGATGGGTCTTGTTTTGGCTCTAGAGATGAAGCCAGTCGTAGCCAAGCAAGAAGAAAGAGAGAGACTGATGATGACAACACCCAAATCAGCGAAGACAGGAGAAGCTCTTTGGAAGAAGAACTCTCTATTGAGGAAAAAACTACACAGGAAAATTGGCTTCCGTCCAAAGGAAAAGGCTGCCAAGAGTCTCATGATGGAAGTAACAAAGCAACCAGGGAAAGTGAAAGAGAACAGGAGATGATGGACAACAGGCAAGAATCTGAAGATGAAGAAACTGTCTCAGAAGAGTCTGAGGCAGATGGGAAAATGAAGGAACAGGATAAAGTCTCCAAGCAAAGAAAATCTACTCTAAGTGATAGCACTGAAGAAGATTATAGTGCAGGGGCTTCAGAGGATGAAGTCAAGTGCCCAGTGAAGGGAGAAAACGAGAGTGATGAAGAAGAACAGGAAAACCTGGTGGAAAAAGACAACAGTGAAGAAATGTCTGAAGATGAGCAAGCTAAATCTGAAAGCCAGGAGGATGGGGTTGAAGGAATCAACGACAACAAGCGAGAGAGACCAAGAAGGAAACCGCTGCCTAGCACTGTCAAAGCAAAGCTCCTTAACATGGGCTTGAGCAAAGGCCCTCCGCGAAACAGCTGGGAAGGGAATATGAATGACAACGGCAGGATGGCGAGAGATGGCCCTGCGTGGCCCACACAGCAAATGCCAAAAAAGAAATCCCAGAAGCCTGAGACAATAAAGCAAGGTGAAGAGTTAGAACACGTACATCAGGTTAGTTCTTCTTCAGACATCAACAGGAGGGTGGATTCAGTGGTTGTACTTGCAAAGAAGTGCAGACCTCGCACTATGCAATCCCAGATTGTCCTGAATCTGAAAAACAATCATAAAGTTGCCCAGGCCAAACTGTTGGCAAGAAGTAAACAGAGTCCTTTCCAGAAGGCAGCAGAAACTAGCTCTGACCTGGAGAAGGTTCAAAAGATCCCTTCTAAAAAGAGTGCTACAAAAACCTATAAGGCACTTAGGGACTCCAATATAGCTAAGGATCTTGGAGAGCCAAGATTAAGTCTCTCCAGTGTTTCAAGCTCCTCCTCTAGCACTAAAAATCTATCTGTTGATAAGCAGCATCTTGACAAGAGAGAGAAGATTGGGAAAGTAATTGGAAACGTCAAACACGCTTCGTGTCAGACTCTAGTAGTAAGAGAAGAGATAGCGGAGGAGAAAGTGGTTGAAGAGGCACCTGCTGAAAAAGAGCGAGTGCTGAAGCAAAAGGGCTTCACCCTTTCGGCATTTAGAAAAGTAACCGGCTGGCTCAGCCAAAAGCCTCCCAAGAAAGCAAGCCTGAAAGATCGTTTTTTGAGTGTGATGCGTGCAGTTGGTATCTCAGGCTGGCTCCTGAAGAAGTTTGGGAAGAGGAGCAGCAAGTCATTTGGATTCAGAAGAAGAATGGCGATCAGGATTGTTAGCACCACTGGACTAATCAATAGACAGGTCAGAGCCTCCCCTGGCCCAGCGGGAGAACAGAGAAAGAGGGAGTTGAGTAGCGAAAGCTCTTCTCAGCCATTGCTAGAATGTGATCATCCCCTTACTGAGGTGGCAGAGGAGCTGGAAGAAGCCCAGTTGGCTTCATGCGATTCTCCCCTTAATGAAGCTAGCTCCTCTCTGCAATTGCTAAATCTGGACGGACCGGCTAAGGAGAAGAACAGTGTCACTGATGCCAAATTCGCCATCGTGTTCCCCAGGGTCCATCACATGGTGAAGACAAGAGGTGTTTCTTCCGGGAATAGTGAATCACAGCCACAGTCAATAGATGTACCTAGCAGGAAAGCAGTGATGTCTGTGCAGCCGGGCTGCAAGTTCAAACATGACCTCTCGAAGGAGCAAACCTGTCAGAGGACCAGTCAAGGGCTTCCCCACAACGATGAAATTAATCCGTCAATGCCAGGTGATCTGAGTCAAGCAAAATGCCTTGCAACTCAGTACAGAGTGACTAGGCTTTTGAGCTCCTCATCCCAAGGGATAAAGACGTCTGAAGGGAAAGATGTATCCAAATCTCAGTTCCTCGCAAAGGGGCAAAGAGGGCAGTCACCATACCAGGCCACTAAACCTCCACTCTTCCCGGAGGCAGCTGGAAACTATCGGTATGAGCAGGACTTCCTTCCAAAGGAGGAAGGAGAGGGCTCAGAGGATCTGATGGCTTCTTACTTTGAGGGAGATGTTGACAAAGAGGCTGCAAATCTCATCCAACATGCTGGGTCTGAAGCCCCAGCCCAGGTGCACTGGACTCAGCGGCGAACTCTAGGGTGTGATCCTACGGCATGGCTGAACTCTGAAATGCTGCTCCCGCGACTCACCATTGAGAACCTCAGCAAATGGGCCATGTATAAGGACCAGGATCTGGTCAAGACCCACAGGCCGAAGACATTGAGAGAAAGGTGGGAGGCAGAAGATGTCACTGAGGATATCCTTGAGGTGGACATGACATGGAAACAGGTATATTCTGCAATAGGCACGTAAGCTTTAGGGTGCTGTCAACCTGCACGCAATTCATAGCCATTTCTCCCATACATTTCAGGTGTACCTGGATGAAAACCACTCAGTGAAGCTTGAGGAGGTTGAAGATCTGTCCAGACTGGAGTAAGTATGTCAGTGATGTTCTGTGGATAGCAGGAAGTGGCTGGGGCTTATTTATTACCCATCAAAGACACTGTTGGCTCTAGGGTGACCAGATGTCCCGATTTTATAGGGACAGTCCCGATTTTTGGGTCTTTTTCTTATATAGGCTCCTATTACCCCCCGCCCCCTGTCCCGATTTTTCACACTTGCTGTCTGGTCACCGTAGTTGGCTCAGGAGAAGGTGAACAGTAGAACATCAGCTATAGCTCTGAAAAATGGAGTGGCTTCGATGCTCATGACCGTGAGGGACTGATGGCCCTTTAAACCAGAGGAAGGGCTGAATTGTCCTATTTAGGCCCACGCCTGCACTGGAGTGGGTGGGGAATTGCGCTGGTGTAAGGGGAATCATGGCATTATTGTGCAGTCCCTCCCCAAACTCCTCTGTGCATAGGCAGAGTACACATTGCTCGCTCTATCTCCAGGGAGGAACACCAGAGAAAGAGAGGTTTGTAATGGCTATCCGACCCCCTTGGAGGTGCAGACAGGGAACCCCTTCTACACTGTAAGACGCGCCCTGTCCTGAAATGGGTTTTCAAGGATCAGTGAATTTTACAGATTAGGAAACAGAGGCCCAGAGAGCTGAAGTAACTTTCTTAATACCAGGCTGAGAGCAAATGGTAGAGGTGGAATAGAGTCCTTGTTCTAACTACTAGGCCACTATCTGGTAAAATAGCCAGAAACAAAGAGCGCACTGTTCTGTTGTGATGTATGTGGTGGAAAAGGAGAATCCGTGGGACGAGACACAGAGCATCTATCTAATGGCCTGATCCTACTCGCACTGAAATCAGTGGCAAACCTCCCATTGACCAGCTGCAGCAGGCTCAGGCTCTCTAACATGTCTTGTATCACTGGGATCGTTACCCTAGCTGACACAGGAACGCCCATGGGAGTTCTGCACACAGGCCCTGGCAAGCTTTAGCATTGCTAAAACCAGTAATAACTGATGAAATCCACATGGTTGCGTAGCTGATATCCTCTAGGTTGCAGACAGCAGGGGCTAGCCCAATCGCGCAGACATGGATAGGTCACAGTCCATCCCGGCAGTGTTCTCTCCCTCTCTCTCTTATACACCCACCCACCGGACAATCCTGACTGCAGGGGCGGGCGATGAGGGCAGTCACCCTGGGCGCCAACTTCTGGGGGCACCAAATGGGGGTGGGGTTTTTTTTCTTTGTTTGCTCGTCTGTTCAGGGTGGCTGAAAACATTTTCCATCGTGGGTAACAAAGCAGCTTGGGCTGGCCCTGCTTGTGCCTGCCATATTCTGGGCCTACCGTATAAAATCAATGGATGCTGCATCTGTTCCCCATCTTGCAGCATCCCTCAGACGACCAACAGACTATAATACATGAGTGAGGTCCTTGGATGAAGTTGGCTGACGGCTCGCGTCTTGTGTTTCTAGGGAGGTCTGTGAGAGCTCAGTCCTTCTGTGTCTGAAGAAGAGATTCCATCGCAATTTCATTTACGTATGGCTGCTAGGTTTTTTAATTCTTATTCATGTGGGACAAGGAATCCGAGGGTGGGGTTTCCCTTGCCCCATCCAGCCCTAGCGGAGTACAGTCCCCAGGGTCCCAACGTTTCCCAGTAATGATGAGATGTTGGCGTCACCGGGGTTTCACCTGCTGTATCTGTCCAGCATGGGACCCCTCTCTCGTTCCTCGTGTAGCCCCAGATCCCCCTCCCCAAACCTCACAAAACAGTTGTTACCTGCTCCCACTATGGTCAGCATGGCCAGTCTCAAAGTCAGCACTAGACTGTCTCTCTCCCCACAGCCAGTGCAGGATACAACTGAGGCACCAAATGCACCTAGGTAATGGATCCTATCACAGCAGCTCCCACATAGCTGCATGGTCGTTGTTAACCCCTGTACCAATTGCCATCACTCTATGCACACCCAATAGAAAACCAGAGGGTGTGTGTATGTGTTTCTGCTGTATGCAATCCAGACAGGGGAGCATAGAGCGAATGTGGTTGTGGTTAGATAAGTGACTAGGTAAAACTGGCACAACAGATCTGCTCCTTATATGTCTTTCACACAAGACCTATCAGTTCGCTTTTCTGGCAAAGATAAGACCTTACTCTTGTTAGCCTAGCACAGCCAGTGCAGCTACAGGAAGGAGAGTGACCTGGAGTCTGCTCTGCTTTGCCTATCAGCAGCACAACTGAGGGCTCTGATAGCAGAATCTTTATAGCTGCTGCAGAGGCAGAAGCCATCTGGATTTGCTGGTCCCCTAGTGGGGAGTCTGGAAGGCTGAAGCCAGAGAAACCATCTCAGTGGTAAATGAAGCCAATAAGTGGACAGAGAAGAAGTGTGGAATCCAAGAATGTTTGCAGAGTAGGCACTCCTTAACTCTGGAATCTCACCCCACTGTGCTTTGGTATTGTAATCTATTTGGCACAGGCATTTACCCACTGCTCTAAGACCCTTTGAATGGCCAGGCATAATGGGGTGAGAGAGGATGATCATTGCCTTGAACCCAGAACTGGGGCAGTGTGAAATGTTTGTGATGCAGCCTGGAAAGCCTTCAGTTTCCCTTGATTTTGAGTGTTCTTTGAACACCTGGCTCCAGTTTCAGGCTTGGCTAAGTTAGAAGGGAACACCCATCCTTCTCATCCCTAGAATGCCAAATAAGATTTATGGTTTTGGCCTCAAACTATGCAGAACATGTTGGCTTTGGCCAAGTTTCACTTTGGTACTGAAATGGAGCTCAGAGGAAGTGTGTGAATATGAAGAACATGCCCCCCAAATTAACTAAGCCCCTTTGCGAATCAAAACAGTCAAGCTCAGCTCTGCCCAGAATGATTTTGGCTTCCAGAAGTTTAAATCAGATTCTTAAATGTTGCTTTAAAGCTGATTTAATTTTTGTTTTGGTTATGCAATATATATTCAAGGCCTTCCCAGTTAATTCCAGATCCCATCCAGAAATCTCTAATCATCCAGTGGATATAATAAAACCAAACTTTATTTTCCCCCTCCTAGACCTACATTGGGCAAATCTTGGTCTCTGTGAATCCTTTCAAGCCCCTCAATCTCTACTTGGAAGATGTGGTGACCCAGTACCAGCAGGGGACGCTCTCCAAAAATGCCCCGTATGTATGCTTGTTTCTTCACAACTAGGTCTGTTCATTATTCTTAACCTGCAGAGTCCTGTGTTGCTCTGGGCTCCCAGGACCATTTCACTTGGCCAAAGATCATCTCTGGAGTAGGACTGGTGCAGGGTGAAGTGTATGATACATCCAGCACAGGGGTACTTGTATGGCACTCTGATATTGTTGCTGTAGGTGCCATATGCCATGTTTTATTTGTTAACGATTTCCACCTGAGGAGAAAAAGTGGGCCTGATGCAAACACCACTGAGTGTCGGAAAAGCTTGGACTGAGACCTGAGCTGTGCCATTGGGCTCATCTCTTCTAATGAGAGAGAGACTGAAAAGGACTTCACTTCAGAGTCTGTAACCCTAATCAAACCTCCCTCTTCCCCTTGCAGTAACACTCTGAGGGATTAAGATGCCAGAGACTGAAACAAGAGAAGTTTATTGAAATCTCCCCTAGCCTGACAAATGTCCCTCCCTGTGTAGCGCTATAATGATACTCAGCACTTACATATCCAAGCACTGCCTGGCCCAGCTGAGCCACAATGTTGAGAACATCTTCACTTCCAACCAGGCTGGAGAGTGTTTAGCCCATGCTAGTGATAAGACCCAGCTGTGATGTTTGGTTCTGCATCCAGCTCCGAACCACCAAAGTTCATGGATCCTCAGGTAAAACGCTGGCTTACGACCTGGTCCAAAAGCCGTTGCAGTAAATGGGAAAGGCTCCCCTTGATTTCAGTAGGTTTTGAATCAGGCCTTTTGTGCAGATGCTTTTGTCTAGTTGCTGGATCCAGCGACTACTGTAACAGCTTCCCTCTTCTAGTTTTTCCTTCAGCTTAGCTGAAGGTCCCAGGTTCAATCCCTGCTGATGACCACAGAGACTGTGGCCATCCCTAGGGATTTTGGCAGTAGCATCCCACCATTGCTAACACCAGTGCAGCTCTGCTGGAGCTAGCAACATTGGGAGCCCTAGTCTGGATGAGGCTCCTGTGGCCACTGGTTTGTTTAACTTGCTCAGATTGAGTCTACAAGCTGTTGGCTACAGGAGCCTTATTCACACTAGGGCTCCCAAGGTGGCTATTACTAGCGGAGCTGCAGCAGTGAGAGATTTGCCCTCCCATGCCCAGCTATACATATGCTGCCATGGCCAGAGGCATAAGCAGACTAAGCAATTGCTTAGGGCCCCGAGCAGCTCAATGGGGCCCCCTATTCCCTTTTTATTATAAGAACGTGCCTGTTTTAGTATTGTGGGGGGCAGGAGGGGACAAAAAATATTCCTGTTTACGGCCCCCAGTGGGCTAACACTGGCTCTAGCCATGACTCTCGGATCTGGGATTCTGTTACAGGCTCACCTTCAGTGCAGATATCCACTAACTAACCCGCGGTGCTGTGTTTGTGCAGGTTGGAAATCAGGGCCAAAGTAACAAATGGAATTTTTTTTTCCGTTCATCTAGACACATCTTTGCCATTGCGGAAATGGCCTACACTCTGTCCCAGACTTCAGAGCAAGAGCAGTGCATCGTCATCAGGTAGGAAGTGAGGACATTGTGTGGGGCTGAGATTCCTCCTCTCTCTTCAAGTTTCTGCCCCATTGAAACAACTGTTCCAGAGGATTGAAAAGTAGCACATGCGGTATGCATATTTTAACAAGACTCTCTGGGTGATCCAGGGAATTATAGACCAGTAAGTCTTAGATCTGTGCCTGGCAAAATGATTGAATCTATAAAAACAGAACAGCAAAACACCTGGAAGATCGTGATATAATAAGGTTTAACTAGCCAGATTTTGCAAAGGAAAATCATGCCTCACTAATCTCTTAGAATTCTATAAGGCCTTGTACAAGATTCCATACAAGAGGCTACTAAAGAAGCTAAGAAATTATGTTCTAAGGCAAAGTATTGCCTTGGATCAAAAACTGGCTAGGATACAGAAAGCAGAGAGTAAGTTTAAATGATGAATTTTCATCATGGCACCAAGTTAACAGTGGGGACCTCAAGGTTCTAGAGTAGGCCCTGTGTTCTTTAATGTATTTATTAATGATCTGGAAAGGGGGTTGAGCAGGGAGGTAGCAAAATCTGCAGCTGTCACTGTTACACCTTGGGGGATGCAATCCAGACCAGCAAGGGGTTGTGTCAGCATTTGCCCTGCAACCCAGGGTGCCTTACAATGCTTTACTGCTATAGCTCCCAGCCCGGGACACTCACAGCCATCCCACAAGCATGCAGGTCACACCCTGAGTGTGTGTGTGTGTGTGCGAGACAGCCCTGGTTTAGCAGCTCTGACCCCAGCAGCCTGTCTACAGCCCCCACATCCTGGCTTCCACCAGGCTTTGTTACAACCTGAAAGGTGACCCTACCACATGCCCAGTCCCAAATTTCCCCAAAACCATGTGCTCTGCAATGCCCAGCCCTCTCCAGGACAGTTCAGAGAAATAATAAGGTTCATTACTCCTTTAAAGAGACAAAAGCACATCACAGCTTATTCACCTTTCCCTGCAAATACGGTACTGAGTTATTTATAGTAAAAAATAAAATAAATGTATTAACAATAGCACATAGGTTAAGTGATGTCAAGTACAAGAAATAAAGTTAGAGTTACAAGCAAATAAAAGTGAAGACATGCTTCTAGAAGTCTAAAACTTAATCTAGCAAGGGATTGGCTTTATTCAAGATGTTTTTTCTCACCTATATTCAGTTCACAGATACTTCAACCCCAACTTGGTTGAAGGAACCATCTATCCCAGTTTGCAAGAGCTCTGTCCCCTTGTGCCTGTCTAGTGATGGATACCAAAGATGTCTTCTGTCCTTGCTTATATCTTCCAAAGTTCAATGACCTTGTTTCAAGAAGCAAGATGGCCTCATGCTGTTCTTCTCTCCCCGTGGACTTCCCATCCCCTAGCTGATTTCTGTGTAAATGGGGCTTCTACTGTTTTTGGTCTTATCTGGCTTATATTTCATTGGAGACAGGTAGATAGCTGCCTTCCCTCCTGCCTGGGAGCGAATCCTGTTTCTCCCTGTTTGGTCACAGAATTTAAAGCCTAATATCATTAAATATCCATATTTCCTCATAAAAATACATACATTTCAGAAGGATTATTAGCCACCAGTGTGCCATTAGCTTTCAGAAGAGATCTCACTATACACTTTTATAATACAGTAATACTGTACACAATCACTTGATTCAATTGCTTATCACTTGAGGTTCAGCTCCCCCTCTGCAAAGATTTCTTGGTCTATAAAAATGGAAATGTATTATTTGGATACTCTGCACAGTACTGCTCACCCCATCTTAGAAAGTGCATTACAGAAACTTGGAGCAGTGTGTGGGAGGGTTCAGAGAAAGGTGAGAAGAACAATCAGTGGCCTGGAAACACTCTCGTGACGAGAGACGGGAAAGATTGGGATGGTTACCTTAGAAAGGAGATGAATAAGAGGGGGCATAAGCCTATGAAATAATGAATGGTCTGGAGAAGGTAGATCGGGAACTTGTGTTCTCCATGCTGCACAGCACAAGAACAGGGAACTTTCAAAGACATGAAATGGCGGAAAGTTCAAAACTGGTAAAATGAAATATTTTCACTCCATGTGTAGTTTAAACTATGGAATTTATTGCCTCAGGAAGTAATTGAGGCTAAGAGCTTAGCAAGAGTTAGAAGGGGTTGGACACTAATATGGATACTGAGAATATCCAGGGTGGTTATAACTAATGATAACGCTGGAAAGGATGTTAAACCTCATGCTTCAGGGGTTGAGCCAATCTCTAACCGGGTGACCAGGGTGAGACCTACTTTGGGAAGTAGATTATCCCACATCTGCCCACTGTGGGTTCTCACACCTTCCTCTAAAGAATCTGGTGCTGGTCACTGTCGGACAGACGGACTTTGAATCTGATCCAGTCTGGCATGTCCTATGTTCCTAACAAACAGTCTTGCCCTCTTGGGGCATCTCCAGCTGCCTCTGAGCTAGTGGGAGACCTGCCCACTCACAATTGGCTATGCATGATGACATTTGTCAGTGTCACTTTTGAAACAATCACCCCGGCACACAGCACTTCCTGGCAGGGCCGCCAGAACAGGAGGGCCAGGGGGCCATGGCCTCCTACTTTTAACCGACCGTAAGGGCAAGTGATGAGGGGAGAGGAGCAAGCGGGGGGTGGGGCCTCAGAGGGAAGGGGCGGTGTGGGGGTGTTGCCTTGGGGGTGTGGCATGGCATGGAGGAGGCGGGGCCATGGTTTGGGCTCCTGTGACTGCCCCACTTTTAGGGCACTTCCACCGCTCATGTGAGTGATGTTGCCATGCTGATTGTGCTGATTGGTTGCCATTGCAAATATGTTGCTGCTGGAAGAAATGCTGTTTGTAGTATTTCACACAACATGGCTCAGTCACCACAGAGAAGGGGTCAGTCCTGTCTGGGGAGATGAAACGGGATGACATAAAATTGTGCTGACTGGCTCTGTGGTGTGTACGACATCCATGGAAAGGTAAATATGTAAAGCCAGCAGCCTTCAAAAGTTGCTTGATTACAATGCCTTGCCCTCAGAGTATGGTCAGACCGTCAGCCAATGACAGTTTTCTTTTTATGATGTCAGGCATCTATCTTGTGTTTGTTTGGTCGCATGTGGTGTCACTGGGTATGTCTACACTACGGGATTAATCCGAATTTAGATAATTCGAATTTGGGAAATAGGTTGTATAAATTCGATTGTGCGCGGCCACACTAAGCACATTAATTCGGTTTTTAACCACATTAATTCGGTGGTGTGCGGCCACACTACCCCATTAATTTAACCACATTAATTCGGTGGTGTGCGGCCACACTAACCCTAATCCGAATTAACAAAATCGATTTTGGCGCTACTCCGCTCGTCGAGGTGGAGTACAGAAATCGATTTTAAGTGCCCTTTAACTCGAATTAACTGGCTCTGTAGTGTGGACGGGTGAAGGGTTAATTCGGATTAACGCAGCTAAATCTGAATTAAAGTCGTAGTGTAGACCAGGCCACTGTCTGGCGCAGGGAAGCTGTGTGAATGGAGAGCTGGGAAAAGCTAGGACTCTCCTTCCACAACCTGCTCGTGTAGTTTGAACTTAGCTGCTCATCATAAGCCTGAGCTGATTTCCCCACAGTCTGAGGTGGGAAGGGAAGTGGGTTGGCTCTGGATCTGGGTTTTTTGCTTGGGCCCATTTTTCTAACTTGCCGACAGACTTTTAAACAATATGGGCCAGATCCTGAGTTGCTGTAAATCATTGTCTTGAGCAGAGCTATGCGGACTCACACCAGTTGAAGATCTTGCCTAATTACTCTAGGCACAGCTAGTCCGATCCTTACAGCCGTCTCTGATCCTTAGCCCTTTCTCCCCCAGTGGGCACAGTGGATCAGGTAAAACAGAAGCTGCCAAAGCTATCATGCAGTACCTGAGCACCTTGTACCAGAGACAAGACAGCCCTGGGATCAGGCAGGTAAGGGGTGGCTAATGTTTCTACGTACTGCAACACAGGCACTGGCTTCTTCCTTTCCCAGGGGGTATTCAAGCCCCACTCAGCCCCAGGCTCCGCCCCCCTCCATCCCTTCCTGCCTCTGCCCCTCCTCTTCCCACCCCCGCCTTGCCCAGTCCTGCCCCCTCCCCCATGCATGCTCCATCCCAGCTCCTCCTGCATGCCCCAGAACAGCTGATCGTGGCAGGTGGGAGGTGCTGGGAGGGAGGGGGAGGAGTTGATCGACAGGGCTGCCAGCGGGCGGGAGGCACTAGGAGGGAGGAGCTGGCTGCTGGTGGGTGCTAAGCACCCGTGGGTGCTCCAGCCCTCCAGCCCTGGAGCACCCACGGAGTCGGTGCCTATGCACCATGATGTGTGCTTGTAGTCATGTGGTGTAAGGCACTACAGGAAGGTGCTCAGATACTATGGTGATGAGCACAATATAAGAAACTGAATAGTAGAGCATGGGATAGAATGGGTGAGCATGGAGTGGCTAACATCAAGTTGACCAGGACTGAAAGACAAAAGCAAAGCAGGGGCTCACACCGTTCATGTCTGTTCTTAAGTTGGAAGTGGAGACAGAGGGGAGTGTGGCTGGCATCAGTGTGGCTGGCCATGTTCGCCATGAAGTGGGGCACTGGGGGCCACATGTTTCAGTCAAAGGTAGCTGATCTAGCTGTCCAAGGCCCAGACACCAGGCTGCTAAGATCTGGGGCACCTTGCACTGGCCTCTAAGGCTGGCTTGAACCAGTGAGAACATTTTCTAGCTTCACTTTCCCCATGGATGAGCAACAGCCATCGATAGTTACACTGATCACGTGACCTGAATCTCGATTTGGAATTCAGGTCACGTGAGTGCAGACCCACAGGAATCTCATTTGAAAGAAGCCGGAGTCCCAGTGATGTCAGTGGGGCTTAGGCACCTTTGAAAACCTCCTTGAATGTATAAGGGCTCTGAGTGAATTCACTGGTCTTGGGTGCTTGGTGGGCAGCTTTAGAACCCTACGTCGATTGTTCACAGAACAGGCAGTGGTAGAAGTGGCACAAGCTTCCCCAGGCTGCACCTCCCCTCTGGCTTGGAAGGCCCATCTGTAAGGCCCGTTCAGCCTTCTGAACCATCTCTCTACCGAGATCGCCAGCAAAGGGCCCAGTTATGGCAGAGATGGTTTTTGTGAAGCGGGCACCTAACCTGTTAGGAACTTAGCAACTGAAAAGCAACTTAGGTCATGCTTAGGTCACTGGGCAGCAGTGAGGTGGGAACAACTATCAGTCACTGCCAGCCTAGGTTTGGGTTCAGCTAGTGACCTAGTGCTAGAGGCTCTGTATCGTGTTACTGCTCCCTGGAGTTGTATCCCCTGGCTGGCTGTTGGATTCACCTTGTGTCTCTGGTCATGTCTTTCAGACCAAAGCCCTTTGTGACAAGGACCATCCCCTTGTTCTATGTTTGCAGGGTACCTGCCACTATGGGCCCCTGGTCTCTGGGCAATGTCGCAGTGTTATCTGGTTTGTTTAACATAAGATCTTGTATCCTCCGCCCTCTCCAGCCCTGTGACGTACTGCCCATCCTGGAGAGCTTTGGGAATGCTAAAACCATCCTCAACGACAACTCGAGCCGCTTTGGGAAGTTTCTGCACGTCCACCTGAGACAGTGAGTCAAAGGGCACTGCCGTTAGCCAGCTGTGCAGTGATGCATGCTGGAGCGGGAGGAGAATGAGCCGGGCATGCACAGGAACAGATCCAGTGCTAATCTGCTGGGAAGTGAGTTGTACAGGGGGGTTATGCAACAATAGCCCTCCTTCCCCCCCCCCACTTTCTATGGGGGGGGGGGTCAGTTTGCACTCCTGGGTTTGCTTTTGAGTTTTGTCTACAAAAGAACACATGAAACCTGCAAGATTTCCCTGATTTAAACCACCAAGCCCCCATCCACTGTGCTCTCCTTATTACA
This sequence comes from Terrapene triunguis, assembly GCF_002925995.2. NCBI lineage: Eukaryota > Metazoa > Chordata > Testudines > Emydidae > Terrapene > Terrapene triunguis. The sequence goes on from NW_020664543.1 coordinate 14,967,041, forward strand.
ATAGCACTGAGATCAGGGCTCCATTGTGCTAGGTGCTGTACATACACCCAGGGAAAGAGAGTCCCTGTCCCAAAGAGCTTACAGTCCAAATAGATGAGACAGACAGAAGGGGGGAAGGAAAACAGAAGCATACAGAGATTAACAGACTTGCCCAGGGTCACACAGCAGGTCAGTTGCAGAGCAAGAACCCAGGTCTCCTGACTCCCAGTCCAGTGTGCCCTATCTGCTGGACCTCTGTCTGCTTCAGCGTGACAAGTTACCATGTTTGAGACCAGTTACAACACAGTAGAAGCTGGTGAGGTTCTAACATGGCTCAGTCTTGCAGTGCAGAGAGGACTGAACAATCTTAACTGGAGCTGTATCGTGCGCTCGAACCAGTGACAACGCAGTGGGGCTCGGGCGGGCTCAGGCTTCGGTCCCCCCTCCTGGGATCATGAAGTAATTTTTGTTGTCAGAAGGGGGTCGCAGTGCAATGAAGTGTGAGAACCCCTGACCTATCCACACCTACCATGCTGCTCAGTCATATTGGTGTCGCCACGTTCCAAGAAAAGCTCCACCATTGCATTGCCAGCTGGGTAGCTGCTGCAGACCCTCCTCCTTGGGGAGGGCCCTGGGGTACATGTGGTGGGAACTGGGAAGGAGTCAACTTAGAAGCTATGACTTTGACATGGCAAATATTTTACTAAGTAAAGGTCTGTAATAAAACCATCCCTACAGCATAACTCCCATGTAATGTTTAGGTCTCTCCCAAACTCCAGCCCCTACAGCACGTTGTTATTATTGCAATAGCACGTAGGAGCCAGTCATGGATCAGGACCCCACTGTGGTAGGTGCTGTACAAACACAGGACAAAAAGCTGGTCTCTGCCCCAAAGAGCTTACAATTTAAGTACAAGACAAGAGACGGCGGGTGGATGTAGACAGACAAGGGAGCACAAAGAAACAATGAGCACAGACGTGTGGAGAATGCTTAGGGAACATGCACAGGTTACACATGGGACCATTTTGGGGATTGCTCAGTGGGGATCTTTGTGGTTTGCTGTGTGTAGAGAAGGGAGATCCAAGTGCCCCTGAATTTGGGGAGGTTGTTCACAGTCTAAACCTGGATCCAGATGCATATTCTAGAGCTGGATCCTTTCTCTATAATGGAGCTGCTCCAAGATCCCAGCTCTGAAGACCTAAACTTTGGTGTCGATGGGCTTTGAAATTCAGATCCAAATTTTGCATCTTGGATTTGTATCTCTAGGTAAGGACTCCCTCTACCTGGCCCCCTGTACAGAGTATAGCTGGGTCTCCAGCAAACCCTCAGTCCTCTCTCACGGAACCCCTCCCTCCGTCTCTCCCTCTCTCTCGCACACACAGTGGGGTCGTGGTGGGTACGTCCATCTCCCGGTACCTTCTGGAAAAGTCCCGCGTTGTGTTTCAGGTAAGAACCAACCACCCCCACTTCCCCAAACAGGTCAGAATCTCTGCATGTCTAGGCTGTGTTTGTGTGTTAGGGTCTATGTTAATTACCAAGTGCAAGGAATTCCTGCAGCTTCTCTAGTCAGATGGCAAGGGGCAGACCCTCAGTCCTAGTGGACAGTAGCAGAATTTTGGGTTAGGGTTAGTCTCATGTGTCACCTACATGGGCTAAATCCTATGGTGGAGCCCTCCATGCACCACTCTGCTGCCCTGCAGCATTCCCTGCTGGGCCAGCCCTGGGCCTCCCTTGAGCAGATGCTGCCAGCTGGGATGAACTGTGTGATGCTTTTGTGAAATGGACAAATATCCATCAGGACCTGGGTTCAGACACTATTGAGCTTATTGCCTTGGGAGCATAGGTGCCCAGAGATGATGGACTAACCCAGATGGCCTTGCCCCCATTCTACTGCTCCATCCAAGCCCTCTATCTGGTTTTTTTTATATGGTAAGATAGATCACAGGCCTCACAAACACTTCACTCAGCTGTAGTTATTTTTTTTTTAAATGTCCAACTATTACAGCACTTTCCGCACGTTCTCAGTAAACCCAAATCTAATTAGGTGATTTTAAATGACTGACTTGATTAAACCCATCGTTACCGTTGCCAGACAATTTCTAGAACTGCAGGAAAGAAATGATCTCACTGCTGTCTGTTTGACATGGGCTCTGCACAATGCATTAATCCCATAACTATTGTTTATTTCTATAGTGCCATATTAGTGTATTAACGAGGGCTGTCAAACGATTAAAAAAATTAATCGCGATTAATCGCACTGTTAATAATAGAATACCATTTATTTAAATATTTTTGCATGTTTTCTACATTTTCCAATATATTGATTTCAGTTACAACACAGAATACAAAGTGTACAGTGCTCACTTTATTTTTGATTACAAGTATTTGCACTGTAAAAAAACCAAAAGAAATAGTATTTTTCTATTTATCTCATACAAGTACTGTAGTGCAATCTCTTTATCATAAAAGATGAACTTACAAATGTAAAATTATGTAAAAAAAACTGCATTCAAAAATAAAACAATGTAAAATTTTAGAGCCTGCAAGTCCTCTCACCCCCACTTCTAGTTCAGCCAGTCGCTCAGACAAACAAATTTGTTTACATTTGCAGGAGATAATGCTGCCCGTTTCTTGTTTACAATTTCACCTGAAAGCGAGGACAGGCGTTCTCATGGCACTGTTGTAGCCGGTGTCACAAGATATTTATGTGCCAGATGTGCTAAAGATTCATATGTCCCTTCATGCTTCAACCACCATTCCAGAGGACATGCATCCATGCTGATGACGGGTTCTGCTCGATAACAATCCAAAGCAATGTGGACCGACACATGTTCATTTTAATTATCTGAGTCAGATGCCACCAGCAGAAGGTTGATTTTCTTTTTTGATGGTTCGGATTCTGTAGTTTCCACATCGGAGTGTTGCTCTTTTAAGAGTGGTAGCCGTGTTAATCTCTTTTAAGACTTCTGAAAGCATGCTACACACCTCATCCCTCTCAGACTTTGGAAGGCACTTCAGATTCTTAAACCTTGGGTCAAGTGCTGTAGCTATCTTTAGAAATCTCACATTGGTACCTTCTTTGCGTTTTGTCAAATCTGCAGTGAAAGTGTTCTTAAAATGAACAACATGTGCTGGGTCATCATCCGAGACTGCTATAACATGAAATATATGGCAGAATGCGGGTAAAACACAGAGCAGGAGACATACAATTCTCCTCAAGGAGTTCAGTCACAAATTTAATTAACTCATTATTTTTTTAATGAGCATCATCAGGATGGAAGCATGTCCTCTGGAATGGTGGCCGAAGCATGAAGGGACATACGAATGTTTAGCATATCTGCCATGTAAATACCTTGCAATGCCAGCTACAAAAGTGCCATGCAAATGCCTGTTCTCACTTTCTGGTGACGTAAATAAGAAGAGGGCAGCATTATCTCCTGAAAATGTAAACAAACTTGTTTGTCTTAGCGATTGGCTGAACAAGAAGTAAGACTGAGTGGACTTGTAGCTCTAAAGTTTTACATTGTTTTTGAGTGCAGTTATGTAACAAAAAAAAATCTACATTTGTAAGTTGCACTTTCATGACAAAGAGATTGTATTATTGTACTTGTATAAGGTGAATTGAAAAATACTGTTTCTTTTGTTTATCATTTTTACAGTGCAAATATTTATTAAATAACATATACTTCGATTTCAATTACAACACAGAATACGATATATATGAAAATGTAGAAAAACATCCAAAATATGTAATCAATTTCAATTGGTATTCTATTGTTTAACAGTGCGATAAAAACTGCGATTAATCACAATTTTTTAAATGGTGATTAATTTTTTTGAATTAATCGCGTGAGTCAACTGTGATTAATCGACAACCCTAGTATTAACCGAAAGGGTTTGTAATCTAATATGTATGAGGGGTGTGTTACAAGTCCCCCTCTGTCACTCCCCAGAGGATGAGAGTTGTTACTGTGTCCAGCTGGAGAGCCATGGCTCTCTAGCTCAAGCTGTAGCAGCTCATGTTTTTAGATCTTCAAGTCCCCAGTTCAGTCTCTGGTGTGTTGGCCAAGGTGGAAGCCATCCCATATGCACATGGGCTAAGCTAAAGTCCATGTAAACTGTTGTGTTCCTACTGGGCAGCAGAACATTGTTGCAAGTAATGTTCTGGCATGCAGACAGCACCGTATCATTGCCTAGGCCGACAAGGCCTAGGGCGGCAAATTTGCAGGGGTGGAAGCTCCCCTCCGCGCCCCGGCCCCCTGCTCCAGCTCACCTCCGCCTCCTCTGAAAGCCCGCCGCCGTGTCCTGTTTCTCTCCCCTCCCAGCGCTTGCGCCGCGAAACAGCTGTTTCGCGGGGCAGGGAGGGAGGAGGGAGGAGGGGGAACGCCGCGCGCTGGGGGAAGGGGCGGGGATTTGGGGAAGGGATCCAATAGGGGAAGGGAGGGGGCAGAGTGGGGCGGGGACTTTGGGGAGGGGGTTGGAATGGGGGCGGGAAAAGGGCGGAGTCGGGGCAGGGCCAGGGCGGCAATTATTTCCCGGCCTAGGGGCGGCAAAATTATTAATCCGCCACTGCATGCAGGTGTTGAGTTAAACTGCTTTGGAGACAGATCTGGGAACAAGAGTAGCTCCAGAAAGATGTCTAGAAGCTGGTCAAAGTGTTTCTATCATTCTTTGGAAAGCTTTTTTCCCCCTGTGTTTTTTCTCTCTCCCACGAGAAATGCATGATTAGTAATAAATTCTCCACTTGGGTATATTTTTCCTTAGATGAAGCTACAAGGACAAAATGTGCCCTGACTTAACATCGGTCTAACCCCTTTGGGCCAGGTTCACAGCTAGGGTTGCCAGTTTTGGTTGGATGTATTCCTGGAGATTTAATCACATGACATAATCTTTAATTAAAGATTAATTCTTTAATTCCTGGAAACTCCAGGCCAATCCTGGAGGGTTGGCAACCCTATACAGCTGGTGTACGCAGGGTAGCTCCACGGATGTCCATAAACCACATTGATTTATACCAGCTGAAAATCTGGCCTACTGAAGTTAACAGGAATTATTTGGCTCAGTTTTGCAGTAGGGATAGGAGAACCGAGTATGGATAAATAAGAGCTCCCTCTATCCCCAGCAGCTCGAAGAAGTGGGTTGTAGCCCACGAAAGCTTATGCTCTAATAAATTTGTTAGTCTCTAAGGTGCCACAAGTACTCCTGTTCTTTTTACGCTTCTTAAAGTTTATTAAAAGTTCCATTAATTTTTCTCTCCCCCTGCTCTGCTCGGGTGTGAAGGACCAGCCGTGGGAGCCCTGTGAAGGGGGGTGTTTGTTTCTATCCTGGTTATAGGATGAAATTTTGACTTCCCTTTGCTCTGATGCGATGGGGTGGTGGAGCGAGACGTTTGGCCCACAGTGTGAGCGATCTCCTTTCAGGCCCGTGGCGAGAGGACCTACCACGTGTTTTATGAGCTGCTGGCAGGGCTGCCAGTGGAGCAGAAAGAGAAGCTTTTCCTGCATGAGGCAGAGACTTACTTTTACCTGAACCAGGTGAGTGAAGGGGTGGAGCAAGCTGCTCCAGAGGTGAGGGAGAGACATGGTTGAACCAGCGCTTTTGTCTCTGATCAGCCTGCTGCTGGGGACCCAACAGGAAACAGGTAAGATGATGAGCTCTGTGCTGCCCTCCTGGATTGCCCCTCCCGGAGGTGGCACAGGGTTACGGTTTGGATCTTGGCTGTCCTCTGCACTGTCTGGGCCCCTCTCACTCTTGACCCAAGGAACGTGTCTTTCTGTTTGGAGAGGCTTGGTCACTTCTCCTCCCTCTCCCATCATTCAGGTTCCATTGCCTCTTGGAAAAAGCCCTGTTATTGGGACTCTTGTTTTTATATGGGTCATCTAAACACCGAGGCCCTATGGCGCCACCTATCTAAGAAAACCAGTATTTCCAACCCCAAATGTTCAAAAATCATGAGTCAGGCTCAACAAAAACCATGAGATTATGTAAAAATAATAGATTTTTGGTGTTTTTTATTCACCTTCTGCTTTTTGAGCCTTTAGGGTCCACTGGGGTCACGCTTTGAAGCTTTCTGCACAGCCACAAGGGCTAGAAACTTACTTTTTCTTTAAGAATGAAGGCTGGAATCATCACATCTCCACTTGACTCCAGGAGCTGGGGCTTTAAGGAAAACAATAATGATCATGAGGCTCATAAGTAACAAAATCATGAGAGTTGGCAACACTGGAAAACAGCTTTCTACAATGGGGTTAACCTGCTTTTGCCTGGGCCTATAATCTTCTGTGGGCTAAAAAGGATTGGGGAGATGTGGGCTGGATCAAGGGATGAGGGTTGAGAGTTCAATCCTTGAGGGGGCCACTTAGGGATCTGGGGCAAAATTGGTCTTGCTAGTGAAGGCAGGGGGCTGGACTCAATGACCTTTCAGGGTCCCATTCAGTTCTATGAAATAGGTATATCTTTATGGGGGGAGGGATAGCTCAGGGGTTTGAGCATTGGCCTGCTAAACCCAGGGTTGTGAGTTCAATCCTCAAGGGGGCCATTTAGGGAACTGGGGTAAATATCTGTCTGGGGATTTGTCCTGCTTTGAGCAGGGGGTTGGACTAGATGATCTCCTGAGGTCCCTTTCAATTCTATGATTCTATAAGGGAGCCTCTCTTTACCCTTCACGGAATAAAACGAAGAAACTGAATGGCAGTACATTTAGAAGCAATAAAAGGCAGTGCTGATTAAAGACTTAATTAAGACATGGGTCACTTGCTGGAGGATTCTCTGAACCTTGAAGTCTTTAAACCACGATTTGAGGACTTCAATAGCTCAGACATAGGTTAGAGGTTTGATACAGGAGTGGGTGGGTGAGATTCTGTGGCCTGCGTTGTGCAGGAGGTCAGACTAGAGGATCATAATGGTCCCTCCTGACCTTAAAGTCTATGATTCTATGACTTTGTCTACGTGGGGAAATTGACCAGCCTAGCTATAGCAAAATAATTATTCTGAAAGAATCACTTTTATTCTGGAATAAACAGAACATCCACACAGAGGAGTTACACTGGCATAGCTGAAGTGGAGTAATTATTCTGCTACAGCTATGCCGGTCAATTTCTCTGTATGTAGACCAGCCCTTACACAGCTCTGCCATTTTGAGGACTCAATCCTAGCCTCACCCATAATTAGATTAGTATCAGCTTTCCTCCTAGCAAGGATGGGACAAGTACCCTTAATGACTTGATTGTTCCTAGGAGGCTAGGGCAATTAAAGGCTCAACATGCTCAATAGCTTCACATCAGACAATTACAGCATGTTAAAAGATCTCTCCTTGAACTGGACATTATTAGACCTTTCCCTAGCAATCCGGGAAGGGAGAACCAAGCGGGATGGTGCTACATTTTAGTTAGCTAGCAGCGATTCTCAAACTGTGGGTCAGGACCCCAAAGTGGGTCGCGACTCCATTTTAATGGGGACGCCAGGATCAGCATTAAACTTGCTGGGACCCAGGGCTGAAGCCTGAACTCCATCCCCACCTGGGATGGCTGGGCTCGGGCTGCGGCCCCCTCTCCTCCCACCCGAGGCAGCAGGGCTCGGTCTCCGCCCCCATCCCGGAGTCATGTAGTAACTTTGTTGTCAGAAGGGGGTCACAGTGCAATGAAGTTTGAGAAGCCCTGAGTTAGAGATAAGGATGTACCTGGAAAGTCCCAGTGAGAATTGACATGGCAAGGCCTGTTGAGAAGTGCGGGAAGAGATTAGGGGAGAAGGGCAAAACTTCACCAGTCAAACTTTGGGTTTGCAAAATCAGGAGTAGTTTGGATCTTGGTCTCTCTCTCTTTATCTGATCCACCAAAGTTCAGAGTTGGGGGTCAATTGGGAGCTTTCCCCCGCCCTCCTTGCATCAGTGCATGATTGCTGGGCATGTTTGCTTAGCACTTCTACACCACCTCTCATCTCAGGAGTTCAAAGCACTGTGTGAAGGTGGGCAGGTATTATTGGAGCCATTTTTGCAGAGGGGAAAACCAAGCCACAGAGTGGGGAAGGGACTTGCCCAAGGTGATGGTAAGATTTGGTGATGGAGGTGGGAACAGAACCGTGATCAGTTCTCTCATGATGAGACCATGTTGCCTCTCACAATGGACATAGATATCTTTTTGCCTTGCTCTGAGGTATCAGGTGTTGGGTGTTGCTCGGTCCCAGACCGGTGGTCTGATTGGATAGGACAAACCTATGTGCCTAAGGCCGGGTCTACCCTACAAAGTTAGGTTGACCTAACTACAGTGCTCCGGGCTGTGAAAATGTTCGCACCATGTACGACATAGTTAAGCCGATCTAAGCCCCAGCGTAGATACCGCTAGGTCGATGGAAAAATTCTTCCGTCCACCTAGCTACTGTTTCTGAGAGAGATGAAGTCACTCCAATGACGGAAGAACACTGTCCATTGCTGTAGCCAGTGTCTACACGACAGCGCTACAGCGGTGCAGCTGCAGCATTTTAAGTGTAGACATAGCCTTAGAGTTTGAGGGAAGGGACCATTCTCCCCTTTGTACTGAGGCGCCCTCTCTTGGTTGTGACCCCAGCTGATACGGGGCTGCTGAACTCCCCCTTCAGTTCCATTCTGCCTTTGTCATCCCCACCGCTGGAGGTTTTTAAGAACAGGTTGGACAAACACCTGTCAGGGATGGTCTAGGCTTATTTGATCCTGCCTCAGCACAGGGGGCTGGACTTGACTTCTCTAGGTCCCTTCCAGTCCTACAGTTTTATGATTCTATCACCTGTGATTTAACCCCCTCTTATCTGGAGAAGCCTCAAGTTGCTGCCAGGCTGGTGCTAGGAAAAATGATTCATCTTCAGACCCCCCGCAGAGGAAGAGAAGCTTTCCCATTGGAGAAACTCAGTACAATCCTTATTTACCATTCAATTACTTAGCCTTTTATGGGTTTTATTTAAAGTTTCCCTTGCTATATTTCTGACTAGTCAGGGCCGTTGGAGATGTCCCCCTCAGGGGCTCAGCCAGTCCTTCTGCTCTGGCTCAGTCTGCTGACGTGTCCTGTGCTGAATTTGTGGCATCAACCTGATTTCCATGGGATTTATTAATTTGTTTTGAAACACCTGCAATGTGCCTACTGCCATTCAGATAATAGGGCGATGGGTGCCGGCGTATGACCCCACATAGCTAATACACACAGATAAAGAGAGAACCTGCCCCAAAGAGCTTAAAACCTGAGAGAGGAGCGACTGGACGCACTGGGCAAATACAAGAGATCTCCTTCTGATGGTCTCAACCCAACCCAATGCAAACTGGGGCCAAGTGTAGCCTACTATAAGCAGCCAATTGGGTTCCCCCTCCTCCCCCATGCCTTCCTACCTTTATTCAAATTATGAGCTCCCTCTGGTGGCGTTAGATTGCAGGTCACCATGACTGCAGGGCAGGTTTCAGTGGGAGAAGGATTTGGGCTGAAGGGAGAAGGCTGCTGCTCGTATACAAATGTCTGCCATAGCAGTAGCTTAGGGGGTTGGAAATTGACATCAGGGTAAATTCCTGTCAGCAGCAATGTTTCCTCATGTCGTGTTTGCCAGGGTGTGGAATACGCTGTGTCAGGAGAGGGAGAGAGCTCCTAGCTGCAGAGAGGCCCAGTCTAATATGCCAGGTCTGAATACCCCAAGGCCAAGAGTGTAGTGGTGGAAGTGCCCTAAAAGTGGGGGGGCCAATGGTGCCCGAACTGTGGCATTGTCTCCCCTGTGCCGCCACCGAGGCCCTGCCCTTACGCCGCCCCTTCTCCCCAAGACCTCCCCCCCTGCTCGCTCCTCTCCATCCCCTCCCCCCCCCCCCCCGTCGCTCACCCTTATGGCTGGTAAATAGTATGAGGGCCATGGCCCCCTGACACCCCCATTCCGGCACCCCTGCCCGAGGCCTGTGGGGGTTCAAAAGTTTGGATAGGCATGTTTCTGAAATGGGCTCTCTCCTTCTGATGAGCCCAACCTAACCCCCTGAGCTCTGAAACCCAGATCTGAGCTTTACAATTTGGGCCCCTCTCTAGTGCTGGGAAGTGACGTTGGAGCGAGAGCCTGGTGTGAAAGGGCCGTGGGTCCAACCACAGACTTTCGTTGGTTCTCTCAGGGCAGAGCATGCGACCTCACAGGGAAGCAAGATGATCGGGAGTTTGTGGTCTTGGTGCAAGCTCTGCAGGTGATTGGCCTCTCAGATGATCAGCTGACCTCCATCTGGGCAGTGCTGGCTGCCATCCTGCAGCTGGGGAACATCTGTTTTACCTCCTGTGAGGTATGTTAACACCTCGCCAGTTTGGCCGTGACTAATATCAAACAGGTCAGCAGCCTCGTGTGATGGGGCTTGGGAGAGTAGTCTCAGTTGCACGTGGTCATCTAGAGCCCATTCCCCTCCTTCAAGACTGCGGCAAATACCCAGAGAAACGGAGAGCAGAACCCAGATGCCTGGGCTGCCAAGGGATAGTTAGAGCCTGAAGAGCTGATCTACAAGCCAAAGGCAAGATTTTGCCCACTACAGTGTGACCCACCCCTATGCAGTGGGATGAGTTCAATTTTCTGCGGAAGTGTGCTGGTTAAGGGTGGGACTCTGTATCCAGTACAAGCTTAGACGCATTCTTCTCCCCCATGATTTAGAAGGAATCCTTTGGCCTTGCAGCCATCCCCAGCGACACGGAAATCCGGATTGTGGCCAATTTGCTGCATGTCTCAGCAGATCTCCTCCAAAGCGCCATCACTCACCGAGTCACGGTGAGTACCGCATGGCCCCTTCAGCTCGCTCCCCGTCATCCTGAGGGACTTCAGTGTTGAGGTTGCATTGTGTAGAAAAAGTGCTTGTGCCCCAGCCCAGTGCTCTTTCTGCAGAGGGATCTGAGCAGCGTGTCTGCTAGCAACTGCTTTACTGTTGCCTCCTACTGAGTGATGCAAAGAAGGTCACAGCTGAAGAGCCAGGCCTCCTATCCAGGTGAGAACAAAAATGCTGCTCCTCATTCCCAGGAGCAGACTGTGCAAGGGCGCACTTCCTTCCTCCTGCGCTAGTGCAGATGTGAGCAGCTCACGTGTTCCCATTGCATGCAATCCTGAGTAGCCATGGATTGAGATACAGTGGGATATGCTCATGCGGCAACAGATTGCACCCCTGGCCAGGCTAAATTATGCCGCAAAAAGGCCCTGTTTATTAAGGAGTTCATATTTGTGCCTATAGTTAAAATCTGGGGGGAACTGGCATCCATAAACCAATTGCTAATTAGCATCAACATCCAAACCTTCCAATTTAAGAGATTTACCAACAGATTCTTGCACTCCCTATCCCCTACATTACTGAGTCAAGAGCCTGACCAAAGGGGTAACTCTTACAGGGGCTCTGAAGTGCATTGAACTCAGGATCTGGCAGTATGCTGGAGGGAGAAGGCTCCCGAAGGGATGGGTCCTCCGATGAGAATGTCCTGGCACTAGAGTAACCAGATAGCAAATGTGAAAAATCGGGACAGCGGGTGGGGGGTAATAGGAATAGGATGGGGGGAGGGGGCGTAATAGGAAAATTGGATAATAGGAAAAGGCCCAAATATCAGGACTGTCCCTATAAAATTAGGCAATCTGGTCACCCTACCTGGCACTAGTCCTGGAGGGCTTAAACTCTGGGAGTTGACAGCAAGAGCAATGGAAAGTGACTCCTGCAGTGGGTTGTAGAGGGAGATTTGATGGGTTTAATTCTTGTTTACAGTAAGACCCCTTTCCGTCACTCTGGCAGTGTAAAGAGACCTCGAAGTGGGCATAAATTACATCTACACCTACCGTAAGACCCCTTTGTATCGCTAGACATGAGTAAGTGTGCCACAGTGCACATGTGAATCTGGCCTCATTTGAGATCTCTGACAGCTGACTCCCAGACCACGAAGGGACCTATTAATAAAGTTCTATTCTAACTTTCACCTTGCTTTATCCACGGGATCTCCCAGGCAAAGAGCTTTGTTACGTTGACTCAATTACTTACGGGTTTCCGGATAAAAACATTTCCCATCAGCCTTTTATAACAAATAGTGCCTCTTTCTGTACAGGTGACGTCTTATGATCGAATATTCACCCCTTTGTCTGTCGAAAGCGCCATTGATGCCAGGTAACTTCCAATGCTTTTGTCTCTTTGTCTTAGTTTGGTGAGATAAAGCCCAGTGTGTTGTCTTTATGGTAACTTGTTTTGCTCTTCTCCCTCCCCAAGGGATGCCATTGCCAAGGCTCTGTATTCCCTGCTCTTTGACTGGCTTCTGGTGAAGATCAATGAGTGGCTAGCCCCCTGGGAAATGGACAGCACTCTGGGCATTGTCGACATATATGGCTTTGAGGTGACTTTCTGGTTACATTGTATGGTCTTGGAGCTATTGAAAGGGCTGCTTGGGCTTCTGGTTCATTTATTAATATAGAAGGGGGAGGTCATAGGGGTTGGCTGGGGGAGAAGACAGTGTCCCCTAAAATTTGGGGTCCTGTGTATTTGAAATGTCTGTAAAGCACCGTGTGTACTTTCAGTGCTAGAAAAATAATAATAGGGCTAGCTTGGCACTGTGTGTGTGTGAGTGTGTGTGTGTGTGTGTGCGTGCACTCATGTGTGGGTGCAGATGGCCAAGCAACTTGGGATTACATCAGCACAAACCCAGGTCTCTATCCAAAACTTGAACTGAATCCAAACTACACCTCTATTCCGGTTTCTACCAAGTCATGACAGTACCTGGCACTTTACAAGACATAAACTGTATTAAATATAGATCAAAAGCATGGCCCCGAAGAGAGTGTTGTAGTTGAAAGACAAAGAAAGTTGTGTGTGGCTGTTAGCGAGACACTAATTTAAACCCAGTGTTTAGGTTCTGGTTAAAGAAGGTCTTACAGAACCTAGAAGCAATAGAAATAAATTCCTATGAAAATCGTTTGGATTTAACGCTTCCCTAGCAGCCCCAACCCTGCCATGTTGTGCTAGTGCAGGGGAGCTGGAGAATGAAACTTGCCAGATCACTTTCATTGTCCAAGCCCAGAGAAACACCAAAAGTAAACAAGCAGCACAAATGATGACAAATGCACTTGATTTAAAAATAGAATAAAATTGAGTTTTAATCATCTTGGGTGTTCCCAGTAACATAAGTAAGAAACTCGTTTCTTGTTGAACATGCTTTTTAACCTGACGGTGCCCGTTCATCCCTGGGCACTCTGATGAAGTTGAAACTCTGTTGGGTTAACACTCTTTTACTTGTTTTTTAATTTGTTGTTGTTTTCCACGTGCCCCTGTTTCCTGTTCTCATGCCATTCCCGACCTGATTAAGGGCCCATCAGCCACTGAAGTCAATGGAAAGACTCCCATTGATTCACGGGGCTTTGGATCAGACCCTGGAAGCAGGACCTATAATGGAAGCATTGTGAGACTACTAATGTATTGCAGTAACACTTCGAAGCCCTAATCAAGACCTGGAGCAAACCAGAAATGAGACAACTTGTACTTCTCAGGCTAATTACCAGGGTTTGCCAAGAACAGGCTGGCCGGACTATGGGCTCAAGTCAGCAGAGGCTGATGCTGCATGTTCTGTACAGCTCTGCACACCCTCCAGGAGGGACTGCAGCACAACCTCTTCACGTTGACTTTACTCCACACCTGCCCCTCTGACCCTCTTCTGCCCTGCCCTGCCCTGCCCTGTCCCCCCATCCCTACAGTGTCCCCTCTCCCGTCCCCTTTCTTGCCGTTTAGCTGATCCCTTTCTGAATAATTTCTGCGCCCCCTCCCCCAAAATCAAGGAACTAACATGCTGTTTGCTGCCATCCCATTGTTCACCCCTTCCCTCGCCCTGTGTCTGTCTTCTCCATGAGAAGGTCAGCTCTTTGGCTCAGGGACTGCCTCCTACTCTTTGTTCAGCGCCTCGCACAATGGGGCCCCATTCTTGGGGTTGGTCCTTCGGCATTATTGTGACAACGATGATGATTAATAACAGAAAAGAGTGAGGCATGTGTCTTCCCGCATGTCCGCAGGATCTGGGGGTGAACAGCTTGGAGCAACTGTGCATCAACTTTGCGAACGAGCGTCTCCAACTTTTCTTCAGCCAGACAGTCGTTGCCCAGGAAGAGGTAAAATAGAACCTTCCCCATTAGGTGGGGGAATGGCACACATGGCAGCGAGTCGAGTCAGTCTCAGCTGGCTGGTGCTCCCTCGCAGGAAACGAGGGGGTTGACTGGATCTGGTGCTCTCGTCCAATACCAATGTGCTCCCATCACAGGGCATGTCTCTGAGGTTATGTACGTTGTTCATGACCCTGTGCTAATTCTGCAGTAAGATCATGAGAGAGAGAGAGAGACTGCTAGAGCACTTCTCCGTTTTACAGGGTTATAAGCAGCTTAGTCGGGATCTGAGACCCTGATCACACCTTTGACTTTAAGGCTTGTTCTGGTAGCTTAGGGGTTTCACCTTGCTTTGCCTCTGTGCAGGAAATCAGTGTAATTTCCATACTCAGTATCTCTTACACTCCCCCTTTTCTTGCTCTAGTGTAGCTCTCTCCACACAGATTAGAAAGAACATTAGCAGGCTTAGAAGAGGGTCCAGTGGGCTAAGATGGGGGAGCTACCATGCAAGTTTCTAACAGTACTGATTAACAATTGGATCTCTCTGCTAACTCCCTGATTTCATCTCCTTTTCATGGCCTGTGGGCGGGGCTGGCTGGATGACCTCTGATCCGTAGGAGGAATACACCCAAGAGGAGCTAGTCTGGATTCCCATTTCCCAGATGCACAATGAGTCATGCCTGGATCTGATTGCTGCAAAGCCCCATGGCATTTTACGCATCCTGGATGACCAGACTTCATTGGCTCAGGTTAAGAACGCATCATGGCTTTCAACCATGCTTGGTACAGCAAGTGAAGTGGGGAGTAGATTAGTGGGTTTTGGAGAAAGGTCACTTGGGACTAGCGAATCCTGATTTTGATGCTCACTCTTCATCTCCAGTTTTACTGAAATTTTTCAGGGCTGCTATTCTGCTAAATGGGATTGTGTTTACCTTTGTGTGTGTGTGTGTGTGTGTGTGTGTGTTGGGGGTGGGTACAGAGTAGAGAAGACATTTGTGAGATAAGACAGTCTGGAAAAGCTGAGCTATTTCACTGCTTGGAAACTGGCATACTTTGTTTTTTAAAATCCTATCTCAAAAGCAGTTTGGTGCAAGTATTCCAAGTGTGTTTTATTTAGTAGACCTCCATGAGGACTGGTGTCTTCGAATATATTTGAAAAGGTGGGGTGGGGTGGTTATTTTCTAGAGTTATTTTGCCGACTTAAAATGTCGTGGCGTGGTCAAAGGTGGACTTTACTGTTGTTTGTCCTTGAAGAGTTTATATGATAATCCTCTTTCCCCATCCATCATGGGTTGTCAGTGGGGTTTGAACACCAGACCCTAGCACTAAAACACAGAGCTGCTACCTCTTAAACTAAAAGAGTGACTCTAATAGCTGATAGCTATAGTAGACTCTTACCCCCTTATGTGAACCATCCACTAGCAGTTGGGGAGGGATAGTTCAGTGGTTTGAGCATTGGCTTGCTAAACCCAGGGTTGTGAGTTCAATCCTTCAGGGGGCCACTTAGGGATCTGGGGCAAAATCAGTACTTGGTCCTGCTAGTGAAGGCAGGGGGCTGGACTCGATGACCTTTTGGGGTCCCTTCCAGCTCTATGAGATAGGTACAAAGTATAACACAGCTGAACAGTGGGTCACACATAATGTGTAAAATGTGTAAAATGGTTCCCTTTAAGGAACTAATATGTATTTACAACCTTAATCCCAGTTTAACAATGGCTCTACAATCTGAGAATAGGCTAAAACACTGTGAAGCATGTGTCTATCTCCTGCACAGGCCACTGACCACACCTTCCTCCAGAAGTGCCATTACCATCATGGAAACAGCCCTTGGTACGGCAAGCCCAAACTGCCTTCACCAGTCTTCACCGTGCAGCACTATGCAGGTCCTGTCACCTACCAGGTAAGCTCCTGGGACCAGGCTGGAGCAGTGTTTGAGCAGTGAGCTAGGGATGGAGGCAATAAGGCGTCAGTACGTTGGGAGCTTGGGGGTGCTTCTTAGGGAAAGCTCTGGACTGTTCTCAAGTTACACTGGGCTAATTCTGAGTCATTATAGGACGTGTCAGAAGGTTCGTTGAAGGGAACTTTTGCAGCATGCCGGGCTGCATCGGTCAGTGATGGGGTTTTTGTGTCTGGCTATGATGATCTATACTCTGATCAGTCAGAGTTTGGCTTCACAGGTTCACAAGTTTCTGAATAAAAACCACGACCAGCTGCGCCCAGAGGTCCTTGAGATTTTCTCCCAGAGTCACCTCAAGGTACAGTATTCATTCTGGGTTATGCTGCTCTGATGCAGGATCCTTTATGGCTTTCTTCAGGGAAGCCCAAAGACCCAGGCGATGGGAGGTAGTTTGGGAAATAGTAAGAAACTTGACACTGCCGTTTGGGAAACCTGGACTGAGCAATGGATATAGACCCATTAAAGCCAAACTCATTGCTGGCTTACCCTCTGAGCCCCCCAGGGAGATCAGTCGCAGTGCCCAGGATGTATGTTGGCAGCGAATTAACCCAGTCTATCCACTACCTCTTCCAGACTCTTAAATCCCTATTTTTTGTCTCTCCTTCCCTTCCCTTTCCAATATTTCTCCCCCGACCCCTTTTCCCCCCAGAGACAAACACCTGACTGTGCTCACCCTGGTGGCCTGGTGCCAGCTTTGGAGGAGTTGATACACACCCTCAGGGTTGGTCCTTAGTGTTGTTTCTGATGCTTCTAGGCAATAAGAAGCTCCGTTGAGCTAGGGGAAACCACAGTCCCTTCTTTAAATGCATTGGAGACAAAGTATACACCTTACCAACTCCATGGGCAGATGGGCGAAGTGGGAACATACTCTGGTCACGAACAGTCCCAGCCCTGCTCTTGTGGATGGGAGGATGATGGGGCCGGGTCCTCATTCTTTGACCATAATAATTTCAGAAACTCGTATTTCATAGCACAAAGGGGAGCGTTACTCACTGATCTCCCTTTTCCATCTCCTTTCCAGCTGGTGTCCCACCTTTTCCAGCGGGCCAAGGGACATCACGGACTGCAGGGGGAGTTGGCCATGGGAGGCAAAGGGCTTAAGCATCACGCCTCTACACTGGTGTCCCGATTCCAGCAGTCCCTGCAGGATCTCACAGCCAAGCTGAGGAGGTGAGCGACACCATGATGGCACTGTCCCCATTGCCAGCTGACTGCCCTACTCAGAGTCACCCCTGGCTAGAATCTATAAGGGCTTGGTTTGAGGGGAGATTGGGAAGCTTGGGGGGACTGGAAATGGGCTACAGAACCAGAAAAGGAGGATTGGCTTTGTGTGGCAGAGACTGACTGAGCAGCTGTGGGGATTTGGGAGCTCCCCTTGGCCCTGGGAATGGACTGGGGTTAAGTCAGGACACTTCTGGGACTGGGAGGTTAATGTGTTTTCCCATTCCTCTGCCCTGCAGAAGCCATACTTTCTTCATTCGCTGCATCGTGCCCAATCCGAAAAAGGTAAGAAAACCACCTGCTTTAGGTGGCAGAAGCAGCCACAGGTTTTGGGGGACCCCTTCAGACAGAGGAGTTCACTCCCTTGCTCTCCAGTCTTCCCCACTTGGCCTGCTGCCATCTGGTCTTCACTCCCATTAGTGGGGCACGGCATTGCGAGGTGTCTCCTCTGCCCTGCCTGCGCAGACCCTCTCTGGAGCAGGATTTCAGTTTCAACTACTCTGTGGTCCCAGCTACAAGCTCTGCTCTGTCTCTCACAACCTCTGCCCGTTTGGTCCCTCCTTCACACCTGTTGGGAACTTGTATCAGTGCCTCCAGAAACCTGAGGGGCAGGATGTGGAGAGCATACCACCCGCCCTCGAGCATGGCAAAATCGCTGTACGGGATTCACGGAAGCTTGCGGGGGATAAACCAACAAGGAGTGGCTGTTCTTATTGGTCCACCTCTCTATCTGTCCATTCCCTCTTCCCCATCCACCCCGACTTTCCTCTCCCCATGGCTTCACATCACAGCTGTCCGACGTCTTTGATGTGGAATATGTCACTTGTCAGCTGAGGCATTCTGGGATACTGGAGGCCATACACATCAGGAAGGAGGGATACCCCATCCGCATCCCATTCCAGCACTTCTTAGTCAGGTACTTTGGTTTGTCTTCTCTTCCTCTTCCTTTTGGCTGGGATTTCGAGGCAGCTCAAGGGGAATGAAGCAAGCAATGGGGTGTGGCTATTTGTCTTGGGCCTACCTCCTTCAGGCTTGTTTGGATCTGTCTATCTTAGGTACTTATCTGGCTCCTATTACTATGGTATCAGAGTAGGATTGCCAATCCTCCAGGATTGCCCTGGAGTCTCCAGGAATTAAAGATTAATCTTTAATTCAAGATTATGGTGTGATGAAAACTCCAGGAATATGTCCAACCAGAATTGGCAACCCTATATCAGAGTCCCTCACAATCTTTAACGTATTTATCCTCACAACATCTCTGTGAGGTAGGGAAGTGCTGATGTCTTTCCTGGCAAGAAAAATAAAAGAAAAGGATGTTGGTGGATAATTCAAATCAAAATATGTTCTCCCCAAATGTCTCTCTCTAAAGAGTCTAGGTTTGGGAAGGTAAACATCGGAAGTCAATGAAGGGAAGTGGCACAAGGATTTGATAATAGGAGAATGGGTGCTTTCACCAGTAGGCCATGAGTTCAAATCCAGTCTTGGCCCCGGAACCTGCAAGTGCGCGCGCACACACACGCAAGTAACTTTCTGCACATGGGGAATCCCATGGCACACAGTGTGTGGAGTTGTTCATGTGTGTTGAGTGCTGGCAGGACTGGGTCCATACTTGTAGCAGCTGAAAGCCACTTCCAAGGGATGGCTTTATGGTGGCCTTTGTGAAATGTTCTCAGTTCAGTTTCTAATGAAATATCCCCATGACATATGCTGCCAGCAGTACCCAACAGGCCTCAGGGAGATCATTTGTGCCTGATTTTCCATAGCTGCCAGAGTGCTGGGCTTGGTTCTCTTACCTGACCCTCCTGGTGTCATCCAGGGCATGCTGGGCTTCCTCCTTGTCTTTCAGGTATGGGGCCCTGACTGGCCAAGGGCAGAGCTATTCGCAGGAGAGGGATGGATGCGCCGCGGTGCTCTCGCATGTGGTGGGGGACCCCTCGGACCTCTATCAGATTGGAGTAACAAAGGTGGTGTCTAAGGATTCCCCTGTCTTGATCCCAGAGCCCTGTCTGTCCATCCCCTTGGTGCTGATGTTAAGTAGGGTGCTCAGCTCCTGCACATGAACAGATGAGTGGGAGAATTGATCTCCTGCCCGGGCCGTCTCTATTGTTTGACCTCTATTTTATTGCTTTTAGCTGGAGATTGTTAGTGCCTGTGAAAGGGAAAGACAACGCTGGCTGTAGGCAGCCGTAGGGTAGACACTGATTCCCTTGGGCAGCCAATGCATCTCAGTCTTGACCTGTGCCTCCACCTACCTTCTGTGTGCACCACTGTGCTAACCTACAGCACGCCCTGGTGTTCCACTGCTGGGCCCCCCGCACTCGGCACTCCCAAGGTACCTCAATCCTGAGCCAGAGCCCCCCATTCCAGCCCTCCCTAGATAGATAGAGGGCCTGGAATAGCGACCCAGGGGCACCTTATCTAAGAACAATGGACTCATGTCAGTGGGTAGCCTATGTTATGATTGGCGGCAATAGCTCCAGGGGGTTTAGGGTGACATTAAGGGGTTGTAAACACCAGTGTCTATTATAGACTCTGCCTCTTCTTGGGGGTCAGCAGCTGTTTGCTCTGCCTAGGTCTTCCTGAAGGAGAAGGCCAAGCAGCTGCTGGAGAGAAGATGGAACCAGAAGCAGAGCTGGGCCGTTGTCACCCTCCAGCGGAACCTCCGAGGCCTCATCAGCCGCAGGCAATTCCAGGTCTTCCGGCAGAAGGTCTTGGTCATCCAGGCTCATTTCCGGGGGCACCAGGCAAGGTCAGAGGTCAAAGGCCACACCAATGCTCATATTCTGTAGCCAGTTGTAAGCATAAGCACCTGCTGGGGGCCGATTCAGTAACTCAGAGTCCAGCCCTGTGTCCCCACCTGCAAGGGGATGCAGGGACAGAATGGGCACTGTCCATCTTGATTGCCCACCTGGTGTGCTTGTCCATGCTAGGAGCGGGGCCCTGCTTGACAAACATTTACCGATGTGGATGTAGCTCACCGGGGTCTAACATAGATTCAGAGTGCAATTATTGAGACAACCCTGACAGCAGTTCTCATGTTGCAAACTCACGCTCTTGATAGTTGGAAGCAGAGTTTCTTAAGCAAGTGTAACACACAGGTGAGTGTGTGTTACAGGTCCCCCTCTGTCAATCCACAGAAGATATGGGCTATGGAGCTCAAGCTGTAGCAGCTCATGCTTTTCGCTTTAGTGGTCCCCGGTTCAATCCCCAGCGTATTGGCCATGGGGGCGGCCCTCACACAAGCCAGCACCGTGTGGGGACTCTCACCATGTTTGCCCATCAGTGTGCTTGGAAAATGATTTCAAATCTGACACTAAGTCCTGTGATACTACACAGGGCCTTACGTGCCCTGTATTCGTCCTTCCTAACACATAGGAACAGCCAAAAAGTTCGCCTCTCCCCTTGGGCGTTGTGCAAGGGTTGATCCTAAGGCCGATACTTTATCATAACTGGTTATTAATCCCCCTGTGTGCTGTAGTGGCCTGTCAGGGGATGGATAGGAACAATGGCTGGGATTTGCAAAGATGCCCTGGGGAGATAGGCGCCTAAATCTCATTGAATTACATTGGGAATTTGGTGCCTAACTCCCTTGGGAATTTCAATCCCGATGAATACAGATGGCAAACTGAAGCTTTGTCCACGCTAAAGATGTTTTGCTGATAGTCGTATGAATATAGCTAAACTGGCGAAACCCTCCTGCCATGCATGCAGTGATACTGATACAAAAGTGCCTCTACTGGTATAGGTTGGGAAAGTGGCATAAACTATGCGGGTATAAGCAGTTCTGCTGGTATAACTGCATCCACACTAGGGCTTATGTCTGTATATTGGTTTAAAAAAAAAAAAACCAAAACCCCCCCACACCCTGCCCTTCGCCCTCCCCCCAACAGACACCGCTGTAACTGTTTAGGGGAGGCCAGGCTAACCAGGAAGGCCAAATCAAATGCAGCCTGTTCTTTTCTGGTGTTCCTGAGCTTGTGCCTTGCTTACACTAGAGCTGCATTGGGCCTGTGCTCCTGGGCTTAGCCCACAGGCTGGCCTGTTTTGCTGAATTTCCCTTCCCCTCCTGCCCCCACTCTGCTCTCAGGAAGCGCTACAGGAGGCTGAAGATGATGCTGATGCAGCTTGGGACGGTAGTTTTAATCTCCAGGCCCTTGGTGCAGACACGGAAGCGCTGCCAGGTAATAATACCATGCCTAGGAGCAGATGTGGCACACACGGCAGCGCTGCAGGGACCATTCACGCTCCGGGATATGCAGACACAGTTTGTGGAGGTGTGCTTAGGGTGGGGACAGGGTGATCTCTTTAGATAGTTTCTGGGATTTAGACAGTGGCATTTTCCAGCCTGTTAAACCTGCCTTTGGCTCTCAGAGCAGATGAAGGGGCTGGGCCTGGGAGCGAGCAGAGATGGGGGACATGGGTTGCTCTTCGTCTTACTGCACAGGGAGCCCCGGTGGACAATGTGAGGCTTTACAGGCGAGTCCCCTTAAGCCCCTTCTGCGACCGAGGGCAGAAGCTATGAACAAGGCCCTGCGGGAATACAAGGAAGCTTTAAAACATTATTTGGCCTCAGTATTCAGGGTGCCAGGCAGAACAGGCCTAACCCGCAGCAGTGAGCTGAGTGGCAGCCTCACATCACTAGAGTACAGTCATCTGGGTGAAGAGGAGCCTGAAACCCAGGCTGGGGGCACCCCACTCTTGGGGAAGGTGGGAGATGTGACTTGAGCAGGGTTGTGTCCCAGAGGGGCTTGAGAGGTGGCCCCTCAACTGAGAGCAAAGCAGGTGCCGTTAAGGCTGCTAAGTGTTTAATAACAGGAGATCCTCATTCCACCGCAGGGGAGTGTCTAGTGATACAGGCCAAAATAGGAGGCGATTGCTCACATTTTTTTTCTGATCAAGACCTGCTTAGGCAGAAGCCTGTTGGTGTCAGTGCGTGGAGCTGCCCTGCCTGCCACGTGCTCAGCATGGACTGAGATTGCCTGATTGAAAGAGCTGATGCAGCAAACAGCTGCGTCGAAGTGTGGCTCTCGGGTGCCAGTGGTCACCTCAGCTTAATTTAAACCAAAAATAAACCTGGCATCTGGTTGCTTTTAGCCGGCGTTTGTAAACAGCAGTGTGGCTTTAAACAAGGGTGGTTTTAAGCCAGTTCTCAGGGTCACGCGGTGCTGGGGGGCGAAGGAGACATGCTGGTGCCAGGTCTCACCACCACGTACAAGAAGGAAATCTCAGCTGGGGAAGTGTTTATGGAGTTGAGGACAATGACTCCGCCCATCTCCCATCATGTTCCTGGAATCCAGCCCAGGGATAGTCAGGTACTCTCAGGAGAGAGATTGATTTATAGGTTTAAAAGTCAGAAGGGACCATTATGGTCATCTGGTCTGACCCCTGTGTAACCCAAGCTGTAGGATTCCAGCTAGGAATTCTTGCATCCAGCCCGTCTCTGGTGGTGGAGCTGGAACATTTCTTTTAGAAAACACCCAATCTTGATAGGAAGGCTCCAAACGATGGAGAGATTCCCGGAGACTGAAGTTCTCTCTCCACAGACTGGGTTCAGCATCGGCAGAGACCGCACACGCGTCACCCCCTGGTCACTGATGTGTGGTATCCCCTGCTGTGCCTGAGCCGCAGGGGGTGAGAGGTTATGAGAGCTCTCAACTGCAAAGCCTTGAGCTCAAGCTGTAGCGACTCATGCCTTTTTTTTTCGCTCGGAGGTCGACAGATCAATCCCCGGTGACGGCCAAAATGGCAGCCGTCACACAAGCTTCCCACCCACTGCCCCTTCCAGCGTGTTCCTGTCCTGACCCTGAGAGCTAATGGAGCCATTTAAATCCTGGGCCTGTCTGCCAACAGCCAGGCTCCTTAGTGCCAGCTACAGTGACTGTGGATTTGTGCTGTGGACACACATCCACAGAGAGGAGACATGAGACCGTCAAGCTCGTTTCATGAAGGCTGCCGAAGAGCTGTGAGACAGTAGCCACTGCTGCTGTGTTTTATTCTGCAGAAGGTGGGACCTCAGCTTCTTATTGGAGGCAGGGGAGGTGCCTAGCACATACTCCTCAGGCGTAAGGGCTCACAAGGAGCCATAGGAGAGACTCATCTAGCTGCCCCCTGGGCCAGAAGGATGGTTGCAGGACACCCACTGAAAATCCCTGCAGTGTAAGGCCTGGCCAGGCATGGGTGGCTGTGCTGTGCTCCCAGAGCAGGACCTGTGTTCTCAGCTCTGCTCCAATCCCTCTCCAGCGTAACCACAGAAAAGCTCCCATACCCTCCCCTCCGTGTTTGCTTTCTAAGGCTCTGCTCCCTCCCGGAGTGACGACAATAAAAGGTCTCAAAGTTCACCTGAGGGAACCGCAGTTTCCCCCCCCCCGCCCCGCCTTCCCCTGCGGCGCTGCCCTGGGCGGACTTTAGTACGCCTGCCCTTTTCTCAGCCCAGGCCGACCCAGCCCTGGTCCCTTCCCATCTAGCCCCACACGTCCTCGGCAGACAAGCAGGAGAGAGAGGGAGCGAGACAGCCGCACAGCCTCCGAGCAGGAGGCAGGTGAGTAGCATTGGGTGGGACGTGGTGGAATATCCCTGCCCCCAGATTGGGAAAGGGCAGAGCTGAATGGGAGCCCGGCTTCCCCTGACTCCTTGTCCCACCCTCGGGGGCAGGGGGTGGCCCTCTCCAGGCTGGATTCAGGTTTTCCAGCTGCCAAGAGAGAGGGCAATGAACCATGTTTCTGGTCACTGAATGCTTAATGGGGCACTGTCACTAGTGTTCCGTGAGACAGTGAATGCCAGACTGTCTGGAGCAGGCCGTGTGGCAGAAGCTCCTTTCTGATTGCGTCCAGCCTGGGAATGAGGGGTCTTAGACCCATGGCGGGTGCTAAGAGCGGTGGCCAAACCTCAGCCCGCTAATGTAGATAGATCCTAAGAAGATGCAGTGTTCACCCTCTCCTTTTAACACGCCAGCAGCTGACATGGCAGGCCAGCTACTGCACATCCCCAGGAACTGTAGCTAGAAGTACCTGGTAATCCAGAGCATTTGCCCTTCCGAGATGCCTGGCACACCCCAGAAAATGCCCTCACATGCCATTTCTTTTCCTTCTGACAGCAGAGGCGTGAGGACAGCAGGCAGAGAGAGGAGTCGCTGGCCAAAGGTGGCGAGGAGGGTGGTAGCTCCCCAGGAATGGTAGGTCAATAAACTCTGATGTATCAGCTATGAGGGCCTGCTGGGGTTTCCACCAGTGTGACACAGATAAGGGAGTTAGTTCCCACTTCATGGATGTGATCCGGCAGGTCTGTCCCTGCTGGGGAGTGTATAACTGAGCCAGCTGGCAGAGGAGCCTTTTCCGTCCATCCAAGGGAGTCGAAGTGCTGCAATTCCATGGGATAATGTGCATCGATGAGGAGCAATATAGGCACCCACATGCCTGGGGCCGAGCTTTGGAAATATGCCTAAGGGATTTGGATTCCCATTAGAAATTAATGGAATTTGGGGTCCAAATGCTCTAAGGGACTGAAAATCTTTCTGAGTGACCTGCAAAATCAGGGCCCTCAATCCCAACCACTTGCCTTTATTATAGATTCTGTGGGATTTTTCCTTGGAGTTAGGGATGTCAGCCCCAAGCCAGGGGCCAAAGCCCACCTTGGGTAATTCCACCTGCAGTTTTGGAGGGGGTATGGTATCATCATCTTCTCTTGAACTGAAGCATGATGTTGCTTTTGTTGCTGTTTGCCTGTATTCCACCCCAGAGGTGGCTACATTGGCGTGATCGTTCCTGAACCGTTCCTGTGTGTGCTGGGGAGAGGGGTCTGTCTATAGATGTGAGAGAGGCAGTGTGGATGAAGGGCTTTGGGGTAAAATACATTTTATAATCATAAGATATTAGCAACAATAATATCTGTAAGGCGGGTATTGTCTGTTGTCTGGTTATCAGGCCTGATCCCTGATATGATCAGGAGCAGCCTCCAGGTGTCTCCCTCTGCAGTGCCAAAATTCCAGCCGTGCTCCTGCACTTCAGAGGTGAAGGTGCAACTTCCTGTTGCCATGAAGGGGTTAATGCCTAGGCTGCTGCTGTGTTCGCATGATACTGGGATATGTCCCAATAAATCAGAGTGGTTTCTATCAGTTCTGTGATGGATTATGCATAGGGTGACCAGATAGAAAGGGTGAAAAATTGGGACAGAAGGTGGGGGGTAATAGGCGCCTATATAAAAAAAAGTCTTGAATATCAGGACTATCCCTATAAAATCGGGACATCTGGTCACCCTAATTATGCAGGATTGAGCAGAAATGTCAGCCTGTCACCTGCACAACGGCAGTGAAGAGGGGCCGAGGATGCAACTGGGCAACCGATTCCCTCTGAACAATTTTTTGGGACAAGTTTGGCCTGCTTTTCTGTCCTTGAATTATCCACGTTTGCGGCAGGCAGGGCCATCCTTAGGATTTATGGGGCCCTATGCAGTATTATTAAACTGGTGCCCCTGTGCCCGATGGCAGCCCAGGCTTGCATGTGTGTTTTAGATAAGGGTGGTCTTTTGAAGGATTTATTTAAAAAATTATATGTCTGAAGAGCCAAGCATTTAAGGCTAAAGATGAATATTCAGATTGTGCATCTAAAAATCTATGCAAGGATTTTTTTTTAGAGATGTGATTTTTATAATCTCCAGCAACACACTAATGAAATATTTTTAAAGCAAATTTTAAACGAAGGTCCTGTAGACTAACATGTTCTGAGTAAATAATGTTTTCACCACCCAGCTCAGAGAGAGCGGAGAAGCGATGTACAACTGTTTTTGTCAGTAAAGTCAGAAACTGACAGTATATACCTGGGGGTTGGCAAATGCCTGTTAAATGGCTTCATTACCACTTGAATGGCTCTTTAACAGTTTCACTGTTGCACTAATAGGTCTGGCAGGCTGGAGGCTTTTTCACTTCTAAGTACTAGATTCCCTCTGGAGGAAGCCTCACCAGGCTGCAGCAGCCAGCTGTGGTGGGAGCCTGCAGGAAGGGGCAGAACAGGGATAGGAAGAGGCGGGAGGGTGGACACTAAGACACAGGGGTGCCCCAAATTTTCGGGTGCCCTACGCAGCCACGCATATGCCTAAGGACGGCCCTGGCAGCAGGACCTCTCAACGGCTACTGAATTAGAAAGAGGGGGGAGGGATAGCTCAGTGGTTTGAGCATTGGCCTGCTAAACCCAGGGTTGTGAGTTCAATCCTTAAGGGGGCCATTTAGGGACCTGGGGCAAAAATCTGTCTGGGGATTGGTCCTGCTTTGAGCAAGGGGTTGGACTAGAATCTCCTGAGGTCCCTTCCAACCCTGACATTCTATGATTCTATAAGAGTTGTGTGTGCTCAGCAACTCCCGGGGGATGCTCCACCCCCTCTTCTGTCTGGGGCATGAAGCCCCCGGGTGCTGCTGCAAAATAAGCAAAGGCCAATCCCCCTCTTCAAGGCCTGGCCCCAGCCTGGGACTTGCTTTGTTGTGATGGTGCTTTCACTTTATGCAAATACCGCCTTCGGTTTCATTTCCTACAGCTACTCACTCTCCTGATTTCCTTTTGGGTTTAGGATGGGACAGACTCACATGAAGCCTAGAGATACGCTTGGTTTTTTAGCTCAATGTGCTTCAGCCCAGGCTGGCTTGAAACTGAGGTCAGGTTGTCTCGGGTTGTGGATGGCAGTGAAGCATATGATACATCTATGGAGGCCTTGTTGTGGATCAGACGGGTTTGGGCTTGGACTTGAGTGACTAGCCTATTGAAATGAATGGGATTTCTGACCTAGCAAGGTACTACTCAACTGGAGGAGAAAGAATCGGGCCCAATAAGTATAAGAAATTCAGGGCAAGGACCCCGGGGCCTGGTTCTCCTTTGCTTTGCACCATATACTGTCATCGGTCTGTCTACGCTGCAGTCAGAGGTGTGGCTGCAGCACGTGTAGACATAATCAGACTAGTTTTGATCTAGCTAGCTTGAATAATAATTGCAGTGAAGCCGCAGCAGCATGGGCCAGCCTCTGGAGTACGTACCCAGGGTCCTGGGCAGGCTGTTGCGGTTTCACTGCTAGTGTTACATGAGTTAGCTGGATCAAAACTAGCTCGGTTATGTCTACACATACTGCACTCACACCTCTGATTGCAGTGTAGACATACCCAATGACACCTGTTCAAAGTGGTGTCATTCTGAAATGGTAGCAAGGTGTGTCCACTTTGCATAGGTGTACACGTCAATGCGAGGTGCAGAGAGGTAGAGAACAGACCCTAGGGGCCAGGTTACGATCTCATAAATCCAGATTAACTCCATTAACTTCATGGCCACTTTTCTTTTTATTTGTACGGTAGCGCTCTTGGATGCTGCAAAATAGTGAAAAAGCAGCTGCAGTGGGGGAAAAACCCAGAACCATGGTCTCATCTATGCAAAACTAGGAACCTCTTGGACCTGGGAGAAGTAACCAAAATGCAATAAGTTTGGTATCTTTCCCCCCGTAGTGCTTGATTTTCAGCAGCAGTGACCTTTTCTCCTACTTTACCATCCTTTCTCCAGTGCGCTCTTCATTGCGACTCTTATTTATTCCTTGTGTTTTATAAAATTCTAGAACGCACACACCCCAATTACTCTGGTTGGCTCAAACGCTCAAGTCCTGGCTCCAGCCACGCTGTCGTTGATGTCAGTGGCAGTGTAGCCTGAAGGCTGAGTAAAAACACCTGTCCCCATCTGACCCTGTGTGTTGCCTGAAATGAATTTATTTTTCTTTGGCTACTGTGACCCCGATTGCTGACTCTTTGCTCCCTCTCTCCTCAGGACGTGGGGCTGCTGGAGATCCCCGCAGAGCTTGCGGCACTCCTGCACTCTGCCAAAGGTAAGAAAATCCCTCCAGCCCGCTCGCTCGGTTCCAACTCACGGTGTTTGCATTCGTGGCTTTGCATGTGTGTGTGTTCGGCACGCTCTCTCGCCTATATCGTATCTGCTCTGTTGGTGTTGGAAATGTAAACACGATAACCCCAGGTGGATGTGTATAAGGGCCTCCTCCAAGATACAGGGATAGACAGGCAGCATTGTCCAGTGGATACAGCACTGGATTGGAGCTTCGGAGACGTGGGGGTTTATCCCTCCGGCTCTGCCACTGACCTACCATGTGAATGTGGGCAAGTCATTTCCCTTCTCTGTGCCTCTTTCCCCTTGTATGGCTCATATATTTAGATTGGAACTCTGTGGGGCAGGGCCTGTCTCTTTGTACAGCACCTAGCATATTGGGGCCCCTATTTCAGTTGGGCCTCCTAGGTGCTGCCATAATACAAATTAATTAGTCAGCGGGGCAAGACACCTGTCAATGAGCAGACGGTGCTGAGTTCCCCGTGCACCTTGCCCATGGAAGCATCCCCCAGGAGATATAGATGATGAAGCATTGCGGCCAAAGAGATGTGTGGCGAGTCGTGCGGGTTGGGCATGTTTTGACAAAATGCCTTTTCCCCTCCATCGGAAAATGCTGATTCATCAAAACCAAACCCTTTTGGGGGGAACATATCCATTTCAACAAAGCTTTCATCAGGAAGGTTTCATCTGGTCAGAGAGAGAGAGAGGGGCAGACAGAGACGTCCCAGGAATAGCCTGATTCAGAGCAGGAGGTTGAACCTGGCTTTCCCTTATCCCGGCTGAGTGCCCTGAACACCAGGCAATAGGCTATTCCCTCTCTCCCCACTTCCCTTCCCTGCCCACCTCTGTTTTCAATTCATGGACATTTTTGAAAGGTCTTGACTTCGTCCCAGTGCAGAATGAGAAAGTTTTGAAATCTCGAAAGCTTTCCTGGGACAGGAAAACCTTTTGCTTCCCCTGGAGCGTGAATAGGGTTTAACCAGAGGAGGTGGCAGTGGGGGAGGCGCTGGCTTGGAAAGCGAAGGGAGAGGAGGTGGGAGGGAAGGAAAGTAGCGTTGCTGGCGAAGGCGTGCAGAAGCCGTGTTGCTTGGGGAAGTCTCTGCAGCCAGGGAGACGTTTGTTGTCCTATCGCCCCGATAAATCCCTTATCTTCTGCCTCACTCATGGTGACCTCTGGTTTATTTATCGACTGGGACACTGCCAGCAGAGTCTCTGCAGTGCTGCATTATTTATATACCTGTGAAGGAATGGAAACCCTTTCAGAGCCCTGGCCTGGGGCGTTCCCTATGGACTGCTGCGGGCATCAGAGGTTTGGTCCACACCCTTCACTGAGCTAATCCTGGATGTGTTGTTTTCTGCTCTGCTAACTCCCCCTTTCTAAAAGAGCCTTGAGTCCATTCTCTGAGGAGGCCTGTTCTGTTGCTCCAACCCCAGCTAGAGAAAAGGCAGCGTGAGGGTGACCAGAGAAGCTGCTCAGTTGTGTGTGGGCAGGGGTCTGTGAGGATGGGGAGATGGTGTGGGTGTCTCAGGTGGGAGTGGTGCAGAGGGCTGGGTGAGGGAGCAGGTGCCTCTGGGGGAGGGAGACTTTGTGGGTGTCTGGTGGGGGAGGGTGATGGTGGTGTGGGGGTGTGGTGTCTCGGGGAGGGCTTGGGCGATGGTGCGGGTGTCTCTGGTGTGTTGGTAACTGGGCGTGTGGCACCGTGTCTAGATGGGCCTGAGGCTGTGTCCATTTTCTCTCTCTCTCTCTTACAGGTCAGCACCATGCCCAGGCCAATCAGATCATGGAGGTTTCACCTCCGGAGGTCAAGGCCAAGTGTGACCTCTCCCTCCCACCCAACATCAATAGCTCTCCCTTCTCCGTCTTCATGAGGTCTCACTTCCAGGTAGGATGCTGCTGATGCCAGAAGCCACAGGGACCCTTCCATTCTCTCCTGCCTCCTCCCTGCTTGTTACCTCCCTACCCCCACACCCCCTTCAGTGTTGTCTCCTCCTCTCCACGCCTCTGCCAGTCTGCCCCAGGATCTGCCTCTCCCCCACTCTCTCACATACTCATAGGTGCTGAAACTGCCACACACACCCCCACCCCCCGGCTCGAAATGCTTTCCATTATATTCAGGGTTTACAGTTTGGTTCAATGGCTCTCAGCAGCCCCACTATATACATTGTTCCAGGGCCCCTGCCCGTACTTTCTCTGTCAGGACACTTTCCTGGGCTCCGTAACCTCCTCATCTCTCCGCTCCAGTACATGCCTGCAGACAGCCCCGCAGGGGCTGCATACGCTGTCTGTGCTGCACATCCCCGTGGGCTGTGTCTATGGCACTGGGTTGTCACTAGGGCCTCTGCCTAGGAGTCTGATAAAGAACTGAGCCCCGCGACAAGCCGTCTGATGCCTCCTCAGCCTGCTCTTTGCCCTCGTTTGCCTGGCACAGCTGGGAGAATGCAGTGTCCCGCTGTGGACTCCGGCTCTCTCCTAGGGCTTGTAGCAGGGGGACACGCTGCCATGAACTCCGTCCTTTTTCACCTCCTAGGAGCCCAACTTCCCTGCCCTTGGACAGCCCCTGCAGCAGCCCTTAACCCGCCTGGAGGGCGAGGACATGCGGCGCGCTCTGGAGATCAACAAACTGGTGAGTGCAGGGGGCGGGGGTGCAGCTAGCCTACAGTATCGGACAATCCCAAAGCAACCCCACTGGCCTTTGTAGTGGGGCATTAGTGAAATATGAAGGCACATTATGCAGGCACTCTGCTCCTCTAGAAGCTTTCTGTCTTCAGAAGCAGAGGGGCTTTGCTGGGGTTCACAGGACCTCGAGTGCAGTGGTACCCCCAGAAGGAAAGTCATGCGGTCTAGAGGTGACAGCAAAAGAACTGAGAGCCAGGAGGACCCTGGATTTATATGCAGCAAGTCGCTCGCTCGCTGTCAGCCCATGGGCAGGTCCTCTGAGCATCTGCTAGGCGGAGAAAGTAATATGATGACATTGCCTCATGTTTCAATCTTCTTGCTCAAAAGGCCTATGACAGCAGTTTTACTAGTCAGTGGTTAAAGCATTTGGCTAGTGTTTACAAAAGGTCACTGACCACTATCATAGGATAGTAATCATACTGTTCATCTCTATACAGTGTTAATTTATGTCTATATCAAAATACAAAATGCTTTTTAAATTGACACTTAGGAATTTGTTTTTTAAAATAAGTCCAAATGTTGAGAGAACATGTTTTTATCCAGACTTGTCTGTCTTGCATTCTAATTTAAACAGAATAATTCATTCAAACAAGCAGGAAGACAGGAGGGAAGGTGTGATTTGAGCTGAGCTTTCCTGGGGAAGTAAATTGGCTAATGATACGTCCTCACTGCAGCGTTAATGCTGGCGATGGGCAACGGGGTGGGAGCAGTTGTGCTGCAAAGCCACACGCGAGTTGCTGTGTTCTCACTGATGCTGTGCTCACCCCTGTACATCGCATGGGCTTCAGGGGGCATATCCCATGGTTCTTAGCCCTGCACCAAGCTGAGCCGCTCTTTGGCTCTTTCCCAGTGAATGGTGGGAGAACTTGTCTGTCCTTCTGGGCGCACGGGGGGAATTGTGGAAAGGCAGTGCAGGGCTATCAACACTCTAGTGGTTTAGCCTGCATCCACACAGGAAAGGAGAGAGGATGGCAGCTTGAGTGAAAGCACTTTAGCCTACAGCTCCAGCTGGGCCAGCTAGCCTGGGTTGGGTGAGAGTTTTGTATGTGAATGGGTGTGGAGGGAAGAGGTTAGGGGCAACACCCAGTGGGGACGGAGAAGGGATTACGTTAACTTTAAACTGTATGATGTGAGAGGTTGTTATAGGGTGAGAGTAAAGTGAAATTGTCTGTTGGGGCATGTTGTTGTTGGACGGAGATCAAAAGCACATATGCTACTGGGGGCACAGAGTCACAGAGGTTTGGATTCCTGAATGGAAGCTCCCCCAGAGGGGAGAATTGAAGGGTCATGGCTGGCTCAGGAGGAGAGAGGGCACAGGATCACAGCGGGGTTTGGGAAGCTGGGCTGTGATCAGGAAGGGAAGGCTCCGGTAAGATTAGCAGTGGGAAGTAGAAGGATTACTGAGCACTGTTGTGAGGTTTGTTATGTTTACTCTGGTTAAATAAAACACTAGTGTTTTTTCAAAGCCAACAATGGGAAGCATAGTCAGTCAGGGTGGGGAGGTTTGAAGAGGGCCCTCAAAATAGTTAGGAAAAGCGGCCAGGATCACCTGGTATATTTAAAGGCAAGTGTCCTGAGAGGAAGGGGTAGGAGGGCTGTACTAATGCTTATATCCGAAAGTGTTTTATGGGGCTAATTGTATAGATCTGATATAACATGTGAGAATGACAAACCACAGGGAAGGGGTGGAGTGAGGGGGGGCTGGAGTTACAGCAATACAATTGTGCAGTGACTCTCAGTGTAGGCATATGTACACCTGGATGGTTCAAAGTTTAAGGAGACTTTGAGCATGGCTGCTGTTCCTTTCCATTATGTTGCATTTTGCAGCATTTGTGGCTTCCCTTCTAAATAGTTTAATTAATAGTGGTTGAGTCTATATATTTTAAAAAATGCAACTCAGTCTTACAGTCCATGCTGAACCAGCAGAGCTGTGACTTTACCTACGCTCTACTGTCTCTGGGAGGGAATTGTCTGTTTTCCTGTGTTAGGGAGGGGTGTTCAGTAGCCGTGCTGTTGTACGGGGACAGGAGTAGAGATTTTTGTTTAAAGAAGGGATTCAGCCTCTTTGTTATGTATGAAAAATACAGTGTATCTTCTCCAAAATTACAGCACTTACTCTTTCAGTACAGTATGGATGTTCTGAGAATTGACACGTAAATCTGTTGATGACTTTAGGAATTCAGTTACATTAAAAATTAATTAAGAAATTTAGCACTCTAAATCAGAACTTTCTTTTGTCTCCAAAGATCTCATTAACAGATCAGCACAGACTCTTCAAACTTCCCGGATAGTGGAAATAATGAGGAAAAGGATAAATACTGTAACCCTTTAAAAATGTTGCCTGTGTACAAGATTTCAGTGAGTTTTAACTATATAGGAAGTTTGCAGAGTCTCTTCTGTTACCGTTGGAGACCAAAGAGGCTCAGTCTGTGTGCTAAAATTTTTTAAAGGGCCTAATTTAGAATAATTTAAATTCCTAAACTTATTCATAGATATACTTGTGAATTCTCAGAACCTTCATTCCATAGTCAAAGAGGAAGTGCTGTAATTTTGGGAAACATATGCAGTGTTTTTCATACAAACCAGAGGTCAAATGTCTGCTTTAAGTGCAATAATCAGTCCAGCCTTAACTATGGAGTTTTTACTAATGCCTCCATAACACTTAGCATTTTTTAGTACAGTATATAGATCTCAGAGCTCTTCACAACGACTGGGTGAGCATCATTTCCTTCACTGTACAGACAGGTAAACCGTGGCCCAGAGAGGGAAGGTGACTCACCCAAGACCACACAGCAGGTCACTGGCAGAGTCAGGAATATAGCTCAGGAGTCCTGGCTCCCAGTCTGATGCCCTATCCCCAGGACATGCTGCCTCCCAAATTCTCCTAAACCTTGGGGGTGCCTGAAATCTGAACCCCAATTCAGATCTGAATTTTGTAGAGGGCTCCTGTGGGCCAATTGATCCTCCTAGTTCAGATGACTCCGGAAATGTGAGGTACCTGCAATTGGAGCTTGGGTCGGAATGTTTCGGTTTAATCCTCTCGCTGTTTTTCCATTGGGCGTCTTTTAGATCCTGCGGTTCATCGGGGACAGGAACCTCCAGAGCTGGCAGGAAGTGCTCCTGGGTAACTACATCGCCAGCCGAGGGCTGGGCAACCCGGCCCTGCGCAACGAGCTTCTGAGTCAGGTGGTCAGCCAGGTGTGGAAGAACCCAGACACAGAGCAGAGCCAGCGAGGCTATGCTCTGATGGCTGCCCTCCTGAGTGCATTTACCCCTTCACCAGCACTGGAGAAACCCTTGCTGAAGTAAGGAAGGGGGAGAGATGGCTCCTTTTTTATTGCTGTTTCCGGAGAGGAGCAGCACGTATTAAAGGCAGCTGCCTGGTTTGCAGGTTCGTGTCAGACTACGGGCTGGAAGGCTACAATGCTGTTTGCCAGCGCAAGATCCTCACGGCAATGCAGCAGACAGACACGGACCCCGAGGTCTCCCGTGCCCATCCTCCCACCCTGTTGGAGTGGACCGCTAACCAGAGGAGAGGGAAGATGGTGCTGGACGTCTTCACCTATAATGGTAACTAGTTCCTGCCCTCCCCAACTTCGAACCCCCACGAGGCCTCTGCTGACGCAGGAATTAGAAAGGGGGCTCAGAAAATCCTTCCCGTGGCTGGAAGTGGGCACAAGACCTGTGCTACTTGCTGGCATGAGCATGAGGGTTTGAACCTGGTGCCCAACCCCTCCCAAAGTCAGAGATTCAGGGTCTTGCCTGTTGTAGAGACAGAGGCTGGATGCTCATCTAGAGCCTGATCCAAAGTTTCAGTTTGTTTGAGTTGGTGCCCTGGCTGCAGCCGTCACTCGCTGCTCCTGCTCCAGCTAGAACAAAATCTGCTTCTTCCCGTGCTTCCCATTGCACTGTGTCCTCAGCAGGAGTCACTTTCCCTGCTGCTCGCTGATTAGCTGAACCTCCACTCCCGGCTTTTTTCCCTCCCCCAAAACGTTTCCATTCCAATGTACTTTCTTTGTAACGTAGTGTGTGCTTGGCACCTCTGCAAACCAGGCCTCAGCGAGCGGCTACAGGCACCTGGCTACCGATTAGAGCTTACACACGTGGGATCCAGAATGCCCTGGCATTGGCAAGCACACAATAATTACAGAGCTGCCATGTGCTAGTCCAGAGAGGGCCCCCGGGGAGAGCAGAGCGCTCAACCTGCTCTCAGCCCCTCTGAGTCTCCTTAGCAGCCCGTGTGTGAGAATCTCCAACAGGGCTGTCCGCATGCTGCCATCTTGTGCCATTTTTAGTTCTGTGGAAGGCTTTGTGCTGACTCTCTCTTTCCTGGGCTAGAGGAGATGTTCTCTGCTGAAGTAGAGTCCTGGACAACAGGGGAACAGTACGCAGGCTGGATCCTGAGTTCAAGGTACAGTCCAAGGGGGGAGTGCTGTTGTTCTTTGGGTTCACATTGGGCAGGGCTGCAGGCCAGGAGTAATGCATTCATCCCTGGAATAGTTGCATTTCCCACCATCACCTGTTCTCCGTCTCTCCAGTGCCTGTGCATGGGATCGCACTGTTTATACCTCCAATAACATAAGAATTGCCAGACTGGCCCATTTAGTCCAGGATCGCACTTCTGAATGTCAGGGCCGGCTCCAGCATTTCTGCCGCCCCAAGCAAAAAAAAAAAAAAAAGCCGCGATCAGCGGCGGCAGTTCGGCAGCAGGTCCTTCGCTCCTAGAGGGAGTGAGGGACCTGCCGCCCCCGAATTGCCGCAGGTGCCGCCCCTCTCCCTTGGCCGCCCCAAGCACCTCCTTGTTAAGCTGGTGCCTGGAGCCGGCCCTGCTGAATGTGGCCAGCACCAGCTGCTTCAGAGGAAGTTGAAAGAAACCCCATACTGGACAATTATGGAGTATGAGGGAATGATTCTTCCTGACCCCAGGCCCTTAGTGGTTGGCTCTTGCCCTGAAGCATGAGAGTTTACATCCCTTATTTCAGAATAGAATTCTGTGAATAACTTGGGCTCCTGAGCCTCTCTGGACTGAACAGTTCTAGTTCTTTGGGAAGTGGTTGGGATTGGATGGAAGGGAAGAGATTAAAATGTGGGGATGTGGGGGGGGGGAGGGGGTGTCAAGGACTCCAGGATATGCCATGGAGCCTCCTATGACTTTCTCTTCTGCATTCCTTTTTGACACTGATGTGCAGATACAGCCTGCTGTGTGTGTGTGTGTGTGTGTGTGTGTGTGTGCGCAGATGATGAACCTGAAAAGGGTGGTGGTGGTGAGGATAATAGTGATTCCTAGATCTCTTATAGCACTTTTCATCCATAGATCTCAAAGCACTTTACAAAGGAGGTCAGTATCATTGTCCACATTTTAAAGATGGGGAAACTGAGGCACAGGGATGGGAAGTGACTTACCTGAGGTCAACCAGCAGCCACTGGAAAAGCCAGGAATAAAAGCCAGGTCTCCTGAGTCCCAGTCCTGTGTTCTATTCACTAGGCCACACTGCCTTTGGGCAGGCCAGCAAGATGGGGCTGGTGAAACCCTGTCTGGCAGAGCCCAGTGAAATGCTCTCAAGTTAGGAGGAGCTGTGTGTCTCCCAGTGTCTGTCCTAGCTCAGAGCGCAGGAAGAGAGGGAGGACCGTTGATCCCAGGGAGAGAAAGAATGGCCTTGGGGCATGGGAATCAGCTGATCTGGGTACAGTCCCTGGCTCTGCCAGATTCTCCGTCTGATCTTGGGCAAATCACTTAATCACTCTGTGTCTCACTCTCCCCTCTGAACAACAGGGATGGTGATCTGTCCCTCACAGGGGGCTATGAGAGGCTATGAGATCCATATATGCTGGGGGAGGGTTAGGGTTAGCTGGGGGCTCTGTGGAGTCTGCTGAGGGGAGGAATAACCAGCCTGGACTAGAAAAAAATGGCGCTAGGGCAGAGGTTCCCAAACTTATTTGGCCTACTGCCCCCTTTTCAGAAAAAAAATTACTCAGCGCGACCCCTGGAAATCTACCTTCTTTAAGCGAACAAACAGAAAGATGCAGTGACAAATTTGCGTTCTTTTATGTATCTATATTTCTACCTACGTCCTACAATATAGTAAAGAAAGATGTGTTATTAGAATATCGCCCACGACATCAGGTATACAGTGGTTTTTGCGTAAGATGGCAAAAGACAACCAAACTAAAATACTAATGAAACTAATAAACTGGGTTTTGTTCTTTGCTCAGCATTAGATATATGTATTTGATATTAAATTGTCAAATATCAAACTAAATTTATCAAGAAATAATTAATTTAAAAAATAATCAATATGCAATTAAAAATCAGTTAATAGTTTTAATTTAGTTTGCCCTTATTTAAATAATTGTTCCTTATTAACACACGCCTTATTTACCAATTAACACAGATGATTCGATAGATATAAATAAATCTTAATAGTTAACAGTTTTTTTACGATTTCATTCCCCTGTTTTCGTTAATATTGTAATAAAAAATATGACAAATATATTGACTGTACACTTCAAATAGTACTGTACCGACACAAGCCTGCTACGATTTTATTATTAGTAAGCACTAGAGACACAGAAACGTACGGTAGATAGGTAAGAAAATGTATAAAAATACTCACGTGTAAATTGCTGTTTTATTGAAACAACAATAATACAATTTGCTTTGTATGTGATCCGTAATCCGTAAAGATCGAAGGTATCGAATATGAATAAAAATTTTTAAACACTTATTGCACTATTGTTAACTGCTTTTTATACAATTCAGAAATAATCTAAATTAGATTTCATACATGTCGCCTATTTATAGTATCGTATTGTAAACAAGTCATTACACGCACATATTCCTGCCGATGCATGCTGGACTTCCCGACAATGCGCGACACGCTCGCCTGCCAACACTTGCTTGTTAAGAGCTGTTGGCGGACTTGACACCTGATCGGTTATAATTTGTGAATTTATTTGGAAAATAAAGTAATCACTACAACTTTAACTCTATGTTACACAACAGATGAAACATGTACGAACGGTTTTTCAAAATTTTCTTATATTCTCTTCTTTCTTTATGCTTCCATCACCCCCTTATTTTTATTCAACGCCCCCCAATTGCACCCGAGGCTACTACTGCCCCCCTGGATCGTTCCAGCACCCCCAGGGGGCGGTATTGCCCACTTTGGGAACCTCTGCGCTAGGGGAAGGAAATTGAACTCTTTCTTCTTCTCACCACGTCTCCCTCCCTCGCTCCCTCCCCCATGGCCCTGGTGTTCCTCTGCACTGACTCTGGCATTCTCTTCCTATCCCTCTCTCTCCCCTTCTCAGGGGTTTGGATAAGGCCCCTCGAGGGTGGTCCGTCTCCATGCTCACAGGCGAGGTGTGGCGGGACCTGCCCGGCTGTGACTTCATGCTGGATCTCATTGGAGAGATGGAGGAGGCCGGCCACCCTTCCCTGTCCTCGGCTGACTATCCCATCACACCCGAGTGGGAAGGGAGCCCGTCCCGGAGCGCCTCTCTGGACATGTGAGTGCGCCTTGCCGCTTCCCAAGCATACATCCCCACTCCCAGCCATAGGCACCAACTTCTCCTGGCGCCAGTGGGTGCTCGTGTCCCCCTGCCCCTGGCCCCGCCCTGACTGCACCCCTGCCCCGCCCCCTCCTGTCCTGCCCCATTCCAACCCCTTCCCCAAAGTCTCCGCCCGATCCCTTCCCCAAATCCCCACCCCGTCTCTTCCCAGCCTCCTCCCCTGAACATGCTGTGTTCCCACTCCTTCCCCCTCCCTCCCACAGCTTGTTACACCGCGAAACAGCTGTTTCGCGGTGGCAAGCCTGGGAGGAAAAGCGGGGATGCAGCGCGCTCAGGGGAGGAGGCAGAGGTTAGCTGGGGAGGGGGGGGGCGGGTCGGGGAGGTTGGCTGCCGGTGGGTGGCCGTGGGTGTTCCAGCCCCGGAGCACCCACGGAGTCGGCGCCTATGGTCCCAGCACTTGGTGCTTTTCTCAACTCTCTGACTTTCCCTCTGACAGGATGGACTGGGACATCCCTCCTGCACCAGGCATTCAGGCTCCATCTCTCCCTCCTTCCTTTCCGCCGCCATCCTTGGATGCTGAGAGCACCTACTCAGGTGAGCTCCTCCCCAGGAGCGAGGCAGGCACTCGAGGAGTCAGACAGAGTAGACCCCAGTGCCCCGGCTGCCGAAGTCAGCAGCATTCAGGGAGGCAGGGGGTTGGGGCGGGCTCATACCCAGTGTAACAAGACTGGGGAAGGGAGGGAGGGGCTATTCCACACCTAATTGGTGACTGGACCCTTGTTTGCTCCTAGGGCTCGGAGTCCAAGGTGTCCCGAGGACCCACACAGGCCTAGAGCACTATGTGGATGACCTCTTTGACCCAGTGCTCCATCAAGGGTCCAGAGTGCCAGTAAGTCTCATGTCGCTTCCTCCCCTCTGTCTGCCTACAGCTGCTTTTCCTTCCCTCTCTCCCTCCTTCTGCCTGTGTCAGTCTGTATGTTCCTTCCCTGGAGTTCAGCTCAGTGGAATGGGGAGATGTGATCCCAGCATGCCTGTGTGGGGCTGGCTGTCCTGCTGTACACTCTGTCTGTCCATCTGCCCCAACCCCTGTCCTGGTGAGCCGTGTAACGCTGGGCTCTCTCTCTTAGGATATGGAGAATGGAGGAAGCCTTACTGGACACATGAAAGGAGGTGGAAAAATTGGACCCACCCAGCAAGGAGCCTTTCCTTCTGCAGGTCAGTAGGGGAGGGGTGAGCATCCCGGGTCAGCATGTGGAGAGGCTGTGACAGGGACTGCTGCTGGGCCACAGAGGTGTGTGAGCTAGTGTGGGCCAGCTGGTCTCTAGGATGAGGTGAGGCCACGTGCTCAACTGATTCACAGTGCGTTCTGGACTGGGTCAGCGTGTGCCTTGGGAGGCTGTAACGCTCTGGGGAGTAGCCCTGGAGGCTACTGAACATAACATAAGAACGGTCCTACTGGGTCAGACCAAAGGTCCATCTAGCCCAGGCTAGGGACACCAGTCCTGCCCATCCTGGCTAATAGCCATGATGGACCTATCCTCCATGAATTTATCTAGTTCTTTTTTGAACCCTGTTATGGTCTTGGCCTTCACAACATCCTCTGGCAAGGAGTTCCACAGGTTGACTGTGCGTTGTGTGAAGAAATACTTCCTTTTATTTGTTTTAAACCTGCTGCCTATTAATTTCATTTGGTGACCCCTAGTTCTTGTGTTATGAGAAGTAATAAACAACGCTTCCTTATCTACTTTCTCTGTACCAGTCATGATTTTATAGACCTCAATCATATCTCCCCTTAGTCGTCTCTTTTCCAAGCTGAAAAGTCCAAGTCTTACTCATCTCTCCTCATACGGAAGCTGTTCCACACCCCTAATAATTTTCGTTACCCTTTTCTGAACCTTTTCCAATTCCAATATATCTTTTTTGAGATGGGGCGACCACATCTGCACACAGTATTCAAGATGTGGGCGTACCATGGATTTATACAGAGGCAAAATGATATTTTCTGTCCTATTATCTATCCCTTTCTTAATTATTCCCAGCGTTCTGTTTGCTTTTTTGACTGCCGCTGCATATTGAGTGGATGTTTTCAGAGAACTATCCACAATGACACCAAGATCTCTTTCTTGAGTGGTAACAGCTAATTTAGACCTCATCGTATTATATGTATAGTTGGGATTATGCTTTCCAATGTGCATTACTTTGTATTTATCAACATTAAATTTCATCTGCCATTTTGTTGCCCAGTCACCCAATTTTGAGAGATCCTTTTGTAGCTCTTCGCAGTCTGCCTGGGTCTTAACTATCTTTAGTAATTTTGTATCATCTGCAAATTTTGTCACTTCACTGTTTACCCCTTTTTCCAGATCATTTATGAATATGTTGAATAGGACTGGTCCCAGTACAGACCCCTGGGGGACACCGCTATTCACCTCTCTCCATTCTGAAAACTGACCATTTATATCTACCCTTTATACCTACCCTCTACTGTGTAGAGGGGGTGCCACCATGCTCCTCTCCCAGAGTCAGATTGGCCCGGGGCCTTCCACCAACAGCACCACCGCTCAATGCCTCCTCCTGCCAGGAGTCTGACGCCTTTCTCCATGTTGAACCTGGAGATGGCTCGTCCCTCCCCCACCCAATGAGCACATCAGTGGTATCTCGGGTCCACCTTAGCCCCTCCCACAGCACTAAACAGACCCGACAGGCTCCACAATGTTGGCTGCCTCTGAGTGGAGGATTTTAATCTCTCTTATTGCTTCCTCCCAGCCTTCCCCATCATCCCCAGCTATTCAGAGGGTTAGTAAGTCTGAACCATATTCAGATTCTCGCTCTTGCGTTTGGGTGTGTTCGTTCTCGTTCTCTCTCTCTCTCTCTCTCTCTCCTTGTTTTTTTGCTTGTTGGCTTGGAGTCCAGGTTATATCTCAGTGGGGTGTGGCCAAGCGTTGCCGTGGGAATACCTGTGGCTGTTGCAACGCATGGGAAGCAGACATACGGGCAGCTTAATGATTATTGCAAGTCTGTGAGACGGGGGTGAGGGGGAATCAGTGGCTATTGGAGATCTTTGGGGCATGGCCATGGGACGCATGTGTGGCTATTACAAATCACGGCGGCATGGCCAATTGCCAGACACGGCTAGTTAACAAATCAGCGAGGCAGGTGGGCTCTCTCTTGTGGTGTTTTTAAATGGGTTGGAATGGGGCCATGGGGCAGGTCTGTACTGTTCTGTGGCTCTACGGGAGGGTGTGAAACCCTCCCGTTCTCTGCTAGCCGTGATCACAGCCTGGATGCCACAAGGGTTACCAGTTTTGTGCACAGCGGCCTTCCTATTTCACAGCCTGGTGCTCAGCAGGGGCTTATTCCAGGAGAGGGAGGGCATTTTTTCCCAGCATCCTGTACTGACGCTCTGTTCTGTGTCTGCTGTGGGCTGTTTGCCCGTCCAGCCACGTTGCAGGGTGGGGGCTTATCCATGCGCTGGATGTGGCAGGTCCAGAGAGCTTTGCCCATCAGTTGAAGACATTCTCCCTTGTAAACACAAATCCTGCAGACCTGGTTTCTTGGGATCAGTAGCTTCCTGAGGACAAGGGGTGCAGAGTGAGGCTGGGTGGAGGGCAGAGTGCAGAGCATGCTGTTGAGTGGGGTTAGTGTGTGTTCATCTGCCAGGCGTCCCCTCCCGCTTGGCCAGTTCTCCTGACGGTTTCCTCCTGCCTGGGTGTTGCTGTGTAGCCTGATGGGAAGCCCCATCGCATGTCACCGTCCTCTGTACACATTGGCAGCGCCAACGGTAGCAGGTCTGCCTGGGGCGCTGCCTGAGGCAGGGAAGCGCTTTCCTACTTGGGAGTCGCTGACCGTGACTGTTGCCCTTGTGGCATCTTTCCACCTAGCCTACCCTGGAATGATGCAAATACCAGCTTACCAACCCATGCCAATGATGGGTGGAATGATGCCAGCACCCATGCCAATGATGCCAGCACCCATGCCAGGTAACAAAATGCAAAAATGGCCCAGTAAATAAAAGGGGTGGTACAGTTTTTGGAATGGGCGGGTGTTGAGTGAGTACATTTACACAGGGCCTTTCACCCTTGCAATCCCTTCGAACTCTCTGATTCTATGACGCACTTTACAAATGACACGTACAGGAGTTGCGGCAGCCACCTCTGTGTTGGAGCGTGGCTGTTCAGCAGCCCTACGGCCACACACGATAGTTTAGAGCAGGAAATGGAAAATGTGTGTCGTATCCAATTGAAAGTGCAGGAGGGGCTTAGGGCGGGAGGCAGAGTATAGTCACCCAGCTTGGACTGGCCCAGGACAATCTCTTGTTTGTTTGGAGGTGGGAAAGCTAAGAGGTAGACTCCTGGCGTGGGCTTGGTTCTGCCCTGTGCACCTCGTGCTCAGGCTCTGATTTCCATTTGCCCCTGAGTTAGACTCACCGCTTGCACCCCGAGCACTTCTGTGTCCCCAGCCTGATGTGCAGGGGACCCTCGTGAGCGCTCGCCTGCCCCACCGGGAGGGCAGCTGCATTGGCCCCGTGATTCTTTATCGTGTCGTCTCTCTCTCTCTCAGCCATGGTTGCGCCCCAGCCGATGGTCCCAGCTGTGGATCCCAATCAGCTCGCAGCACAACAGCAAGCCTTTATCAACCAGCAGGCCCTGCTCATGGTGAGTGGAAGGGAATGGGGGAGGGGGCACATCTCTCTGACAAGAGAATGCAGCAGAGTGAATGCACTGAGAGGGCTGAGCTCCATTCCCTTCCCCACCGAGCCCAGTCTAGCTTGTCCCTGACATGCTGCATTTCTCTGCCATGTGCCTCTGAGGGTATTAACGTGTACGTGTGTGTGTGTGTGTGTGTGTGTGTGTGTGTGTGTGTGTGTGTAAGGATTTGGTCACTTAAGCCTGTGAAGTGAGGAACCTTTATTATCCTCATTGTGCAGAAGGGGAAACCGAGGCACGCAGAGGATAAGTGACTTGCCCACGGCCACGTTGTGGGTGAGTGGCAGAGCTGGGAATAGACCACAGGAATTCCCAGCTCTAAGCACTAGACCAAAAGCTCAAAGCAGCCAACCGGAGAGTCACTGGGGATACAAATCCTGAAGCATCTCTTTCTATCTGGCCCAAAGTGTATTAACTCCGTAGCCTAGCGCCTGACAGTATGTTAACCCTCTCTGATGGAACAACCTCATCACCGAGAGCTTTACATGGATGGTGTGGTGGGGATCCAGAGTTCCTTGAACATGCCTGCATGGTGGGTCTGGACCTGCCTTAGCCCATAACACTGGGGAACCCCAAAAGGTTACATGAATGGGCCTGTTTAGGAGATGAGTGGTTCTGTGCCTCCTGGGGGAAGAATGGGGAGGGTTTGCTCCATCTCCAGTCTGTGGGTACGCAGAGGTCATGGAGACTTGGATTTCTTCTTGCAGGCTCAGCAGATGACCCTCCAGGCCATGACAATTTCCCAGCAGCAGCAGCAGCAGCAGCGACGGAGGTCTCCTGAGCCCTCAAGGCCAAGACGAGCCTTGACTCCACCACCAGCGCCAGCTCCAGCTCCAGCTCCAGCTTCAGCCCCAGCTCCGGCCCCAGCTCCGGCTCCTAAACCAAAGAGAACCAATAACAGCAAGAATGCTGCACCAGCAGCTAAGACACCAGAGCCCCCAGCTGATGCAGCAGAACCGGTACCAGCCAGGCTGTCTCCAGCAGCAAACTGGGTTTCCATGTGACAGTGCCCCTGTTCCTCCCGTAGCCTAGCGGAGGTGGAGTGGGTGGTAGAGAACCTCGCTCAGAGAGTTGTATACAGCTACCATGCTGAGTCCTGTCAAACTTCACTCACAGAGGATTAAAGATGCAGGGCCAAATGCTGGGGCGGTGGGTTGCCATTGACGTCACTGAAACTGCAGGGTTTGCCGGTTCATTCCCATCAGGCCTTGAGGTCCATGCAGACCCTGCAGTTTCACGGACATTAATGTCAAAAGTCTCAACACTCAGGCCATGTCTGTGCCACGGGGACTACACTGGCACAGCCGTGGCGCCATTGCCATGCTGGCATAACGCTGTAGTGTAGACGCAGCCGTCCTACGCTGACAGACAGGGATTTTCCATCACTGTAGTAACACAACCTCCCCAGGTGACAGTAGCTACACTGACAGCAGCATT
Source organism: Terrapene triunguis (assembly GCF_002925995.2). Classification (NCBI taxonomy): domain Eukaryota; kingdom Metazoa; phylum Chordata; order Testudines; family Emydidae; genus Terrapene; species Terrapene triunguis. The sequence continues at coordinate 15,011,465 of NW_020664543.1, forward strand.
CTTCTGCCTACCTAGCTGCGTCTCCTAGCTTCAGCGCTCAGGTGTGTGGATTTTTCAAACCTCTGAGTGATGTAACTGGGTTACCTACGTTTTAAGTGTAGACCAGGCCTGAATCCCTTGCCTTGTCCTGCAGTTACCTGCCTTGGGGGTGGGGACAGGGGCTTCGCTCTCCTTCCTGCCTCCATCCTTGGTTCTGGGCTCAGATTAGGGTTCCTTAGGGGTGTGGGGGGAGCTGGGTCTCTCTAGGGGTGTGTGTGTGAGGGGAGGGCTCAGTGCAGCTCAGCAGGAATTATTGTCTATTTCATATAGCGCTTGACACACACACACTTCAAAAAGGGTCCCGAACCTGGATCAGTCCAAACGCTCCCGGAGTTGGGGGAAGTTCTGGATCTGGATCAGTGTCTGAACTGCACTGCTGGGCCCGATCTGTGTGTTTAAGAGAGAGATAGGGAGGCACTAAGGGGATTACGTGGTCAGTCAGGACAGTGGTAAATGCCCCATGCTGTATGTCTGTCCATCAACAGTCCTAACTGGGCTTGTTGTGGGGGGCGGGTGTTGTAGATCCATGACTACCCGGAAGAACAGCTGACAGACAGTGATGAGGACTCGGTCTTTCGAGACACCTTCCAGCAGAAGCGGGAGTACTTCCAGAAAATGGGTGAGTCACTGCCTGGCCATGAATCTCACCCCAAATGGGACCCATCCTCCCCTAGCTTTAGCAACCGTAAGCCAGCCTGTTCCTGAGGCAGCTCCCGGTGCAGCAGTGTGTGTGAAGCCCAGAACGGGAGCTGTACATGCAGAACTCATTCCGAGCCGTGTGTAGCCGGGGCTGAGCCTGGCCCGTGATGGGCTGGGTTCTGGTTCCGAGCGGGAGGCTCACAGGTTTCCTGGGGTCTCCTGTTGGGTTTGGGTGTGTGTGTGAGTCATGCGGGGGACGTGACCCCCACACAGAGCAAGTGACGCTTTAACACAGAACTCTGCCTGCTCCAGCAGCAGGGTGGCAAGCATAGGGCCCGGCACCACCAGGCCCAGAAAGACCTTGCCTGTTCTGTGCTCACCCCCGAACCGCCTCTCCTTTCAGGACAGCAAAAAATCCAGGTGAAGAAAGTCAGGCCCCCTTCCAAGAGCTGGACCCCTCCAAGAAATCCACAGCAGGAGGAAGAGAGGTCCAGCCCAGAACCAGAGACCGGTGAGGCCGTGCGCTGAGGAGGGTGTGAGACGCTGGCAGGTGGAGAGCTCTCCCAATGCAGGGCCAGATCCTAAGGGGGCTGAGCGCCTGTACAGGACTCTGCTCCCTTGGACTCTACAGAGTCTGAGGATCCTACTGTCCCTTGCCCAAGCTCTCCCCCAAACCCCATGTGACTCCTCCTTGCAGCCCATGGAGCAGCAGTGAGGCCCCGGGAACTGTGTGCTGGTGGTCCCACCCCTCCTGACTATGCAGGGTGCAGATGCCAGAAATCCTGCTCTCCCCCCATGCTGGTCCCACTGCCGCTGGGGCCTCCTGCAGCTGCCGGTGACAGGGCAAGTTATGGGCAGCCATCCTTCTGATCTGGGAGTCCTGAATGGGGAACCCCTTTAGCGCTCCTCCGGAGGCCACTGTGCAACACACAGATGTCTGTCCCTCCCTCCCTGCCCCACTCCAGCTTTGAGCAGCTGTGAACCCAGCCTTGATCTCCTGCACAGTCGTGCAGGGTTGCACGAGTGTTGGTTGGTTGGTTCTGTGACTGCCCTGTTCAGCCTCTTGCAGTCCAGGCCTGGACTGAAGCAGCGGATTAGGGAGGACAAGGCCATGGGCTTTGGGGAACAGGGGTAGCTGGGAAAGAGTGATGGAGCTCCCAGGACCGTGAAGCCCCTGAGGGGAACAGGAGGTAGCTTTTAGTGCAGAGAGGGGGTTTCTCTTGTGCTGCTCACCGGCTCCATTGGTAAATGCCCTCCTGTCCTGCAGCTCCAGCACCTCCCTCGCCACCTCCCGCGCCAAAGCAGAAAGTGCAAGAGAAGAAAGCAAAGAAGAAGCCGTGCCCTGTGGTGGCTGCAGACCTGGTGCCAAAGAGAGAGCCCAGCCGGGAGATCCGCAACATCATTAAGATGTACCAGAGCCGGCCAGCCCCGGAGCCACAGCCCATCGAGCCTGTCAGGTGAGAGGGCGGGGCAGGCAGGGAAGGGGAGGAATCATGTCCCAAGCTCTCTGTGTGATTCCATTGGCACCATGCTGCCCTGTGTGTAAACTGGACAGGTCTGTTTCCTCTTGCCCTCCAGGAGGCCGTCCAAGACCTTCCTGAAGAAGAGTGACCCCAAGAACGAAGCTCTGGCCAAGCTGGGGATGGTGAGCCCTCAGCCCCCAAAATCAGTGAGCACTTCCCATGCCGATCCCGAACCAGCACCCATCCTATTCAGCTTCCACATCTTTCAATCTACCAGAGCAGGGGACTCCTGGGTTCCACTCCTGACTCTGCCACTGGCTGGCTGTGTAACCCAACCTCTCTAGCTATACCACTCGCTTGGTAGGATGGGTTATGGGTCCTAATGCTCATTGATAAAGCCCTTGGAGATCCTTGGATGGGAAGGTCCCGGCGTCATGACTTCAAGTTGTATATCAGCATGTGTTCAGGGCTGACCTAGGGACAGACCAACCTGGGAGAGTTGCCCGCCCGGCGCTGGTTTGGCCCTGGGGATCCTGGCAAGGTGATGTCTCTTTTCCACTCTGCTGTGGGTGGCTCCACCGCTGAGCACTGGCCTACTGCACGTCTGACTTTAATTAACGCATGTCTGTGTGTAACCTGGCTGCCAGTTTATGGGGCTCCGTATTGTTGTCCATGTGGTTCCTGCCCCAGGGCCTGGCAAGCTGCCCCTGCAGCTGCTGTCAGAGAGTATCCTACCCCTGAACCCATGGAGGCAGTGTGTGTCTATATCTAAAATGCTTTCTCTCTCTGCTCCCAGCCCTCCTCTCTGAACAAGAGCCCCAGAGGGGCTCCGCCCCCTCCGCCCACCAAGAAGGGCCAGACCGCCACATCCATCAGGAAAATGCAGCAGCCTCTCATGAACCTCTTCGGCCAGCAGCCGACCTCTCCTGTTGCTTCCCTCGTCCCTCCGCCTCCCCCACTCCTGCCCCCACCCCTTCCGCCTGCTGACCAAGCCACACAGCAGTCTGAGCCGAAAGGTGAGCGGGGCCCCTTCCATTCCACACCCTTCCCCTTCAGTGGTGGGTGCGGAACGAGTTTGGTGGGTCTTAGCCCAGTTCCCAGTGGGCACGTGGCCACATGTGCTAATTGGTCTCCTGCTGTCAGCCGACAGGCCCAGGAGTGAACAGGCCGTGGGACCTGAAACAGTCTCCGTCCCGCAGAGCTGGCCCTTCCGCTCTGATTGAGACATCCCAGTCGTGCGGTGTCAGGGAATCTCACGCTGCTGCTGCGGGTGAAACGGCCTCACCATCTGGTGCCGTGGACTGAGCCACTTTGGCCAGCACTCAATTGGCTTGGCAATGCAATGGAATGCAATGGGTAGAAACGTCAGAGGGGCTGGGCGGATATTAAAACTGCAACTAAGAAAAGCCAAGGACCTTTGGGCTGAAGCTCTGCCAAAGTCCAGCCAAGTCTCAGTATGAGACTCGTTATCAAAGCTGCAATTAAAGTGGTGACGGACTTTGGAACGGTGAGGAACGTGAAGCACAGGGATCCTGCCTTTCAAAGCCCTCCCGAGGGGCTGGGCTCCTTCTGCATCACAGCCCACCCCAAAGCACTCGGAGAAATCGACTGACGTGTCTGAGAGGCAGCGTTGTTGAGTGGTTAGAGCATAGGCCTCGGACACAGATCCGGGCTCTATTCCTGGCTCTGCCATTTAGGCCTGGGCTGCACTTAAAACTGCGGTCGACATAGCTACAGTGCTCAGGGGTCTGAAAAATCCACACTGCTGAGCACTATAGCCATGTCGACTGAGCCCCTGGTGTAGACACAGCTAGATGGAAGAATGTTTCCATCAATCTAGCTGCAGTTGCCTGGGGAGGTGGGAAAAACTCCTTCCATCGCTGCAGGCTCCATCTGTGCTACGGGGCCATAGTGCCATAGCTATGCCATTATAGTCCCCGTAGTGTAGACATAGTCTTGCTTGCTGTGTGGACTCTCTGTCAGTCTATAAAATGGAGCCGATCCTTACCTTGCAGAGGAGTTGGGATGTGCCCATTAAATTCTATGGGACTTTTGCCTTGATTTACAACAGGAGCCATTCATTCATAAATAGTCATCAAGTGCTTTGCAGGCCTCAAGGGGGGAGAGTGCTAATGATGTGCAAAGCGCTATTGTTACTGCAAATAAACACTCCATTTGTATTGCACCCTCTTCTTGCTTGGCAATTATCATGCGGCAGAAATTACACTATTGTAGAATACTGCCTCTCCTGGCTCTCCCACCCATTCTAAAAATGCAGGAATGTCCAGGCAAACCAAGCAATTTGAAAATGCCTAACTGAATATAACGGGAGTCTTAACCTTGGGATATCTTTAGTCTGTGGGCCGTCTCCAAACTCTGAGGTGTCAAAGTTGAGACCATTTAGATATAAACATTCATAACTTTAAAACTGCCCAGCTGATTGTCTTCAAACCTAGATTGTTTAGTCGATCTCCTGGAGAATTAAAAATCAAGCCAAGTGTGAAGACTCTACATGGCATACTGGTAACTCACTGTCTGTAAGATTGTATAAGAGTTTCTATTAGATCAATTGACAATCATTTTATAATGGCATAAAGTGAGGCCATATTCCGATGTGGAAGGATAAGAGGGCAGCTGTTCCATCTGGAACTCTCAAGTTCCTTATTTCTCCCCCTGGAATGGACTTTGCATATGTAACACCGTGTATAAACATTGCCAGGCATGCCTGATTAGTCATGCCATTATCCATTTTATGCATGCGGTCACGTGTTTAGTGAGCACAGGCTGGTCACTGATTTCTGAAAATGTAGCCTTTTGAGACGATGCAGCACCGCCTTCCTGTCCTGGCGAGTCTTTGGCTGGGGACACAGCATTCCCATGGTGCCCCAGAGCTCCCCTGACTGTCCTTTCCTCCATCTAGGCTCTGCTTGGACAATGGCGGAAGAAGATGCCGGCATCAAGACGCAGCTCTACAAGCTCACTGCCAGCGTCAGCTTCTCATATGCCACCACACCCTGGAAAATCTTCCTCCGCAAAGAGGTATGGTCTGTGCTCCCACTGCAAGGATGTGCGCCAGCTGTGGAAGGGAGGGGGGCAGTCACCCCCCACCATCTGCAGCCGTAGGGAAACCTTGCTTTGCCTTGTGCCCCATCTGTGCTGGAGACAGTACAAAGCCAGCTGCAAATGGTATGCCCAGCATGAGCCAGTGGGTAGGGAAGGCACTGAACTGGGAGTCAGGACCCAGATCCCTTGTTCCCCGCTTGCTGTGTGTCCCTGGGCAAATCACTGCCACTTTCTATGCCTCCGTTTCCCCATGTGTGGTTGCCCACCTTTGTAAAGTGTGAGCGATGGAGGAAAAGCACATATAAGCGACCTATTTCTGTAAGCTACCTCTTTCTTCCTGGATCCCGGACGTCCCACCTGCCACGTAGGGGGTGTTCCACTTTGTAACACAGCGTCTCTGGGAAATAGACCCACACAAGAGGAGGGATAGGGCTCTTGCAGAGCTGCAGGCAGGGCATTGGGACAGTCCCAGGTCAGTATTGGAACCAACAAACACCTACTGCCTCCTCCCAGCCCTAGCCAGCATGGTACCTAGGAGAGCCCACGTGGATTGACTGATCCTCCGGAGCCCTCTGATTTCCTTAATTATCACGAGTGTGTTTGGCAGCTGAGCACACGCTGACACAGCCAGGCTTCTCCCACTGCTCTACTGCTTTGGTGATGACTCTCTTCTCCTCTAGCTCTCTTCCCCCAGCGCTGCTGTCTTTGTCTCCAGTGTACGGTCGGAGGTTGACCCTTTGTCTGGTGGTAGGACAGCTGGATCACAAAACAGTTCCCACGGGAGAGCCTGTTGTTACAAGTCTAACATACGCCATGTTTTCATTGTGTTGGCTGCAGGTGTTTTACCCCAAAGAAAACTTCAGTCACCCGTATTGCTTGAACCTGCTGTGTGAGCAGGTAAGTGTGTGTGTGTCCCATTCCATCCTCTCCGTTCACTAATCTCTCCAACATGCTGCCGCCTCATCTTCATCAACGACCCATTAGTCCCTCCCCTGTATCTGTCCAAGCCATGCACCTGCTCTCTCCTCCCTGAGTCTCTAGTTGACATGCAGCTTCAGAGACTCCACTGGGCTGATGTGTTTGGAGGCATCTCCAATGGAATCCCATCTGCTTTGTTCCTTTGCAGATCATGCAAGACACTTACTCGGAGTCCTGCATCCGGATCTCCAAGGAGGAGAGGCGCAAGATGAAAGACTTATTGGGTAACCGGTGGCTCGGTTCTTCCCCATGGCGGGGATGCAGAACTCCTAGCAGGAGCTGTCAATGAGCGGGTTACACGGAAGAACTTGGCGTGGGTGATGCTGCACGGAGCAGGAGTTGTGCTGGCATTAAGCCTGCAGCGTTTGTATCTGCAAAGCACCCTGGGAACATTAACTAATCCTCTTGGCGGCTCTGTGACTCAGAGACATTTTAGTCCCATTGTAAACTGAGGCACAGAGCAGTGACATAGAGTTGCCCTAGGCTGCATCATGAGTTGGAGGCAGAGACTGATTAGAAGTTTGGCGCTCCTGCCTCCTGGCCCCAGGCTGCATCCACTAACCCCATTGCCTCAATGGGAGTTTCATTGGCTGGAGCGGGCTTTGAGGGGACGAGTCACACGGGTCTGTGCTGAACTGCACTGGAGTGTCCTTGTCCCAGTGCCTGCCAAGCCAGCAGAGGTGGCTTGGCTTTGGGGATTGTGCTGGTGGGAAGGGGGCTGCAATGACACGCCATATGGGCTGGATATTACTTTGAAGAGGGCACGTTCAGACACAGGGGGCTTCCTTCGTCAGAAAGAGGCTCCAGCAGGCAGCAGGAAGTTAGCTGTGCAGGGAAGAGGCAGGAGAAGTTCTAACTGTGGGGAAGGACCAGCTCCACTGGCCCAGACAAGGGTGTCCTGATATTCAGGGCCAGCCCCTCCCACCGTGGCTGGGAATAGGGCTGATTGGAGAGCCAGGGACCAAGTGGTCCCATTGTGGTGGCTTTTGGGTAGAGATGGGCTCTAGCTGCAAAATTCACCTCTGGAGTCCAATTTCTGAAGGCTTCCAAGTTGGAAAGTGTTGGTAGGGGCCCCTCGCTACCTGAGCACAATCAGTATGTGAACTCCCAGCGGAGAGGCTGGGCCATCCCTACCTTCGGTGACGGAGCTTCTGCTTTCTGTTCCTGGCAGCAGAGTTCCAGGTCGGCACGGATGCCATCTCCATTGTAGAGGACGGGATAAAGAAGAGGATTGTGGTGGCTGCTCGGGATAACTGGGCCAACTATTTCTCCCGGCTCTTCCCAGTTAAGGTAAGTCTGTCTCTCTCTTCTCCAAACCCCAGATCAGCATCTCCTCCCCCTCCCTCCGCCCAAGCTTTGGGATAGTGGGGGAATCAAATTTCAAACACAGGCCCAGCTCAACATGTGACCCTGGCCCCTTCCTGTATATAACCCCCATTTCCAAACACCCTACACTGTGGGGTATTAAAAACCCAGATTCTGCAGCTCTGGCCCATTTTGCGTCCCTTCCCATCCATCTGTCATATGCTCTCCCTATCCGCCCTTTTCCCTTGTCTGTGTCTTGCTTTCCCTCTCCTGTCTCTTCTCCTTGTCTATCTGTCCGTCCCCCTCCGATTCTCATATCTCCCCCTCTGTCTTGGCTTTATGCTTGGCACCTGCCATGCTCTCCTTGGCTACGAGTCAATTCCCCCAGCATGCCCCCGTCCGTCCCTTGGCCTACTTAGCTCTCACGGACTCCTGTCCCTCGGTCTCTGCCTATCTGCTGTGCCCGTTGGTTGTCAGACTGGTGTAGAAATGTCACCAGAGTGCTGCATTCAGGGGCTGGCAGCACCTTGTCATCTTTATCTATCGGAGAAAAGGTCTCCCCAGGTGTATCCTTTCAGACGGGGCCCATGCTAAGTTCTCTGCCAGGGGCCCGTGGTCAGGACCCACCTGTGGGTGGATTTTTCTTTCAGGGGGAAAGAGGAAGTGACGTCCAGCTCCTTGGGGTTTCTCACCGGGGATTCCGGCTGCTGAAGATGGCAAAAGCAGCCAGCTTCAGCCCTGAATACCTGAAAATCCTTTGCAGCTACAGGTGAGGGGCTGGGCCCAGAGGTGGGTTCAGGGAGAGCCAGCTGCAGGACTTAAATTTGCAGGGGGTGGTTCTTGCAGGGCAGGAGGGCGGGTCTGTTCCCTCGCTGTTGGGCTGTCGGGCAGTTCCATGCTGTGATGGTGACGTGTAGAACGTGCTTTGCTGCGTCGGCGTGTGGAGCTCTGCCCCTTGAGCCGGAGACAGATGGGTGATGCCAGCGGAGGGTCTCTGTTCAGAAGGGGCGACAGCTTCCCTGCCTACGCACTGCCATTTGGAGAGTGTCGCTCAGCCCTTCTGGGGTAATTTTTGTGGGCTGGTCTCATCAATTGTTTAGTTTCCCCTCCTACCCGGCCTTGTGTTTCGTTTGCAAGGTGAGAGTGCCAATGCCAGGTCTGTTCTCCCGGGGGCAGTTGCACAAGGGATTGTGATGCTAGTGAAACACTGAACAGCCCTTCCTGTCATTGGTCGCCCCAGTGATAGGAGTGTTGGGGGCGTCCCCGGCCCCCCACCCCGGTGCTGGTGGCTGGAGCGTGCTCGGCCCTTTTCAGTTTTGCAGAGGTGCTGTCGGTGGAGCTGAGAGGCAGTGGCAGCCTGGAGTTCTCCCTGAAGAACGAGCAGCTGATCCTGCACTCGGCGAAGGCTCGGCAGGTCAAGGCCATGGTGGAGCTTTTCCTCCAGGAGCTGAAGCAGGTGAGGGAGCGGCTGAGATGCGGCGGTGAGCGCGTGTGGGCCTGGCAGGGCAACGTGCCGTACGAGGACTCGTCAGTCACAGGAACCAGAGAGACAGGCAGCAGCCCCCTCACTGTCCCCTTCCCCCACAGGACTCCAGCTACGTCATTGCTCTGCGCAGCTACGTCACGGATGACAAGAGCCTCTTGAGCTTCAAAAAGGGCGACCTCATCCAGTTACTGCCCATGCAGGGGCTGGAGCCAGGTGAGAGCATGGATCCGAGCTGGGCAGGATGGGAATCGACCCCCAGTGGCAGTGCCCAGAGGCCCATCGTCCCAGACGTTCCACCTGCCATGCAGGGGGCGTTCTGCTATGCAACATGGCGTTGCCGGGAAACAGACCCAGGCAAGAGGAGGGCTGTAACCCGGACACTGGGACTGCCCCTGCCTAACATCAGAACCAGCAGACCCCCACGTCCTCCTCCCAGCCCCAGCCAACGGGGTATCAGGGAGATCCTCTAGTGCCCTTCCCAGCATCACCTGCCACCATCTGGAGGGAGCTAAGCGGGTGGGGGCATGCAACGGCCTGGCACAGCATGAGAAGAGCGGTCTAGGAGTTAGAGCAGGGGAGGAGAGCTCCCCTCCACGCCCTCCTGCCCAGCTCTGCCACTGACTCAGAGTGACTCCACGCAAGACACGTCCCTGCTCTGTGCCTGTTTCCGCGCCTGCATGGCAGGGATGTTATTCTGGGGGGGCCGTGGGGCTCTGTGCTGCCTATAAAGCCCTCAGAGGTGCTTGCCAGAAGCACAACCCCTCCTTGCTCTTTGCCTGATGCTGTCATGCTCCTTGGTAGCGACCTGTCCCTCTCTTCACCCACCTCTGGCAGGCTGGCAGTTCGGCTCCGTTGGCGGCCGCTCCGGCCTCTTCCCCTCCAGCATGGTGCAGCTGGCAGCAGCCCCCGATTACCTCAGCACCCACATGGACAGACAGGAGAGGCTCCAGAAGAGCCTGAAAAGCGACCGGCTGGAGACAAGTGTTAGCAAGGAGGTGAGGCCTCCGGTGGGGTCGGGGGGACATGGCTGGGCTCTGGAGTGGCTGTCGGAGGAGGGTCTCTGGAAAGGCAGAGGGAAGTATCCAGGGGGAGGGTCCTGCCAGTTACTGTCACCCAGATGAAAGTAGGAGTGCACAGGTGAGAGGAAGGATGGTCTAGTACAGGCCTGCACAACATACGGCCCGCGGGGGCTCGCTGTGCGGCCCGCGGGGGCTCACTCTCAAGCCTGGGAGGGAGGGGGAG
>NW_020664543.1:15026679-15069331 GCF_002925995.2 Terrapene triunguis
CGCGGGAAGCGGGGGGGGGAGGAGGAGAAGCGGGGCAGAGTGTTCAGAGGCGGAGCGGAGGTGAGCTGGGGCCGGGGAGCGGGGCGGAGAGCTGGAGCACCCATGGGGTCGGCTCCTAAGGCGCCACTTTTGGATAATGTGCTCAGGGGGAGCAGCTGCTCCCTCTGCTCCCCCCCAGCTACGGTCCTGGTCACTTCAACTTACCGGTTGTTAAATTTAGAAGCCCTTTTAGAACCGGTTGTCCCGCGCAGGACAACTGGTTCTAAAAGGGCTTCTAAATTTAACAACTGGTTCCCGCGAACCGGTGCGAACCGGCTCCCGCTCACCACTGGAGACTCCCCTTGCCGCTCTCACCCTAGGAGCCAGAGACCTCCCAGCAGGGCTGGTGAGTGCGGCCAGGGAAGGGGGAAGGGTGTAGTGGAGTGAGTGTCTGGGAGATGTGCGGGGGGTGCTGGGCTGTGAGGGTGTGGAGGGCGCTGGGCAGTGGGGGAGGTTTGTGTGTTTTGGGGTGCTAGGCAGTGGGGGCTTGTTGGGGGGTGCTGGGCAGTGAGGGAGATCTGTGTGTGTCAGGGCACTGGGGGGTCTGTGTGGGGCATTGTTTAGTTGTGGTGGTGGGGCTGTGGGGAAGGGCACTGGGAGGGAGGGAGGAGAAATCTGTGTGTATTGGGAAACTAGCGAGTGGGGGGTTCTATGTGGGGTGCTGATGTGTATTAAGAGTTACCAGCTGGATTGAGGACTGATAGATCTGGACAGAGTTTATATTGAATGGGCAAATGAAAAAGATCCCAGGGAAAAACAGTAAGGTTAGTTTAGCCGTCTTTGACATTTCGACCAATAAGGAAATTAAAATGCATTTGTAATTACATATCTTATTCTTGGCTGATAATCATTTATTGATATTTTTTAGGAAAATTTTCAATTTAAAACACAAACTTTTGTTTTTCTTTTTTTACTTATGATGTCTATCTGAAAACCCATATAAATTGACACAAATTGCAAATTAAAACTTTTTAAATGTATAAGCATTTTACTCACTTGGGCACATTTGCCTCATGGCACACAAATTTGAACTCTGCTTCAAAAATTTGCACAGAAGAAATTTTTCTTTTACCTTAATTATACTATCTTAGGAGCCCGCTATAACATAGTACCAAGGTTCAATACAAAGTCATATAAAAGTTATACAAAAATGCATAATGCAGAGATTTATCTACAACTGCATTGATTGACTGCTGTGTGCAGTAATATAGTGACCCCTGGACCTACAGGCTTCCACACACCGTCAGTGCCTTGCTAGTGTGCCATGCGCTGTGAGATATCTCTTCTCTTTGTGTGTGACTGTGAGTGTTTCCCTTGTGTGTGAATTTATTCGACAAAATCTTGAGCTTCATAATGGATACCATGAGTGAAAAGAAAAAGAGAAAAATAGAATCAGAGCACAGAGTTTTCAACACTGAATGGACAAATAAATACTTATATACTATTTCCAAAGACAAAATACTGTGCCTCGTGTGTCGCGAAACGTTAGCCGTTCCGAAAGAATACAACCTTCGGTGGCACTTTGAAACTAAGCATCCCAATCTCGCCAAATTGAGCCCAAATGAAAAAATAATTAAAGCAGCCAGTTTAGCGAAAAACCTTAGTAGAGAACAGCAAATTTTCAAGAAAGTGAGCACTGAGAACGATAGAGTTACTAAAGTAAGCTTTAAAATTTCTAAGGAAATTGCTGCTGCTGGGAAATGCTTGACAGAAGGCGAGTTATTAAAAAAGTGTATGTTGATTGCTGTATCTGAGTTATGTCCAGAAAAGAGGGGAATATTTGAGAATGTCAGTCTATCACGCATGACTGTACGGAGAAGAATAGCTGACATTTCTACCAATTTAAGTGATCAGTTAAAACAGAGAGTCAGTGAATTCTGCTTTTACTCCCTAGCTATGGATGAAAGCACCGATTTAAAAGACATCGCCCAACTTCTTATTTTTATTAGAGGTATTGATAAAAACTTTGAAATTACTGAAGAACTTGCTGGCATGTGCTCCATGACGGGTCGCACAACCGGAAAAGAAATCTCCAGTGAAGTGATAAAGTGCACGAATGATAAGTTGGGATTAGATTTCACAAACTTGGTGGCCATTTGTACTGATGGTGCTCCAGCTATGTGCCAAAAAAATGTTGGAGCAGTTACTCTTCTTGAAGAATTTATCGGGAGAGAAATAACCAAACATCACTGCATTATGCATCAGCAGGTTTTGTGTAGCAAAGTCTTAAAATTTGAGCATGTAATGTCAGTGGTAGTTTCCATTGTAAACTACATCCGTTCTAGAGGACTAAAACATAGGACATTTCGAGCCTTTCTTGAAGGGGTAGACATCGAGTGCAATGACTTCATCTACCATACAGAAGTGAGGTGGTTGAGTCAAGGAAGAGTGCTCCAGCGTTTTGTTGCTTTGAAAGAGGAGGTAGCAAAATTCCTAGAAAATGGGCCAATAAAATTCCCAGAGCTTGAAAATGAGTCCTGGAATCAAGATCTCTTTTTCTTTTGTGATATTACAGCACACCTGAATGATCTCAACATTCAACTTCAGGGAAAAAATCAACTTATATTTCAAATGTGTGAAGCAGTGAAAGCTTTCAAAATGAAATTGAGACTTTTCAGAAGTCAGCTGTCAAAAGGTGAAATGTGTCACTTTCCCACTTGTGCACAGCGTATCCCTCAGCACAAACACGCCGAGTTAGGAGAAAAATACGCAAAGCACATCATTCTTTTGATTGAAGAATTTGACAGAAGACTTACTTTGTCTAAAGAAGAAGACATCCAGTTGAAGCTGATTGAAGATCCCTTTTCTGTGGATCCAGAGGAAGTGCCTCTAAATTTGCAGTTGGAGGTTATTGAACTTCAGTGTTCAGCAGTTTACCGAAATAAGCACAGAGAAAGCAGCTTGCGGGAATACTACAAAAGTCTGGACAATGAAGTTGCACTGAAAACGTTCAGCATTTTTGGACGCACTTACATATGTGAACAAACATTTTCCATCATGATCATGAATAAAAACAAGCAACGTTCTTCTCTGACTGACGACCATTTGGAAGACATTATGAAAATATCCACTTCAAATATGACCCCCAAATGCGACAAGCTTGTTGCCGAAAAGAGATGTAATATTTCTCATTAAATTTGCAAGGTAATTATGAAAAGTACAAATGTTTTCTTTCAACGGAACAGATGTTTTTAATTTTTCCATGATTAATAAAAAAATTTAAAATAATTTAAAAAATTGTTTGATTTAATTGAAAAATTCTTAATAAAGTATCACACACCCTCCCCCCCAAACCTTAGCTGTTTCGGCGGGGCAGTGCTGGGGAAGGAGGGTTTGTTTCCGCGGGGCTGGGCGGTGGTGGTGGTGGGGTGTTTCCGCGGGGCCGGGGGGTTTCGGCCCTCAGCTGTTTTCTTTGGAGTAATATGGCCCTCGCCGCTTTACGAGTTGTGCAGGCCTGGTCTAGTGGTTAGGGCACCAGCCTAGGACTTGGCACACCCAGTTCAGTTCCCTACTCTGCCACAGACTTCCCGTGTGACCTTGGTTGAATCACTTAATCTCCCTGTGCCTCAGGTTGCTCTCTGAATCATGGGGGTAACAGCACTATCCTGCCTCACAGGGGTGTTGAGGATAATCCATTAAAGGCTGTGAGGAGAACAGATGAGTACCTTAGCTAGATCCCTGGAGGGGAGAGGGGAAGACCCACCTGGGGAAGGGAGAGGGTTCTGCAGAGGAGAGACTGGTGGTGGAGAGGCCCTCTGAGCTAACATTGGGGGCGGGTCCGGTATCTGTCCCCTCAGAGCTCTGTCCCCAGCCTGGCATCGGAAATCACCAGCTCTGCCTTCTCCCCAGACGCCCATCACTACACCATGGTGGAGTTTGCCATGGCGCACTTCAGGGAGGCCCAGTCCACGTGAGTAGCCCGGGCCCCTCCTGCTCGTGGCCGTGTGTACATGTGTGTACACATGCAGGCAGCCCCTGCCTGCGCAGAGCGAGCTGTGGGCATCTCTTGTGCCAAACAAATGTCCCCTCTCTCTAGGCTGGGATGGAAGGGGATGAGCGCGGAGAGGAGGAGCCCAGCTGCCCTGGTTGAGCACACCAAGGTGGGTGTCTTTGGGGGTGGAAGGAAGGAGGTGTGAGTCTCCAGACAGAACTTCAGCCCAGGGCCACCTCCCCCTGCCCCAGACGGGGCGGTGTGTTTATTTGGGGGGTGGGCGGTTTGGAGTCAAGGGCTGACGGGCTGGAGTCCCTGGGCCTGCAGGAGGCATCGACCACGCTGGGATTTCCTGTGTTGCCTGCACTTCCCGGCGAGGCCAGCGTCTCTCCTGCGCTGCTCCCACTCACCCCAGTGCTCTGGCTCTGCAGGTCCCGATCCAGGAGCCCCTGCTTCAGTACTCTGACAGCGAGATGAATGAGCTGGCGACAAAGAGCTTCATGAGTAAGTCGCTGCCCTGGGGCATAGAGGGGTGGGGCTGTGGGAGCCCGGAGAGGGGCTGATTTAGATAGTCCCAGTGGCCACACAAAGATGCCCGTTGCTCAGAGGAGGGAAGAATAACCTGGTGGGAAGGGACAGCAGAGGCCCTAGGGCACTTCCACCTCTAACAACCATGTGCTCCGTAAAACTCATCTGCCTGGTGCTCGGTGTGCTCCTACTGGAGATGAGATTGTGTTCTAGCGTCCGGATCCACACCCCTCCCCCTGGACACCCCAGGAACCACACACCAGGGCTTCATCAGCCCCACCTTCTACCCATCCAGTCCCAGTCTAATGCTGGCTCCTGCCTTGCAGCTTTGATGAGGTTCATGGGAGACCAGCCCACCCTCAAGAACCAGGCCGAGATCGATTACATCTATGAGATTCTTCAGGTTCGTGGTCCTCCTGACGGTAATGTGCTGGGGTGCTGAAGGGGATGGGAAGCCAGGAGCTGGGCTCTCCGGGAAACAGGGGTGTGCGTGGGCAGAGATCCGGGAACTCCCTCTTAGAGGGAGAGGTGGAATCTGAATCGGGGTTGGTGAGAAGGAGAACACATGATTTCAACTCCTTGGGCATCTCTCCATAAAGATGATGTAGGAGCAGTTCATTTCCTGCTGGGCCAGATGGCTGCCAGTCCCAGGAAGGCTCAGAGACCAGTGAATGGGAACCCCTGGGTGAATTTTGGTGAGGCCCTGAGGGTCCCCTGTGTGTGCTTGGGAGATGTCACAGGGGCTGGCTTGGAGGTCTGGCCCCTCTGATGCTGGTCTCCCATGTGCAGCTCTGCAAGGAGAAGGAGAACCTGCGCGATGAGGTTTACTGCCAGGTCATCAAGCAGATCACGCAGAATCCCAAGCTGTGAGTACCGAGGGCTCGTCCGTGGCAAGAGATGGGCGTGTGCCCAGAGGGGGCTACCTGGCTGGAGGGAGGGACTGGGAGAACACAGGGAGGGCAACCTCCTGGCTGCATGGTTGTGATGCAAGGGGAGAGCCGGCCTTGCGGCCATAAAGAGTGAGGGCGGTGAGTGTGGGGAAACTCACACTGGCAGGAGGGGTGTGTGTGTGTGCGTGCGTGCTGGATCAGACCAATGGTCCATGTAGCCCAGTATCCTGTCTTCTGACAGTGGCCAGTGCCAGGTGCTTCAGAGGGAATGAACCAAATAGGTAAACATCAAGTGATCCATCCCCTGTCGCCCATTCCCAGCTTCTGGCAAACAGAGGCTAGGGACACTTCAGAGCATGGTTTTGCATCCCTGCCTATCCTGGCTAATAGCCATTGATGGACCTATCCTCCATGAACTTATCTAGTTCTTTTTTGAACCCTGTTATAGTCTTGGCCTTCTCAACATCCACTGGTAAGGAGTTCCACAGGTTGACTGTGCGTTGTGTGAAGAAATACTTCCTTTTGTTTGTTTTAAACCCGCTGCCTATTAATTTTGTTTGGTGACCCCTAGTTATTGTGTTGTGAGGAGTAAATACAGTAACACTTCCTTATTTACTTTCTCTACACCCGTCATGATTTTATAGACCTCAATCATATCCTCTCTTAGTAATCTCTTTTCCAAGCTGAAAAGTCCCAGTCTTATTAATCTCTCCTCATATGGAAGCTGTTCCGTACCCCCTAGTCATTTTTTGTTGCCTTTTCTGAACCTTTTCCAATTCCAATATATCTTTTTTTGAGATGGGGCGACCACATCTGCACGCAGTATTCCAGATGTGGGCGTACCATGGATTTATATAGAGGCAATATATTTTCTGCCTATTATCTATCCCTTCCTTAATAATTCCCAGCGTTCTGTTTGCTTTTTGGACTGCTGCTGCACATTGAGTGGATGTTTTCAGAGAACTATCCACGATGACTCCAAGCTCTTTCTTGAGTGGTAACAGCTAATTTAGACCCCATCATTGTATATGTAGTTGGGATTATGCTTTTCAATGTGCATAACTCTGCATTGAATATCATCTGCCATTTTGTTGCCCAGTCACTTTAATGTTGATTAAGGAGCAGGGGCAGAGTCACTTTTCAACTATTTCATCAGTGAGTGCAATGCAGAAACATTGGACCTGAGATTCTCCTCTCTTATGCTGGTGTAAACCAGGAGTAAATCCCCTGCAGTCCGTGAAGTTACCCTGGTGTAAACTTGGTGGGCCCCACCACAGAGCAGTAATTGCCTGGCATGTGCATTACCACAGGCCGTGCAGTTTATCAGGGCACCTTGTGGATGCCCGTAAGCATGCCCCGCTCCCTGCGTGTGCACCCCATCTGCTATCACCCCAGGGCTATGGCTCTGAAGAAGTTAAACAGTAACTGGGTTGGGATTAGTCACTCATGGAACAATGCTCTTGTCTGTCTCAGTTGCTGAGGTGTGTTTGCACTGACAGACGTTTTGCCCTGGTGATTTGATGAGTCCCAATTGCCTCTATATTGAGCTCCCTGATAAGCTGCTGATGGCTCTGAGATGCCCTTGCATTCCTGTGGCTGCTGCAGCGATTCCAGTTATTGGTGTGCGTTCTTGTGCCTTATCTCTGCTCTTCCTGGGGATAGCCAGCGTGTGGTTCTCCTCCAGAGACCACTGATCCAAGGCTGAATGGCAGCTATCACTGCCTCCATCCATCACTGTCCTCCTGCAGCGCTGTGTGATAGGTCAGTCGCCAGGACTGGGAGCTCCCGGGGGCAGAGCCTGTCTCTTGGTTCCAAGGTTTTGTCCATGCAGGCTTTGTACTGGGAAACCTGCCAGGTGTGGGGAGAATTTCGACTGAAATAGTTATACTGGTACAAGCCCTACTGCAGATGCAGGTATAAAGGGGGTTAGACCACAGCAGCCTATTCCTGATCAGGAAGGGGGTTACTTCTCCTTTACACCGCTATAACTGCATTCACTCTAGGGTAGCTGTACCAGTAAAACTACACGGCTATCCCTGAAGTAGTACAACGTATGTATATGTGTGTAGACAAGGCCTGGGTGTGCCCGTACAGCGCCCAGCACAACAGGGTGCCGATACCTGAGGGGGGCCCCGGTGTGACTGTGGTGCAGGTCCCTGACATGGATCCAGTTCACCTGAGCTTCCTTTTTCTGGCTGAAATGATCGAAAAAACAATCTCATGCTCACTGTTTTCTGTTCTGTTCGGCTTCTTGTATCTTCCTCGGCACCGGGGTAGCAGAGCCCCGTCCAGCCACGTGTTAAGCCATGTGACTGACCTCCATCCCGGGTGGTTTGCTGCTCTCTGTCCCTGGGGGGAGAATTGTGTGTGCAGTGGAGGGTTTTGTTTTCACTGTGGGTTTTCTCTCCTTCCATCAATCCCTTCCCCTCCTCCTTCTCCAGCCAGGCATCCATGTTGTTAGACATCCCTGTGCTATCTGAGCAGTGGAGCTTCAACTGAAGTCCCTTCCACACCATTTTCTCTCTCTCTCCCTCTCCCCCCCCATCTCCTGCCAAATCCTGAGATTCACTTAAAACTCGTGAGATTGTAAAGAATAATCCCTGGCGGGTTCCCTCTATCAGCCTCCCAGTGCTGGAGCCTTTAGGGGTCAGTTTTCAAGCTTTCTCTCTGCAGCCAGGCGGGCTAGACACGTCATTGTATTGTAAGTGAAAACTGAGCTCCTCCCCGGATCTCATGGCTCCAGTAGCTGGAGCTTTAAGAAAACCCCCAAATATTACAGGACTCATGATAAAATTGTGAGTTGGTGACGTTGGTTTTAGTTCTTTTCAACCCCCCCTCTCCACCCGAGGGTGTCCCTCCCCCCTCCGTGTGAGAGTTTCTCCCCCTGCCTCCCTCACTACCATACCTGGCGATCCAGTGTCCTCTGTTTCTCTGGGCCCTGCAGGGAAAGCTGTATCCATGGCTGGCGGCTCCTGAGCCTGCTCACTGGCTTCTTCCTTCCCTCCAACACCTTGATGCCATACGCCACCAAATTCCTGCAGCAAGCCAGCGCCGATCCAGCCAGCACCCACCAAGGTACCGGCTGCTTCCCAGCCCCTGCTCTTTGCACCAGCTGTGGGGTGGGGTGGGTCGGTCTGGTTAGACCTCCCTCTCCCCAAGAAAGCAGCTGTCCTGGGAGCGTTGGGGAGTTGATGGAGCACTTGGGTTACTGGAGGGCAGTGTTTGAAAAGTATCCCTTAACACAAAGCAGGCGGTCGCTGGGGGCTCTGCATGGATGGGGGTGGTCTGGACAGATCACTCATTGCCAGGGGCTTAATCCAGTTCCCTTTGAAGTCAGTGTAGCCTGTGATCTGGTTATAACTGTACCCGTGGGGCTGAGGGACGGTCAGGCTGCTCTGTCACTTGAGCCATCAACCGGCTGGGTGGAGGGATCTGAGGAGCTTGGGGTGACAGTCTCATAAGAAAACAGGGAACAGAGGAGGCTGCCAGTCCTCCTCCCTCCCCTGCAACCTCCTATGCCCTGTTTGTCCCCTGCCAACCCCAGAAGGTCGCAGAGAGGCCTGTGCTGCCCTGGGTGGATTTCTGTTGGGAAGGGCTTAGGTGTCTCTTCCACTAGAGCAGAGGCCTTGATCGGGGTCTGGTGCCTGCAGGCTGACCCGGCCCAGGGGGATTAGCTGCTCAGCCCTTCCTCTTCCTCAGCTTGTAGCATCTCTCCCTTTCCCACAGATCTAGCCAGGACCTGCTATGGCAACCTGCGGAAGATGATCATGTACGGCAGCCGCCGGCACCTGCCCTTCCGCGTGGAGATGGAAGCGCTCCTGGTACCTGGCAGGGGGAGGAGCAGGGTGTCTGGGGCATGCAGGGTGGGGGTGGCATGGGGAGAAGGGAGCTGTGGAGGTGGGTTGGGTGCCATGGGACATGAGTGGAGGGTGCTGGGTGTGGGAGGGGAGTGTTTGGGGTGGAGATGGTGCAGCGCAGGGTGGAGTGAGCACTGTGGGGGTTGTATGGGTTCATTGCCACCTTTCTATCTGACCCTGTGCTTTCCCTGGGCAGAAGGGGCGTGGCTCCCGCCGGATAGTGATCGTCCTGCCCGGGGCCCTGGAATACACCACCAAAATCAGGACATTCACTGTGAGTTCCCTGCCCCCGGCACCCCCGTTTGGTCCAGGCTCTAGGGCACTGGGGAGATGGGCAGCGTTACACAGCCACATGGGTGAGCCCCTGCCTAATGCTCCCGGGAAGAGCCAAGCCAGGAGATAATTCCAGCCCCGGGACTTGGTTGGCTCCTCGTGTCAGCTGGCACCGGCTCCCTCCTGGGATGTGACAGTACCAGCACAACTCATAAGTGTTTGCCCCATGCCAAGGGCGCCCCTGGGGCCCTGCGTCCCCCCCATGCCGGGAGTGCTGGGCGGCCCCCTTGGTCCGTGCGTCTGCCCCATGCCGGGAGTGCTGGATGGGTCCTGGGACTGAGCAGCCGCCCTCTGCCGGGAGGCCCCCGCAGCCATGTGTCTGCGCAATGTCTCATTAGCAGAGAACTGTCATTACCTTCCCCTCCAGAACTGCGGGGACAGGGGAACCCCATCCTCATTGGGCTGGGCTTGTAAGTTACCTGGCTGCTCCCAGAGCCCTGCCCAGGGCAGAGGTGCTTCAAGCTTTCTGGGCGTAGTAGAATTGAGTCGGAATCATCCCCTGTGAATCAGTGTCAGGGCTTTTCGAGGGTTGATTCACTGAACAAGCAAATGTTCCCAGCTGCTGCCCCTTTGGGGTATGGACAGAGAAACCACCAGCCCCAGAGGCTGGCTGGCACGTCTGTGCCCAGACCCTGTCTTTGGGTTCTGCTCTGTCACTCTCCACTCCCCATCACGCCCACCCTGTAGCAGGAAGCGAGGCCAGAGGCATCTGCTCGCCCTTTGGAAGGGGTGTTTGCCCGGTCCCGAGGGTAAAAACCGCCCATCTCCCTCCCTGGCTGCAGGTGGCTGCGGAAGTGGTGCGGGAGATCTGTGAGCAGATGGGGATCAGCGAGCAGGAGGAGATCCAGGAGTTCGCTCTCTTCGCCAGCAAGAACGGCGGCAAGTAAAACAGTGTTTGCGTTGTCCTGGGGTAGAGTCAGATCCCTGCAGAGTTACCTGATGTGGGGCTTTGGCTCAGCTGGGAACCTCTCTGACCCCTCTCCCTCCCACAGGGCTCCATACCCGCAGGTTGCTGAAATCAGCTGGTATAGGGCAGAGTGAGCCAGGCCAGCCCACCCTAGAGGCAGCTCTGAGGTGCATTGTGAGGAGGGGGCATGGCCTGGCTTCTTCCCCCTCCCCTTTGTGGATGCGTCCCCCTGGGGCTGCTAGCAGGGAGCAGTCCCTGAGCATCGGCTAGCACAGGGCTGGAACTGTGCCTGGCCCGTCAGCTCTTCCTCCCCACGTGCTGGTGTTGGGCCCTGTTGTGATACTGCTGCACACCAGGCTGCAGCGTCAGTGACGCTGCGATGGGAACAAGCAGCGGCTGAACGTCCCTCCTAGGCTGTTAGCGTTTGCTGCAGGCGGCTGTTTTCTAAACGCGGTTTCTCCAGCACAAAGTATCATGGCTGCTGCTTCCCCTGCTGCCCTTCCCCCACGAGAGCTGGGGAAGTGCCCTTAACTGATGGCGCCTTCCTGCTTGGGGTTCCCTGGTTTATGACACCTACCCCCAAGGGCTGGGGGACTCTTGTCCGGTAGTCTGTGTTGCTTGCTCCTAAGGCTGGTCCTCCCCTTGAATGACTGGTGGCTAGCGCTATTTGACACTGGGGGACTGTGTGGGGGTGAAGAGGCCCCCTGGTGCCCTCCCGGAGTTGCTCTGAGGAGGTGGTGACAGGGCTGTGCGTGTACAGGGAAGGTGGTGAGGCCGGTGCGCCAGGACCAATACATCCATGACTACCTGCTGGAGGACAGCTCAGTGATCCTGGATTTACGCCGGCTCTCCTGGAAGACACCCCTGCACTTCGAGAACGAGATTTATATCAGCATTCACTACAGCCAGGTAACTTGCGGAGTCAGCACCATCCGCACGAGCCCCCTGAGGCCCACGCAGCCAGGCCCACCAGCCACGGAGTAGAGTCCAGGGGCACTGTGCATACTGCTAAGGGGCTTCTCCAAAGAGCCAACCACACACTGCTTGTGGGTCTTGAGAACTCCCCCGAGGGTCTCACACAGGTACCATCCATGCAGCCCAGTATCCCACTTCCAGGAGTGGCCAATAGCTAATGCTTGATCCAAGGATGGCAGCCCCCGTGTCCTCCCGGGCAGTAAAGCAGTGGGGGAGGCAGCCAATTGCTGGACGGAAGCATGAGATCTGGGTTGGGTTTTGTTCCAGTTTGTGTGGCTTCTAATGTTCTTAACGCTCCCATCACTGTCTGATCCTCCTTGGTGCCTGTCCCCTCTCTCACATCTCCCCCTGGGGAAGAGCCCAGTACTCACCCCAGCCCTGTGCGTAGGGCAGCCACCCTTACAGGCTGCCAGGATGCTGTTTGCAGCTGTATGGGCTAAATCCAGCGTTTAGGGATCAGTGAGCAGACCCCTCCTGCTTCCTCCTCCTTCCCTTCCCCTGCTTGGAGAAAGCTGCTCCAGAGATCCCCGTCCCATTTGGGTGGCTCACGTGCAGCGCCGTGGGGTCTGTGAAGCAGTGGGCAAAGAAGAGGCTAAAGGGTGCAGTGCAGGTAGCTAGGTGTGAAAGACAGGGAGCCCAAAGGTCGATCATGGGGTCTGTATGGTACCCAGAACATGCCCCACTAGTGAGCTGCTGGTGCCTTTTGGCTGAGTAACGAAGAGGGGCCCTCAGCCTGCTGCCCTGGGCCCAGGCTGGAGCTTGTGGCCTGGCATCCAGTTAGAGCTGGGGTGGAAGGACAAGCAGAGCTCTTTGTATTGGGTTCCTGCTGTCCCTGGCTATTTGCATCTGCCAGAATGGGGCTGGGAGCTAGGTGTCTGCTCTAGTGCTCTCTCAATAGAACTCCCTGCAGTGCAGATTCCAGGCCTCTGCCGCGGGAGGCCATCCAGGCCAGTTCTTAGCAGCTGGCAAGCTTCCCCTGTGCTGTGTTTGCTCTCAGGTGCAGCGGGATTACCTGAAAGGGATGCTGTTGCTGAACTACAACAGTGAACTGGAGAAGCAGGTGGGCACCATGGCCCTTTTCCAGCACTGGGCCAGAGGACTGGGCTCCCCACCATCCAAGTAAGTCTGTCTCTGTGGGGTTTCCAGGGGTGGCCAGCCTGGACCAGAGCAGTGATCTAGGTAGTCCAGAGTCCTGTCTTGATGCTTCAAAGCACTGCCTCATGCTTCAAAGCAAGATGCAAGAAACCCTACAGTGGATAATTATGGAATAACCTGGCTGTAGGGGAAGTTCCTTCCTGATCCCAGGCACTTGGTGGCTGGCTCACGCTTGGAAGCACGAGGGTTCACATCCCTCTTACGCTCTTAACCGACCTGTGAATATTCTCAGTAGCCACGTAACATCTTTAAAAAAAAATTCTACTAAGCTCTTATCATCATTGGTACTTTGCGGCAAAGTCCCGCAAGGTTACAATGACTTGAGTACGACGGGTTCCCTCTGATCCGGTTTCAACTCGTTGCCTTTCAATTTTATTGACTGTTCCCTTGTTCTCTCGCATTAGGGCAACATTTTCACTAACATTAGGCACCATATTTAGGCATCTAATAAATATGGATGAAGGTTGCTTAGAGGAGGCTGCAGGGACAAAGGGCACGGAGACAAAGATTCCTTCCACCAGCTGGGAGCTTCATTTGCAGGGTTCCTTACAGTGTCCTTGGACCCTGTGTAGAATGGGGTGGTGTTGGCAGAGGTGGAAGCATCTTTGAAATTACCATGAGCCAGCGCTGGTGGAGATGAACCATCCTGGCTCTGGGGTACTAGGTGGTCAGGAATGTCTGCTTGAGGGGGAAGCTGTAAAGGCATTCCAGTAAGCCAGGATGGGGGTGAGGTGTAAAGTGCTATTTGCTTTAGGGGGACCGGTGGCCCCAGAGCCCCCACTGGCTAGCTATACAAATACACAACACCATGTAGTTCTATTGCAATGCTGCAACCTTCATTCAAATAGTGCTAGTTGTCTTTGGGACGTAAATTATTTCACTGGGCACTGGCTTGCCCTTCGCTGGTGTGTACGTTTCTTTCCTGCTGAAGTTGGATGTCCCTTGTTTCGTCTGTGTCTAACTCACGCATAACTTAGTCCACCTACCCCATTCCTGCCCCTATAAACTGATCTCATGTCCTCCTGATGCCCTCAACTAGTCCTGTGTGGTTCTTCTCTACTAACCCCGCATGGAAGTGAGTTAAGGCATGTCTAAGTGAACACTTACTGCCCAGCATGTCGGGGAGCAAATCTACAGCACTGCAGCCGGCCGCGCACTAATGGTGTATGTGGAGCCTGCTGATGCGCACTACCTGTTCCCTAGTGCGTGCTGACAGTTAGTGTGCGGCCAGCTGGAGCGTTGTAGATCTGCACCCCAGCTTGCCCTGCAGTAACTGTTCGTGCAGGCATGTCCTTATGTTCTCTGCTTGTCTGGTTAGTCAGGAGTTGATGGACTATACCCCAAAGCCCGTGCTCCAGCTCGTCAACCCACAGGCTCTCCAAAGCCAAGTCAACCGGCTGCTGGAAACCATGAAGCCACTCGGACAGCAGAAGGCAAAAATCCAGTTTGTAGGTGAGGCGACTGTGGACAGGGGCCCCTGGGAGAGGGAAGGGAAGAGCCCCTAGCACTGCTTGCTGCCTGGGCTCAGTGGATGCCACCTTTGCGCTGGCTTCCTGTTTGCCACCAGGTGCTATTTGCAAAGTTGGCAATGATCCTTAAAGCCTTGACGAGCCCAGGACCAGGGAACCTGAGCTCAGCCTGGGGCCAGGGCATTCGTCATAGAGGGTCCCCACCTCTGGCCTTGGCTCTCTTTGGAGGCCTGCCAGGGTTCCATGCAAAACCCTTAAGAGCTTTTCATGGGGTTCTGGTTCTGTGCGTATTTACTGTTCTTCAAAGGCCAGGGCATGAATAAAGCCAGCGTGTGGCTGCAGTGGATGGGGAGTTGCCATTATCGCTGTTTGATTTGCAAACAAGCGCTTGGGTGGATGTAGCGTTTAGCGCTGTCTCACGTAGCGTTCTGCAGATTTTGGACATAGGTATTAGTACAGTCTCCCTTCCCACAGAGCATGTGAGCCAGCTGCCTCTCTTCGGCTACAACGTGTACCCCATGGAGCGGTGCAGCGAGCCCAGGATTCCTCTACCCTGCATCCTGGGAGTGAATAGGGACCAGATCATCGTCGTGGCCAGCAGGTCCCAGGTATGCTGCCCAGAGCGCCGGGGTCAGTATCTCGCTACCTCGGCCCACTCGTGCATTGGCTTTGTGCGAACTTTCTCTTTCTCGCACAAGTCGGAGTCCATGGCAGGGGACAAAACCAGTGGACTTTGTCCACTCGCTGCCACCCCCCTACACAGTGAGCGTGGAGGTAAGCTGGCACCAGGACCCCCACCCACTACTCTGACTCGGTGGTTTTTCCATGCCGTGTCCTATAGCCCTGCACTGGCTTAGAAGAGGCTCAAGGGCTGAGCTCTGCTTCCTTAACGTTTTGTATTTACATGACTGTGGTAAAAGCCTGCACTGGGGTGGGGTGTTGAGGGCACTGGGCTCCTGAGCCTCCGTGCCCTGCACTGGAGCAGCCCCTCTGATGGCGGGTTCTCTCCCTGGGCACAGGAGCTCTGCTGCCGCATCCCGCTGAAGGAGGTGCAGAGGATGCGAACCCTGCGGCCTTTGGACGACTCTGGGGTGCCGGGTCTGGAAGTGAACTATGGCTCTGTGGAAAATCCTCAGACCATGTGGTTTGAACTGCAACAGGTAAAGAGAGCCCTGAGCACTGCCTGCTACTGGCCATGTCACTGAACATAGTTATTGGGACGATATTTAATCCTTTCTGAGTTGGTTTCTCCAGCCCAATGGTGCCCACACTTTGTCCAACTGAGACCGAGGCTGACAGCACTAGAGCCTTCCCCTAGCTCGGAGATAGGGGCTCTGCGAACTACAGTTCCCAGCATCCACTGCTCCCTCTTCAGCCAAACAGCATTGTTGGTATTGTGCTGGGAACTGTACTCAACCAAGGGCATCCCTCTGTAGTAGAGGGTGGCAAGCTCGAGCCACTCCATGGGCTATCCCGGGTCATGTCCCATCCAAACTGGCCTGTTTCCTTTAAAGATGAAAAATCTTTCCTCATCCTTCACCCTGGTTGTGATCCTCCGAGGTTCCCAGAACACAGCAGCACCTTCCCTAGCACTACCTGCAGCGGCTGCATCGCAGGCTCTTTGCTGGGCAAGACCAGCATTCAGGCTCCTGCAGTAGGTGCAGCGTGAGACTCTGGGCCCTGGTTGGGGGAGGAAATGGCAGCTGCTAAAGCCTTGAGCAGGAAAACTGCCTCAAAATTAATGATGGTTTTTCCTTGTGTAAGGAACAGGCTCAGGCCTGGAGCTGGCTCTCTGCTTAATGGATTGTATTAAATAAAAAGGAGAAGTTAGTTTAGTGCCAGCCGCAGGCTCTGGGGCTGCTAAACCTCGATGGGCTCGTCTACACAGGGATGGTAGGGTATGCCTAGGCCAGAGCTGGAAGGTATGTCCAGCTCAGGGAGCCGGTCCCACTCTAGCGTGCTACAGCCAGACGTGTAGCCGAGGTGGTGCCAGGAGCTAACCGCCCTGAGTACATCCCTACGGTTTCAGGCAGGAATAAACTCGGGGCAGCTAGCAGTGGAGTCATTGCAGCTACTCTTCTATTTTTAGCACCTAACGTGCTCAGAGCTAGCGAGGGTTTGTCTGCCTGAGCTGGCACTTACCCCCTACAGCGCCAGCACAGACGTAGCCTTAGTGCAGAGTAAGCGAGGGCATGCACCGTCTCCGTGTGGATACTCGTACTCCACCGTATGAGCACCTTTTTGTGTGCTTTAGCTCAGCACACTGAAGTGTATCCACACGGGGAAGATAGTGCAGAGTCGCTGGAGTGCCCCAGCTACTCGGGGCTCCCCCCAGACAAGCCTGAAGTTTCGCTTTGGAAGGCTAGAATTACGACCCCCCAGTCAGCTGCCAGCCTTGTAGTGAGTCAATGAATGCCCCTGTTCTTGCAGCAGCACAGAACAGTCATTCCCCCGCCCCCCCAGTTATAGTGGAATAAACAAATCCCCTAAGATTTATAGCCAGCGACCAGGGTCTGAGCATTTTCCTTGGCACCTGGGTTACATGCTGGTTCTTTACAAGAAAGAGCACAGGTAGCAATATGATCTTACCCAAGGGAAGTGGCATTGCAGGGGGCCCCTGGAAAGGGTTAAAATGGTTCCACCTTAAAAAAAAACAAAACAAAAACAGTAGCTGCTTTGCCAAGAGAAGGCCTGGGGTTTAAGCCCAGCCCTGCTGGTTTAGCAGAGGTAGGTGGCTGGATGTAGCCTCTGTTGGTGTCAAATTTCCACCTTAGGAGAGGTGAGGAAGTGAAGGGGACAGGACAGGGAGGGGCTGCGGTGTTCAGGGTAAACAGGGAATTACTTCTACTGGGCTGTAATCTTTACAGGCCAAGGAACTGTACCACACGATCACAGTCATCATGGAGGAGGGAGAATCTCAGCCCTAAAGCCCCAGGCTGGAAGACGGCTAAGCAGAACAGGGCTATCCTCAGCTTGGACAGCTTAGCAAGCACTTCTCACACTGGCCTGTGGCAGGGCTAGCCCCATTCACCATCCTGCTCTCCAGCTGCCTTGTTCTACCAGCACACTCCCCTCTCCTGCTTTCCAAGGCTGCCACTCCCTTGCCAGCCTGTCGTCCAGGCTGTTTGGTCACCTTACTTCTGCACCACCCCGTGCCAGAACCTGGACGTCCGCCGTAGTGCTGCTCCTTATCCCTTCCCGCCCCAGGCTGGGTTCGTACGTCACGCCCATTCAGAGTCCTTTGGAGCTGCATGGTCTCCGCAGCCAGAGCAGAGCACGCAATGGGCCAAGGCCCTGGTCTTTCACACGCTGCTACAAGCAAGTGGGGAGGAGCAGCCCAGGGACTTCAAGATACAGCACTGCAGTCCTTTTTTGCACTAACAACAAACTCACACATGGCAGCAGCAGGGGAGTCTGGTACTTGCCAGAGATTTTTGCATCACCAAGAAAAAGATATGACTCCATCGACTGGCATTAAATTCCTGAGAGCGGCCTCTTATCTTACTGGTGGCAGCTCTTTGACATTATCACAGAGCAGGTCGGTGAGTGTCAATATGCAATTACCACGTGTGCCAAGGCAGAGTTTGAGCTGCAATGGTAAGACTGTTGACGGCTACTCGATTTCTTACTGGCTGTCTGCATAGTGTATGTTGATTTTTCTTTCTAAGCTGAAGAACTCGGTCTGACCATACAGCTGTATATTTAAATGATGCCTACTTGCCCAGCGAACTAAGATACAAATTGCCTTCCTCAACAGAGGGGAAAAAATCAGAATGTAAAAAATAAATCCTTAATTTATTTTATTACTATAGATCTCCAGCTGGGGGAGAGGTGTTTATGCTTCTGTGGGAAAAAAAAAATCAATGAAATATTTAATAACCAATAAATTATTAAAGTCTTGGTTCCTTTCAGTTTTTGGAGCTATGAAAAGAAAACCGTTGGTTTCCATGTGCACTAGGCAAAGAGGCTGTTCTGTCAGTGGGGGCTCAGGGGCACGTTTTGGGGCATTTGAAAAGCATGAGCAGGTTGGGAATGAACATGGCCCCTTGGGCCAGCTATTGAAAGCCAGCCCCGATGCTCAGCGCGTGAACATTAGCCACCCACTAGGAATTCACTGGGGATAATGTGATGTGATTTGGCAAAGGCAGCAGTTCCTGGTAGCCAAGTGTCCATATTGTAACTAGCAACAGAGGGTCCTGTGGCACCTTTAAGACTAACAGAAGTTACATGGGTACGGAGGCTAAAAGGCCTTCCTTGCGGCTGCCTCCCAGTTTGAGCCGTGAACGAATCTTGCACTCTAGCTGCCCATGCTCCAGCTGTCCCATGGCTGAGTTTTCCAGGGGCACGACAACCTCTTGCAGGGTGGGAAGGAAGAAAGGGTTAGGAAAGAGCCTCATGTGGAGACTGCACATTCAGTCCCCAGCAGCCCGTGTGCTAAGAGGGTTGGCCGCTTTGTCAGAGACTTAAATGGCTGACTGATTCGTTGTGTAACAGAGCTGGCACTAGAAGCCAGGAGTTCTGTTGGCCGGTCCTCTCCCTAAGCAAAGTACAGCATTAACTATTAAATACAGCATAGTATAAAGTATAGCATTAACAAAACCATTCTCAGGGCAATTCAACCTTCACCTTTGAAATGGCCCCCACTGCTTTAGATCTGTTGCCTGTATATTCTCTCCCCCCCCCCCCCCCCCCCCCCCCCGCAGGCAGCTCTAACAACCTGGCCCCACCTCCCTTTTCCCAGGGCCTTGGAAGGGGAGGGTGCAGCACCAGGGCACTGTGAAAGACTAGAGGGAGGAAGAGAAACAGGACACTTAGACCCAGAGCTTCTCTTTCCTCTGCTGTCACCACCCTCTGCCAGTTCTCTTCTTATAAACCTATCAATCCCCCTCATCCACCCCAGGGGGCGCCCTATGTGTTTCCTGGCTGGAGCCCCTAGTCAGCATGGAAGGAGGCAGATTCTCCTACCCCTTTCAGCCCTCATGGGCGGTACAGAACACTAACAAAAGTGAACCACCAGGATCCCATGGATTGACAAGCTCCGGACAGAGTACCTCTGAGGACTAAAGGTAGGTAGACACCAGAATAACCCCCCCACCGCTGGGAAGTCTTGGCTCAGCACAGGGAGTAGGGTGACCAGACAGCAAATGTGAAAAATCGGGACGGGGTGGGGGGGTAATAGGAGCCTATATAAGAAAGAGACCCCAAAATCGGGACTGTCCCTATAAAATCGGGACATCTGGTCACCCTAACAGGGAGACAATCCTCTACTTACAGGAAGAGTTCCAGGGGATTTTTAATGGCAACGCAAAGATCCTAGTCCACAATAATAATAGCATGTAAAGTACTTACCTTACTGCAGCACAAAAGGCTGCCATGACTGGGATGCGACCATGCAGTTCTGGAGCATCGGGGGTGTTGAAAACCACTACTTAGCAAAATCACACATGCTGCTGCAGCTCAAGCAGCAAGGGCACAAGTAAAAGCAGAAATGTCTGAGATACGATGCACAGCTAACTCATTGTCTGTTTTACACCACCCCTCAAAAACTAACTGGAGCTAGAGCTGCTGGAAACTCAGGCTAGCTGACAATGGAGGCTGGCTCTTCGAGGTCTGCACAGAGATTCCAGCTAACTACTTCTAGGGGAAGAGAAGAATTGTGTGTTCCAAACACTATTGCCCATTCCTAGCCACCAGTTCCTAACATTCAGTTCATCAGTTGTTCAAGGGACAAGCGACTCTGCTTTTACCCAGGCGTTCACAGTGTAACGCTCAGTAAGGTAACCAGGAGCAGCAGAGCGCATCGCATGTAATGAAACAGCAGGAACTAGGCAGAGAGCCCATCGCAACTGTGACGTTCAGTTTATTGTCAGTTTACCATGCACCCTTCGGTAACATATAAAAGCCCAGTTTCCCCGAGTACAAGCTATTCAGAAGCCTGTTCCATTCCTGGCTTCTAAGATTGCAGGTTGATCCAGCAGCATTAATGCCAGCAAGGCCAATCTCTTCTCTAGGCATAGAGCAAAGGCAGAGCCCCACAAAAACTACATGTGAAAGACAATCCTGGGCACACTAGGGTCACGTTACGACTCACCGACTCCCACCAGTTCAGGCCCTCGCATAAATATAGCAGCAGATGCACCACAGCTACTGGGTCTACAAGTGCCACAGCAGCGGGTGGGTAATTGGCTGTACCAGCAGCAGCATCCTCTGTCCTAAGTCCCTGGTTTAGGCACAGTGAGGGGATATGGCTTCCAGGGGCTATAAGCAAATACTAGGGAAGTGCATCAACTTTGGTGTTGCCCCCTTATAATGCACAACCAAGGGTGGGGGTGTGTGTGAGAGAGCTGCCAGTCTGTCCAGGCTACGGCACTATTGCCCACGCCAGTTAAAGAGCACACACAGCTGGCCAGAGTAAAACCAAAATTCAAGGTGGTTTAAAAAAAAAAAAAAAAAAGCCTGCAGGGGGTCCCCAGCTTTGGGAAAGGAGACGCTGCACGTCCCATCGTCTAAACCTAAACATTTTTTCAAAATAAACATCCCCTCTAGGAACTTAACCGTCAGCTCCCATCAACAAACCCTGAGCAAAGCGTGGGCATTTGAATGTGTTTTCAGCGTAAGGCTTCTATTGGTAACATTTAAATAAAAAGGCAAGGGAGGGGGGCAAGGAGGGGTGGGTGGGGAGGATCAGAGACACTTGTGGGGAGCAGCGGGATTCATACCCAACTTGGAATCAGAGTCTGCAATTCTCAGCCGGCAGCAGCAGCGGGATGCATCGCAGCACGGCTGAGAGAGGCCACAGAGCTATGCAGCATTGGCAGACACCAGACCTCTTAGCAAGGGCTGTTGAAGGACTTCATCGTCCCTTAGGCACCAGAGGAGCTCCGGAGACAAATTCCCAGGGATCACCTGCCTAGAGATGTTCTGAAGGCCACACCCGTGGCACAGATGCCATGGAGAACAAGCAGTAACATGAGTGGAAAACTCCCCTGTGTCTCCGTGAGCCTTCAATTCCACCGACTGCAGCAGGGAATGGACATAGCTGGAGAACCGGTATCATCTTTCCGAGCTGGGCAGCGCTTGCCAGTCTGTCTCATTTTCACACCTGACTCGGGTTTTGAAAAACTCCTTGATGAGTCTCTGTGCTTCTTCTTTCACTGCAAAGAGAGGGGACATCCCCTTTGAGGAGACTCTGGCAGAGTCTGCAGCCCCCCCTCCTGCAGGTCATTGACCCATTTAGCACTAGTATATCCCCAGCTGTCTACATGATACCACCCCACAGTCACATCCCCCCACCACGTGGCGACTCACCAGCCTTGCGGACGGGATTCTTTTCCTCAGTCAGTAAGTGGGAGAGGTGTCGGGCAAATCCCTTGAACAGTTCCTGCAAGGTAGAGAAATCAAAGCGCAGAGCGAAGGTTACCCCTGGCTGCATCACCCTCTCATCACACAATCGGTGTAGGTTTGCATGCCTCTGCACCGCCTCTAGCACCATCGGGCCGTAACAGAAACAACTGTTATTTGTATTACAGTGGTGCTTACCAGTCACAAGAGAGATCGGGGCCCCGTTGTGCTAGGCACTGTATGTACGTGGAGCCGCTCAGGGTAGAAACAGCCAAGGGCTGAATTTGCTCTTAGTTCCCGGCTCAGTTTTTGCTTTTTAAAATCCGAAGGGAATAACTGGGATCCCCGTAGCACCATGGCAGTCACCACCCACCATTCCTCTCCAGAACACGTCTCGCTTCTTGGGTCACTAAGGCAGGTGGGGACACACCCTACCACCAAGTACCAGCGAGACCCTGTGGTTAAATTTGAACACCCACCAGCATCATGCACCCCTCTCCCCCGTCCCAAACAGCCTTAGGAGACACAGCTCTGGTCTCCTCCTGATAGAGAAAGCTGTTGTCTGTGCCCTACCTTGGAAGCAAATTTACCACCCTTGTAGAAAGGGGTCAAGTATTTGACGACAATATCTGCTGTCTCTTTAAGGGACACGCCTTTGGTCGCTGGCTGGATGGTCTTGGTAGTTCCTTCTTTATCAACCTGTGACAAACTCGGATCAAAAGTCACCTTCTTCTTCACTGGGCCCATGCCTTTGCCCTCTGGTTGCGACAGGATGGAAGACGCTGTCGCCTGCAACCTCTTCGTCGCAGGGCTCTCCAGATCCTAGACCAGCACGAAGAGGAGCAACCGTTCATGCAGCAGTTTCAGACTCCTAGGCCCAAGCTGCCATGTGAGGCAGAAGCATCCCCAGGCCAGCCTGCAAGCTGCTCCCATAGAGAATGCCATGCAGCCAACTCAGTCCCCTGGAGACAGGCCCTGGGCTAGTCACGGGGAAGGTACTCGAGGCATTAATCTAAGCAGCCCCGCTGTCCCCATCACACAGGAAAAGGCCTTAGAAGAAATCCCATGGGATTCGCCTCTCCAGGGATTGCTGTGTCTAAGTGCTTGGAGGAAAGCGGGATGGGGAAATCTTCTTGGATACCCCCTGGGGTGAACCTAGCTAGACGCTGCAGGAAACGAGGCCTGGGATAGATCCACAAGGGCAATCCGCTCTGCTTTTGAGTTAAACAGTTAGTGCCTCACTCCAATTCACCCCACGCATGGGGATGGTGCTGCAGCCAAGAGAGCCAGGTCTCAGGGCTGTCACAGATGTCAAACCCTGGGCTAGGGGCTGCAAGGCAGGGCGCTCAGCCCTTGCTGCACGATCATCCAGTACTGACTGGTCCATAGGGTCAGCTTTGGCGGCTGCCCTCAACTGATAAAGCATCACTTTGCTCTCTGTGACAGAGGGGTGGAGACACTCAGGACCCCACTTGCATCAGGCGACGGTGATTACAAGGTAGGTATCATTGTCTACCTCTCTCAGAGGGGGAAAGTGGCACAGAGGTGAAGGGCCTGATTGCCAGATGTGCTGAGCACCCGCAGCTTCCACAGATTTCAGTCAGAGCTGTGGGTGCTCAGCACCTCCGAGAACCAGGCCAAAAGTGCCTTGCCTGAGTCACGCCGTGCATCAGTGGCAGAGCCGGGCCTAGATCCCAGGAGCGCAGGCTCCCACATAGACCATATTGCTGGTCTCTGCTGGGATCGGGACTGGACTACACCTGGATAACGGATACTGCCAGGTGAGGTTTAGACCAGGCATGTCATTTCCATAGAGAAGCTAGGCCCAAAGCTGAGCAGACAGAGGTGAGGTAAATGAAATTCATTAAGATCTCACCTCATCTGATCCCGGCCTCTTCCTGCCTTGACGTTCCCCAGCGCAGGTGGTTTCGATCTCTATACCAGCTTCGTCACAGCTGAGGATGGAGGGAAAGGACAAGATCATTTCTGCTGGTTGGATTATTCAAGACAGGGACTTGCTATGAGATGAAGACTTCACCAGGCTGATATTTAGCGAGTGGCAGAGATTTCAGTAAAGCGTGAACGAGACGCCCTGTCCAGACCAGCTCAGAGTTATAACGCTGATTAAATACTATCATGGCAGCTCTCCATTAAAGGGCTGCCCGTGTAATTAGCTAACGAGACACCGCTGTGGGATGGCCTGGGCAAAGCAGGAAAGAATGGGGCAGGACCTCGGGAGCTCTCTCACCTTGGTTTTGTCTGACCATCTAATCCTGCTTGTGTGGCTTCAGATCCAGGGTCGTGTTTCGACTTCAAGTCCTGACTTCTCTCAGTCAGTGCTTCCTCCATCTTTTTTGACTCATGGTCCTCCATCTGGGGTTGCCCGGCCGAAGCTCCTCCTGAGACATCTTCATTTTCCTGAGGTTCCTCTTTCTCCTGACATACTCTTTGAGAAAGAGACTGAGATAGCTCACTCACAGGACAATCGTCTTCCTCTGCCGAGACACATCCTGAGGTTTTAAGTCCAGCTTTGGTGAGAGAGAAGAATTTGGAAATGTTCTGGGATTCTTTTCTGGCTGCTTCTGCTAGCAGCTGTTGCTTCTTGGTGAGCTTTGCCTTCTTGGTAGGGCTATCTGACAGGGCGGCATCTGCATCTGGACTGGGTTGCTGTCCCTTCTTGTCATGGGCCTGTATTGCTTCCACAGCACTTTCGTGTACTGCTTTGGTCACCCTCTCTTTGCTCTTGACAACAGAGACTCTGGCCATTTCTGAATCACATTCGCTGTCACCTTGCCAGTTTGGACTATCCGCTTCCCTCTCCACAGGCGTCGCATCACTCTCCTCCTTTGTCTTCAGCAGTTCGGCAGCAGTCTGGAACAAGCTGGAACTCTTTCGAAACCCAGCTCCTATCCGCTTGGGTTTAAACTACAAAGAGAAGGGAAGGAGACAGAGGGAGGGCACTAGAAGGTTACAAAGGCATTGCCAAGGAAGTGCCTCCCTGTTTACACACACACACCCCCTCCCCACTGGGGGACACAAAATGGAGACTTGGTTCCTTCCATTACGTGCACATGGTTTGTCACAGGAGCGTTATTCAGAAGTCAATGGAGATGGCTTAATTTTGACTTGTGAATTTACTGCTGGTGAAAGGTACTGTCTGTTAGAGTTCAGGAAGGCAGCGGGTAGAGCCACCAACCTAACGGCCTGACCCCTCAGGTGAGGGAGAGGCCACATGACCCAGAAAAGTGATTCCCTGGAACCAAACAATGATAAAACTGGATGACAAAGGTGCAAAACCAGGGAACTGGATGGGCACACCAAGCAGAGAACACCGGACAATGCCCACTGCTCTGCAAAGGAGACCAAGGCATCAGTGGATGCTACCCAGAGGCAAGAAATGCCCAGGGAATGGAAAAAGTCCCCTCCAGTTACAGAGAACCTCCCTGCTGAGTTTGGAATGGATGGCCATATTGGCCAGAGCCAGGAGGAGGCTGATGAGATCTTGTGACATCATGGGGCCATGGATGGGATGGGTATATAGGAGATGTGGGGACAAACAGCCAGAACCTCAGCAGGCGGCTATGGAGAAGCTGGGAGAGGGGCTGCACTAGGGCACGCTGCAGGCAGCTGTGTGTCAGGCTCTCCCTCTAGTGGCACAAGAGGCAGGTATTGGGGGCATCTATGAACCACACCAGCCATGTGCCCTGGCTTACAGCAACGTGCAGGAGCTGCCAACGAATGTGAAAGAAGCCAGGTTCACAGCCCTGGCCAGCAGAGCTCCCCACAGCACAGGAAGCAGCAGGACGAATTTCCCCTCTCAAAGTGCTTCACCCTGACCCAGAGGAATCACCCCCCTGGGCTGAGGGATAGTTCAGTCCAGCCTTACACTCTCTGACTTCCTGCAGCCTCTCTGCTGAGGCTGCCAACAAAGGTGCAGGCAGTACCAAGAGTGGTTTCTGCAACGTGAGCACTTGTTCACTGTACTGAGCCCAGCAAACCCACTTCACAGAGCTACTGAAAAGCCATCAGATGGTAACAGCTTTCAGCCACCAACGCTCTGGATTGGATCTGGCAGTGGGAGAGGACCGGGATTAGTGATAGGTAACGAGCTACAGAGCTTAAGCCAGCCAGTCCAGTGTCGCTGGATGGAGTCTGCCAATGACTGCTAGGTCTAGTGTTGGGTCTGCCAGCTGTGTTGGTGCCACTCTGCAGCACACTCCTTTCAGGGAGCGCACACTGTCTAAAACCAGAAGCAGACACATCAGAGCAGTCATGGCTGCACAGTAAGGGGGACGGGGGTGGAGGAAAGCTGTAGCCCCAGAATACGGGGACGGGCAATATCCTTGGTTGAGTGATGACAAGTTAGATAGGAGGGGAGCCTCTTTGGCAAAATACAGCCTGAAAAGCA
Source organism: Terrapene triunguis (assembly GCF_002925995.2). NCBI lineage: Eukaryota > Metazoa > Chordata > Testudines > Emydidae > Terrapene > Terrapene triunguis. The sequence goes on from NW_020664543.1 coordinate 15,052,513, forward strand.
GGAGATCCAGCATGACAAGGGGGTTGAGCTGTCCTCACCACAAGAGCACCATGTGCAGGAGGAGCAGGATGGGAGGGAAATCATTCCACCACAAACACTCAGCCAAAGCTAAGCAACAAACCTTGCAAAGAACCATACCCCAAAACCCATTGTTCACCTTTTCCTCTTTGCCCAGCTTCACCTCAAGCACGTTAGACAGCCTAGCCAAAAACTGCCTGGCCGTTTTCTAGCTCAGGCATTCGGCGTTTTCATACAACCAGCTGGGCAGTGTGATATTTTACACGGCCACAATACTTCCAGGCAATAGGCTTTGCAAGCCCTGTCATCGTTCCGTGCAGCAGCCACCTGTACTCACCGAATAGACTTGCGATGCAGGGAGAAAGCCATCTTCAGCTGAGGGTTCAGACTTCGTCCTGGGGCTGCTGCCGCCACCAGCTCCTGACCCAAATGCTGGATACAGCTCCCCTTCTTTCGAGGCTTTGTTGATCTCCACTACCTTGGGTTGGAAGAGAAGAAGAACATCGCCCAATGGCAGAGTCTTTCCGTCTCCCTCTTCCTCAGCATGCATCGCAATCCTCACTGGCAAAGGGCAGGTCTCCACCAAGGGCTGCTCCTGCCTTATGGCCATGAATTACCCCAGGATGGCTCGAGCCAACTGCCTAGCCCAACTCAGGATATTTCTACCATGTAATGATGGTGCAGCCCCAGGGTGGTTGGGGCAACCCCCCGCCCTTCTTAGTTTTAAGGCTGGGTTGCTCTCCGATGGCTGCAGATGTTTTGACAGATGTTCTGATCAACAGCTGGAATGCAGCCAACAGGGAGGAAGAATCCAGTGAGATAAAAGCTCCTCCTGGAAGGGATACCAGGAAGAAACAGCCTGAGGGAGGTAAGCAGGGCAGAGCGAGAGCTGTAACACATGGCGGGAATGCGCCCCTTGAGTCTAACACGTACCATGCTCGAGGGCTATGGCAGTGGTGACACCAGGGACGGGAGGGAGCAGCGCCAGCTCCCCCCCCGCCAGCTCCTTACCTTCTTTAGCACAGTTGCCTTGTACAAGTTGGACATTTTACTGGTTCTGAAAGCCTCATACTCCATCTCCACGGCGCAGGCGTGAGGGTCTGACCTGCAACACACGCTGCGGTCAGTTCAGGTAGGACACAGCTCTCCACTTGCGAGAGGAGTGCTCATGTTGGTGAAGTGTCTCCCGCAAGGGTCTGGGTTGGGAGAGGGCCGGTGCGGAAGCAGGGCTGGGATTTAAGCCCGAATGTGTAAAAACTGCAGGTGGTGGCCAAGGGGCTGTTTTAGTGTCTGGCAGGGGCACAGCAGATTTACTTCAAAGCATGACTCTCTCCTCGCGCACATTTGGAGATTCTCTGGTTTGTGTGGGTCTGCATGGACTTTGTGTAGTACGCTATCCCCCTCTGGTGGGGCAAAGGGGAACTGCAAGCCCTGGAATCACCATAAAGGGAGCTGGTGGGAACTACCACCCAGGAGGCTCGGAGCACACTCAGAGGGGGCTTGGTGAATCTCCGTGGAGCTGAACTCAGCTGTGGGGCCCAGCAAGGAGATATGAATGGGGATGAAGGGAAGAGCGCTACACGTCAGGCTTCTCTCAGAGCCCCAGAGGTGATTCACTGACAAGGGTGACCATTGCACACAATGATCTTGCTCAGAGCAAGGAGAGCCTGCTATCAGGACCTCTTCTCTCTACCCCTTCCTGTGCCTTGTTTAATACCCATGTCCTGTCGGGGCTGCCTTCTGGTTGCTGCTCAGAGCTTCTACCAACATCTTCAAGCAGTGTTCTCGGGCCTAAAACCAAAGGAGAGAGAGGAGATCCTCTTGCAGGAATGGCATTGCCTTTCTCCCCCACCCCCTGAAGGGACAGGAAGGAGCAGGCAGCACCTCTGGCCAGTCTCAGACAAGAGTTACTAGCAGGGGGGGTGAGAATGCCGCACTGAATTCACGCAGGCCTTTCCTTACCTTGACCGTGAGTTTGGAGATTTTCTGGCTGGCGGCGTCTTTCAGGGGGCACCCTGCATCTACCAGAGAAGTGACGTTTTAAAGAGATGCTCTCCACCCTTCCATTCCTTGCCATGCCACCCCACCACCCTTACCAGGCGGGGTGTTAGTACGGTATCTCTTGGAATTGCCCTCCCACCACGCCACCCACGGGCCATTACAAAGTTCCCCTTGAGCAGGGGGAAGGACAAGTTCAAGAACAGGAGGAAGCTGAGGTGAGATTTCACTGAGGTGGGTACGTCTGTGTCACAAGCACAAGACTTGCTGCTCGTCAAAGAGCTCTCAGTCCCAGCGAGCCCCTTTCAGGGCCTTCAATTCTCAGAAAAGACAACCTCATTCAGGGCGAGATGGGGGGTAGGGGGAGTTGAGCAGAGCAACATATTCTGTAGAGCAGTGGGTCTTAACCAGGGGTACGTGTACTCCGCGGGTACTTAGAGAGCTTCCGGGGGGTACATCAACTCCTCTAGATATTTGCCTAGTTTTACAAGAGGCTACATAAAAAGCACTAGCAAAGTCAGCACAAACTAAAATTTCATAGACAATGACTTGTTTATACTGCTCTATATACTATACACTGAAATGTAAGTACAATATTTATATTCCAATTGATTTATTTTATAATTATATGGTAAAAATGAGAAAGTCAGCTATTGTTCAATAATAGTGTGCTGGGACATTTTTGTGTCTGATTTTGTAAGTTTTTAAGTGAGGTGAAACTTGGGGGTACACAAGACAAATCAGACTCTTGAAAGGGGTACAGTAATCTGGAAAGGTTGAGAGCCACTACTGTAGGGCACCCCTTTGGCCTGTAGCAATAATTCTGCCACTTGACAAAGCTCCAAACAGCACAGGTCAAAACAGCAAAACCTCCCTCAGGTGCTCAGGTTTGACACAGTGGCCAGAACTGGGGTATTTAAACGTGGCACAAAATTAGAGAGGCCGAAAGCCCAGATCAAAAGGTGTTCCTCTGGGGCAGGCTGTATCAGAAAGATGCAATCTACATCTTGACCTGAACAATCTCAGATTTGGGCTTAGACCGACCTCTTCCAGCAAGGAGTTCCACAGCCAGGGACCCACTGCTCTGGTCCTGGTGCCCAACAGTTGGAGTATGGGTGAATTCAGCTGTGTCCTCTTTGTGGAACATCCAGCCACAGGAGAGGATTAAGTTGCATTCTTTGTTATTCCCAGATATTGGTGCTACATAAGGCAACCACAATGTTCTCCTTCCCCATGGAACTCTCTCACTGATCGAGACCATCTGGTAAAACTGTAAAGCAATGGAGAGATCTACCTGGAGGAACAAAGTCATCTTTTTCTGGTTCTTTGCCCTGCAGGAAAAGAGAGAGAGAGACAGATCAAACATTTCCATCATGAGCAACATATATGTAGGACTACAGAGAACACGAGAGACCCTGTATGCCGTTCCAGTCACCTGTTCCAGGAAGGATGATGCCAAAATTCTAAGGGTGCGGGGAAGGCAGCAAAAAGGACAGAAGAGACTGGGGAGCAGGTAAGGGTTGCAATGCAAAGGCCAGAGGGGCTGACTGAGGCCAGTCAAATATTAGATATGTTAAAGCAGACAGGATCCCCTTGACTAGAGTAGGGCAGAGGCCAGCTCGTAAATAACGTCAAGGAGATTTTCTTCACATAAATGGGAAATGGGGATCAAAACCGTGTAGTAAAGGCAGCAATTGGAACAATTCATAGAAACCAGATCAAGCAGCAGCAAGGCACAAGGGTGGATGTAGCAACAGCTACTATTAAGGAGCTGAGGACAACATGGGCACCAGTACTGCAGCAGTGATGCTAGTAGGAAATGCAGTTTAATGGTCAGAGCAGAAGACTAAGGACGTCTACATGAACAATTTGTTTGCAGCAAGCTGGGATGTGAATCTGCTCCACACTAGCCTGTCGCAGACAAACTGTCCACAGGGACCCTGCTGAAATGCATTAGCAGTTCATTAATGTGCTCTGATCTCATCCCATTTCAAAGAGGACTAGATCAAAGCGCATCCGAAGAAGTGGGTTGTAGCCCACGAAAGCTTATGCTCTAATAAATTTGTTAGTCTCTAAGGTGCCACAAGTACTCCTGTTCTTTTTGCTGATACAGACTAACACGGCTGCTACTCTGAAACCATCAATGAACTGTTAATGCGCATCAGCAGGGTCCACACAGCAGGCTAGTGCGGGACAGATTCACACCCCAGCTTGCTGCGAACTAGACGTTCGCATAGACGAGCCCTAGGAGATAGGACTGCTGGATTCGATTTCCAGCACTGCCACTGCTCACTGAGAGACCCTGGGCTAGTCACTTAACCTCTCTGTGCCTTATTACACCATGCTGCAGATGGGTCAGAGTCATGCTTACCTGTCCTCACAGTGGTGGGGTGAGGCTATATTCGTTCGCGTTAAAGCACTGAGATCTGGGGCTGAAAAGCTCCATAGGAGGATGAAGTATTATCATGATGCTAGAGGTTCTGAGGGTTAAATATAGGTGAGTCTACTGGTGGATTTCCGAGTTCATCCCCCTGCTCCAGTAATAGTCATTAATCCCCTGCGGGGAGACGGCTGGGGGCAGGACATGGAGCACCGGAGTTGAGGGAGGGAAGGGGGAAGAATGAGGGGCAGATGGTGCCATTTCCCTGCACTGTTGGTTCTTATCTTGGCAGCCCCTTTTTATCTGTCTGTGCTGGGGTTTATCCTGCAGGGCACAGACGTAGGCTGCTGTACTTTCCACTTCTTCCTGGAGCAGAAATGCAGGCTCCCAGTTTATCAGAGACTTGGTTACATCTATTAAATGTAACAAGCTAGTTCCCCTTATGCCAGTCTCCATTTACAAGAATCCCATCACTCCCCAAGATCCTTCCCCTTTTTCCAAGCAATAAGTTGTAGAGGGACAGGAGCCATCAACAATCTTCATAGCACATCCTCCCTCTACTCTGCCCCTTACCAATGGGGGGGGATCTCCATCTGGAGATCGGTCCAGGGGCCGAGGGCCAGCTGGAGATGCATCCACCATCCAGCCCTCCGCATCCCCAGCCGCTGGAGGAATCCTTAGAGGACTGAGGTTGCGCTAAGTTTTCTGCAGAGGTCACTGTGCACTGTGGAATGTTAATGGAAACATATTTCCAGGAAGCAGGAGGAATAGTCAGGCAGCTCCTGAATCTCAGCAGATGGCTCTGACTTTTGGTGGAGCTCCAAGGTGCATGGGAGATCAGAGGGACTGAAGTGGGGGGTGGAAAACACCCCCAGACAGAATGGCTTCAGGACAAATTAGCTCAGGAAACCGTGGAGAGCTTTCCTCCTCTGAGCACCCCATTCCACAGGAAAACTGGCATGAGAGGATCTGGTCCAGAGTCTGGAGACAAGGCCTGTATATCTGAATTTAGTAAAACTAGAGAGGGCAATGCTAGCTCTCAGATTTACAGACTTCTGGTTTTTCATTTGCCAATATGTCCGTTGGTCACCCAGAGAGGCTTTATCTGTTACACCATTGATTGTCCTGCTGCTAATCACAGGAAGCTGCTGGGTCTGCAGTAGAGGCAGGTACGCTGTACAGAGGCCAAAAGCCAGAAGCCCTCGGATCTCTTAGAGAAGGGATGTCAACTCACTTTACGCAGATTCATCTGCTTTTTGTAGAAGTTGCACCACTCTCGTTTCCGATTTTCCTCACTGGCTTCGTCCCCGCTCCCACGGTTTCCTTCGTCATACCTGGATGAGAAGGCAGGAGAGTCAGGAGAGGGATACAAATTCCTGCAGAGGGAGCAGTAGCTGGTCTAAAGGCCTTAGAAAACCTGAATCATATCAGGAAGGTGTTTTCTAATGGACTTTTATGACCACACCTTAGAGCTCAGTTCTGCCATCCTTACTCAAGTTGAGCAGTACTTCCTCAACTAAGAGTCCACTGAAATCAACAATAGCAAGTACGGTTGGCACAGCTGGGTCCTCAGTGACCACTACAGCTTTGAACAGAAGGTACAGCCAGGCGGCACAAATTCAGTGAAGTAGGTAGCAAGCAGTGCCCTGTGTTAAAGCAATAGCCTTTGGAGTCCTGGGTTCAAATACAGTAACACCTCACTTAATGTCGGCCCGGTTAACGTTGTTTCGTTGTTACGTTGCTGATCAATTAGAGAACAGGCTCGTTTAAAGTTGCTCCCTTATAACGTTGTTTGGCAGCCGCCTGCTTTGTCCACTGCTTGCAGAAAGAGCAGCCAGTTGCAACTAGCTGGTGGGGGCTTGGAACCAGCGTGGACTGGCAGCCCCCCCCCCCATCAGCTCCCCACTCCCCTAAGTTCCCTGTGCTGCAGCCACCCAGCAGGCTATCAATTGCCAGGTAGTTCAGCTGTCCCTCCCCACACTGCCGTGAGCTGCTCCTGCCCTCTGCCTTGGAGCTGCTCCCAGGAGCCTCCTGCTTGCTGTGCAGGGGGGTGGGGGGGGAAAAGAGGGGTGCTAATGTCAGGGTGCCCCCCTCCCCCCACTCCTGTACCACATCTCCGCAGAGCACGGGGGGGACACGACAGGGCTCAGGACAACAGGGCTCAGGACTGAGGGAGCTTCCTGGCAGCAGCTGCTGTCTCAACTTGCTGATCTACTTAAAAAGGCAATGTACTTAGAGTGGAGTCAGCATACTTAAAGGAGCAATGCACGTCTCTCTCACACACACAGTGTGTGTGTCTGTCTCTCTCTGCCATGCTGTCTCCCCTCCCTCCATTCGTGCTGCCTTGTAGAGTGTGACGCTACATTACCAACAATGTGTTAACCTTTGAAGGCTCAGCCGAGTGCTAGTTCATCATTTAGCAGTAAGGCATTCCCTGGGAAATATCCCACCCGCTTCCACCCTCTGACTCCTCCACCTCAACCCAGCTTCACGATCATCACTGCTGTGTACAGTATTAAACTGATTGTTTAAAACTTATAGTGTGTGTGTGTGTGTATATATATATATATATAAAAAAATATATAGTCTTTTGTATGGCGAAATTTTTTCCCCTGGAACCTAACCCCCCCCTTCCCCCCCATTTACATTAAATTCTTATGGGGAAATTGGATTAGCTTAACATCGTTTCGCTTAAAGTCCCATTTTTCAGGAACAAATTACAACATTAAGTGAGGAGTTACTGTATAGCTCAGGGTCACTAGTCATTTGGCCTCATCCTACTGCCAGGGCCAGCTGATGACTAAAGCTACCAATCTGGGTCAACCTGTGGAAGCAGAGGGCTGGAACAGCAGTCAGTGCTGCAGATCATGACAGAGCTGCATAGGTAGAAGTGTGCAGAGACGCTTGCACTGTGTCTGACCGCATGATGGCTGTAGCTCAGCAGTGCTAACAGCCTTTTGCTTTCAAACACAAAATCCCCTTGCAAAATAGGAGTTACACACTGGGGGAAAATTAATAATTAATAATACCACCACCACCATGGCACATGTCTATAGCATCATCATCCAAGTGTGCTAAGCACTATATAGATTTAATCACACTTCTCAACACCCATCTCTGTTTTACAGGTAAGGGGAAACGGAGACGCAGAGGTTAAGCAACTTGCCCTAGGTTAGTGAGTCAGTGCTAGGACTAGAATCCAGGAAAAGTCTGGAGCTAGCCACTTGATTAGTCTCTCTAAAGTCTAGTTCCTCTGTCTCCTAACCCAGATGCAAAATTTAGGCCAATTCCTTGAATCAGCTACATTCTGTGGGACAATCAATTGTTCTAGATCATCTGAGGTCAGCTTCTGGCTCCCAGGGATATGAATCTGATTGAGCCAGCCACAGTGTATGGAAAAAAGTCCCTGGTCTTGAGGCCATAAGTGACAAGAAAACACCACACAGAAATATCTGCTGAAATTAGGAGCAGCTGGGCTGGCAGCAGGGGAGTCCAAAGAGGAGGAGCTCCACCCTCCCCAACAGAATGTGCCGCAGTCTCTGGGAGGCTCAGCAATCAAATCCGAACCTGCTAAAGCCTCCAGAGCCTCTCCTCCCTCCTTCGTATAGCTCTGGGTCATAGGCATCCCGAGAGGAACCTGTGGGTCCAATGCAGGTTCTGCTCCAGCTGTTGCTGCTCAGTTCCAGGGAATCCAGCTGCTTTTTCACTGCTCCTGGGTTCTTGCAGTAATCACAGCACTTGTTACAAGGGGGGGTGACATCTCCAAAGTACTTTGCTATGGCAGCATGGCGACATCTAGGAGACAAGAGAAAGAAGGGAACAGCGACATGCTGATGGGAGAACAATTACTGCAAGGGGGGGAGGTAAAGTACGGGAGGCATGGAAGGGGTGAGAACATTCTGGAAAGATACGTAATACTGCAGATCCAATCTGCAACATGGGGTGGGGTGAAGGAAATCACCATAGCAAGGGCAACATGGGGCTGTCCCAGACTCATCTGTTTTGGACTTTTCAGGAGGGATTTTCAGAAGCTCTCAGTGTTGGCCTAACTCCCACACTGCAGTCAAGGGGAGTTTTATACTGACCTCCATAAGAGCACAGTCCGGCCAACACCGGGCGCTTTTCAATACTCACTTTTTAAGGGCAGTGCCACTGCAAACAGACAGCCATCCCAAACCCCCAGGTTACACACACTGTTACCCCACACCCCAATATGCTGCACAAGCAGAAATTCAGCTGCCCTTACACTATGTGTATGGAGCGCTAAGTGGAAGGGAGAAATAGGCCTATTAGTTTATTCATACTCCAAATACTACTTTGTTCTCAGTTTCGATCAGGGCGATCGCAAAGGCTGCTGAAACAATGGAAGAGCCGGAGACGACATGGCTGTGGACTAGCCAACACCTTACTACCCAGTTTAAGGTAAGTCTGATGGAAAACCCACAAGTTTTACTATTGACTTTTGTCAGAGCAGAGCCAGTCGCACAGAGGGGCCCCTTACACTTGCACTAGTTCTGGTCTCTCGGATAAACATGTTCCATTTGATCAGTTTGGGGTTCTGAGATAAACATGTATTTAGATCAGTTTTGCTGCACTGATTTTGGATAGGTCCATTGATCACACAATGGTGAGCGTCTCGTTTATTTTACGTTACGGAAATCACAGTGGTAATTCAAAGGATGACAGGCTAGTTCTTTTACCCAGCTGGAGCCTCTCAGCACAGGCAGACACTTGCATTAGCGGGGCTTGAGCTAGTGTGCTAAAAATAGCAGTCTGGACGTTGCTGCTCTGGCGAAGACTAGGGCTAGCCACCTGAGTTCAGACCCCGGGGGTCAAGCCTGAGTTGCCACAATGTCCACACTGCTAGTTTTAGCATACTAGCTTGAGCCGAGCTAGCGCAAGTCTGTCTACCTGGGCTGGGATGCACAGTCCCAGCTAGACATACCCCTTCCGGGGGACAAAAGAGATGGCCAAATCTCCACGAGGATTCAACAGGCATGTTAGTGAGCAATGAAAACCAGGCCATCTGCTCAGGCAATATTGCCCAACCAGTTATACTCAACTAGCAACCAGGCATGTGTGGGTGACTAGATTTTCCAGGGCAGACAGTTTAGCTCCTCAAGATGTGTCTATATTACAGTATACAGATATATGCTCAGTCACTACAAGGACAAGAGAACCCCCCACATCCAAAAGCACCCCATGCTTGAACTGGTGAAAGCATCATCTGATTTGGCTAGAGAGGGCGGAACCAGGCAAAAATGATAAATAAAAGAAACAGTATTTTTCAATTCACCGCATACAAGTACTGTAGTGTAATCTCTTTACCGTGAAAGGGCAACTTACAAATGTATATTATTTGTTACATATCTGCACTCAAAAACAAAACAAAGCCTACAAGTCCACGCAGTCCAATCATTAAGACAAACAAGTTTGTTTACATTTACGGGAGATAATGCTGCCCACTTCTTATTTACAATGTCACCAGAAAGCGAGAACAGGCGTTCGCATGGGACTTTTGTAGCTGGCATTGCAAGGTATTTACGTGCCAGATATGCTAAACATTCATAGGCCCCTTCCTGCTTCGGCCACCATTCCAGAGGACATGATTTTATGCTGATGACACTCATTAAAAAAATAATGTGTTAATTAAATTTGTGACTGAACTCCTTGGGGGAGAATGATATGTCTCCGGCTCTATTTTACCCGCATTCTGCCATATATTTCATGTTATAGCAGTCTTGGATGATGACCCAGCACATGTTGTTCATTTTAAGAACACTTTCACTGCAGATTTGACAAAACAAAAAGAAGGTACCAGTGTGAGATTTCTAAAGATAGCTACAGCACTTGACCCAAGGTTTAAGAATCTGAAGTGCCTTCCAAAATCTGAGAGGGAAGGGGGTATGGAGCATGCTTTCAGAAGTCATAAAAGAGCAACACTCTGATGCGGAAACTACAGAACCCAAACCACCATAAAAGAAAATCAACCTTGTGCTGGTGGCATCTGACTCTGATGATGAAAATGAACCTGTGTCGGTCCGCACTGCTTTGGATTGTTATCGAGCAGAACCCATCATCAGCATGGACGCATGAAGGGACATACGAATCTTTAACGCATCTGGCATGTAAATATCTTGCGACATCAGCTACAACAGCGCCATGAGAATGCCTGATGTCGCTTTCAGGTGACATTGTGAACAAGAAGTGGGCAGCATTATCTCTTGCAGATGTAAACAAACTTGTTTGTCTGAGCGATTGGACTGAGTGGACTTGTAGGCTCTAAAGTTTTACATTGTTTTATTTTTTAATGCAGTTTTTTTGTACATAATTCTACATTTGTAAGTTCAACTTTCATGATAAAGAGATTGCACTACAGTACTTGTATGAGATGAATTGAAAAATACTATTTATTTTGATTTTTTACAGTGCAAATATTTGTGATAAAAAATAAATATAAAGTGAGCACTGTACACTTTGTATTCTATGTTATAATTGAAATCAATATATTTGAAAATGTAGAAAACATCCAAAAATATTTAAATAAATAGTATTCTACTATTGTTTAACAGTGTGATTAATCGTGCGATCACTTTTTTGTAATCGTGCGATCACTTTTTTGTAATCGCTTGACAGCCCTAATTTTATCACAAAGGAGTAACATATTAAGCTACACATTTTTAATAAGAAAAACAGGAATGGAACATTAGAACATGGGTACAACATAGATGTTGGAACCTTAATTTTTGTGATCCTGCATTTAATTTATTTGTTGTTCATAGAGGGCTGGAGGAAATCCAGATCTATCTGACTTCCAGAGCTCGCATGCCCTCCCATAAGCTACTCAAGACCTATTTGCAGGGCTTTCAAGTATCAACAGCAGGGTTTCAAGTTCCTTAAAAGCAAACAGCGCTCACTTAGGATACATCTACACTACAGTTGACAGCCTGCTTCGAGCTAGCACACTAAAATTAGTAGGGTAGCTGGGGGTAGCATGGGCAGTGACTCAGGCTAGACACCCAAGTACAAATCCGCCTGGATCCCCTAGGTACGTACTCAAGTGGCTAGCCTATGTTGCTGCCCATGCTACCCCAGCTACACAGCTATTTTTAGTGCATTCGCTTGAACAGAGCTAGCGTGTGTCTGTCTATTCTGCTAGGACAATGGTTCTCAAACTTTTGTACTGGTGACCCCTTTCACATAGCAAGCCTCTGAGTGCGACCCCCCCCCTTATAAATTAAAAACATTTTTGTATATTTAACACCATTATAAATACTGGAGGCAAAGCGGGGTTTGGGGTGGAGGCTGACAGCTTGCGACCCCTCGTGTAATAACCTCCTGACCCCCAGTTTGAGAACCCCTGCGCTAGGAAGCACGCTCCCAGCTGCAGTGCAGACCTGCCCTTAGCTAGCTGGGAAGCAGTGACTAAGCGAAGTGCAGACAGACATTTTCTCAAGACACAATTTTCAAATAGCCATAACTTTGTTAAATCAAGCAGACACCAGTCCTCAGTGAGGACTACATTTTTGCTACTTTTCTCATAGACCTGCTTTTGCTAAATCTATAAAAGTGTGATTGGGATTTTTTTAGAACAGGGAACATTTTCTCAAGCGCCTCACTTTCCCACACATCAACGACAGCTGCAGGGATTTTACTCAAAATCTTACGTGTTTTTTGTACTAGCATCCTGCTTACGAGCTTGAGTCACGGACCAGGACCCCACTGTGCTAGGTGCTGTACAAACACAGAACAAAAAGGACGCTCCCTGCCCCAGTGAGCATACAATTGAAGTACTTTAGTTCTTTTCTCCCCTCTCACACATGCACCACTTCTCTCTACTAAAGCCAGGCCATGGAAATGGATTAATGGCTAGCTGCTTATTATTGATTTGCATATAGCATCTGATGTATTGTGTCTAGCACATTTTGGACACATACAATATAATGATGATGATTAATTTATTTACGCAGCACTTGGGAAACAGAGAGAAAAGCGTATTTCAGATGCATGGCTTGCTTTTGAATATCTAGCCCTTGGTGCCAAGTCTCATCTTAAGGTTGTAACTCCCCCAAACAGTTGACAACATTGGACCAAGTTCTGCTGTCAGTTACAAAGATGCAACTCCAGTGAACTTACTTCACAGGGCATCTGTGTAGCACAGCCGACTTGGGCTTGGCCTCTAACAGGCTCTGCAACTAAAACAACACAAATTTAAAAGACGACTATTCTATTATTAAAGAGTTGGGCGGGACCATTTTCTCTTCTCTACCAAAAGCACTCCAGCGGGCTTGGCAGCTTCAGCAGCAAAATGGTCACAGAGGGAAAAGAGGAAAAGAAGTATTTCCTCCATTAGAAACTACCTTTTAAAGGCAGGTCTGAATGGTGACATCTACAAACAGGTGCATGGAAAGGGGGCGGGGGCCGGGGGTTAAGACTGGATTCCTGGCCAGAAGATGGCAAGGAATCCAGCAGAATATCTGTTGGCTCCAGGCATTTCAAGCAGACTCTGTTAGAAGTCCATAATGACTGCCTATTCATTAACTCTCTTGCAGCCCAGGGGTTTTGATTTACCAAGCAGAAAACACAGCCAAGAGCTGGTGAAGAAACCTAAAGCAACAGGCTCCAAACAAGCTCAGTGCGAGCGTGTGTGCTGAAGTCAGAAGGAACACACTACTACCCAGGTAAGGGGATCGAGACAGTGAATTAATTGTACTATGAACCCAGGTCACTGAAAGCTGAATAGGGGCTACTACAAAGATGGCTTTCTATCCCCCTGCAAAGCAGCAATGACTCATTCTGGTCCTGAATTCAGAGAAAGAGGTCTTTCACAACCAGGGAAAAAAGGGAGAGACATTTGAGTCTCTCCCGCTACCCTTCCAAAAGAACGGCAGGGTGCTGCAGGTCCTGCCACTGCAGCACCATTACAGAAATGTCAAAGGACTTCTGTGAGTCAGTTCTTTGTTTCTCAAAGAGAGATAAAAGTGAAGGCATTATTCGCTCATTAGTCCGACACACACCACTCCTCTTGGAGTTAAGAGTGAAGCACATAATGGCTGGTCATGTCTCCCTCCTTCCCCTCAGAGCTTTAGTGACAGGGTTAGGAGGGAGGGGAAGATGTTTGCATGTACATTTAACCCCCTAATACCAACAAACAAGATTTTGCCCTGGAATGCTGCAGCAAAGAACGGAGGAGCTCTGAAGCCACTGGTGTCCTGTTAACAGCCAAAACCTTAATGCTTCAGATGAAGGCAAAACAAATAAAATACAATAACTCCGCTACTTTACAAACACATTGGTAATTGAGTGGTTCACAAAATTGAAGAGTTCATTAAACTAAACATCTCAATTGCAGCAGGTACAGTGCATAAGTTGCAGTATGATGTACTGTACCACTTTCTTCTTCAAACCACTGCAAACATTTCCAATGCACTGAAGGAATCAGAGTGTGAAGGAATGACGACTTGTTCTTCAGAGACATCACTTGTGTTATGTGATCTGTTCCCATGGCTGCGAAGCAGGGTTTGTATAACTGGTTGTTCATAAGATTGGTGTTTGTAAAAAAAAAAAAAAAAAAAAATCGAGGTTCTACTGTACCTAGCTAGTTGTGCAACGATCTACATGGTGGGATAGCCTTCCTCTGCCCCACAAGCAGTTCATTTATGCCTTGAAGCATGAGACTTGGTTATACCCATTATCTCAGATTACATTGTCACAAGTGTCCTGAAGTTATCCAGCCCTTTAAAAATCCAGCCATAGTATTTGTCTCTCTCCCTGCAGCAGCGAGTTCCACAGGTTGACTCTGACAATTTTTTCTAAATGTAGTCACCTTTCATTTCACTGAGAAACCCCCTTGATTTTGTGTTAAGGGACAGAAAGAAAAGCAAACACTGATAAATTTCAGTAACATGATGCGAAATGTTAGTGAAACCCTATCACTGCAGACAAGATGATAACGAGGATGTTCATCAGAGTTCAGTGCCCTGCCTCTCCTTTCTTTATGCCATCTGCTTTTGTCCAGTGAAGAATGTTTCAGCCCCTTATCTCCAACCAGAGAGGGAAGATAAAATACCAGGGAAAGTTGCATTTATCTTAGCATAGCTACTACGTGTCTCTGAAAAGATATTGCATCTCCAGTGAGATACACTAGGGAGGGACGCCAGGTCTGCTGAATAGGGATCCCAACCATTTGGGAGGGGAGGTCCTCTTGAATGGAGCAAACCACCAAGACAACTCAGGAATTAGTTAATAAAAAACAATTGTTCAGCTAGTTGCCAATTGCGGGGGCGGGGGGGGGGGGGGGAAAAGGCAACTTATTGGGACCCACCAAGACAGAGGAAACAATGTATCAGTGGCAAGTAAGCCTCAACACTCCTTTGAGGCAGGTAGGTATTATTGCCCCCAGTATACAGAAGGGTAAATTGAGGCATCAAGAAGTTAAATGACTTGGCCAAAGTCACACGGAGATACGTAGCAGAGCCAAGAAGATAACACAAGGCTCCTGCCTCCGAGTACCCCATCCTAACCACAAGATCATCCTTCTTTCCTCTTCTTTTCTAAAGGAAATGGCATTGTCATTTCATCCCCTTTATTCCCAGCTTCTTCAGAGAACACAAGAGAACAGTGCATTCCCCATTGGGAGCCAGCAGGAAACTGGACAGCATAAAGAAAGTTAATTGCTTTAACATGCAACCGAACTATTGAAAGGAAATCAATATGACCCCAACCCAGACTACTCCAGCAAAAGCCGTCATTAATCGGAACAAAGACGAGACCTAGCTGGCAGGAAGATACATAGGACGTTTCCAACAAGTGTTGGCACCGTGGGCTCCGCTCTAGACCGTTAGTACCAGTTGCCAGGCTCTGCTTGTGCTCACTTCTCGCCTCCCTCCCCAGCACACATGTAATCCGAAACCTCACATCTCCAGAACGACCAACAACAAAAAATAAGAGCTTGGGCAGAGACAGCAGCTGGCTGTCAGCAGCAGAGTGGAGAGGAGCCAAGCGAGGAAAGAACCCCAAGCCAGAGAGGGGCAGGATGGGGGGAGAGAGACGTGAAGTTTAAGAAGACAGAAAAACAACAACCGGAGGTGGAGGACAGTCCTGCGGCACTGTTGGGGTAAGGCTGGGTTGTTGCCTGGGTTAATTTCCACCACAGCATCTCAATAGCAGGAGGATTCAGCTAGTCAGCAGTAGCTCAAGCTTTTGTATCTGTTTGCATGGCAAATTGTGCTCAGCCATTGAACAGGGTTTGCTAGCCGGAATTTGGTTGCAAAGGACACTGGGGGGTGGGGGGGGGGAGGGTGGTGAGAGCCAAAAGCTTTGAGGAGTCAGGAAAGCTGTGCTACAACAACAGAGTTTAACGAAAGCAGCTACTGCTCACTCTTATCACATGCATCAGGTTTGAAGCAGAAGGGAGTAAGTTTTAGCTGATTAGTGACCGTTTAAGGGCTGTATCTTGTGCTCACTTCTTCACTGGAGTTACATGGGGTGCATGTCAGTGCAGAACTTGGCCCTACCCATGAGCAGGATCTGCCACAGGGCATTCTTTGCAGAGGTGTTTTCATGTGTGAGTACTTCGTTTAGCCAGCAGCTTTGGTGACTCCTTGCTCAGTCAGAGCTACCGACTTTGGCAAGCGTATGTCAAACCACAGCAAGCTCCAGCCAGGGAATTTTACCTAAAAGAGCTCCCAGCTGGTGCTGAGTTTTATCCCCTAAACCCTGAAGCAAGCAGAACACTCAGAAAACAAAACCCATTCAGAGAAACCAGCTTACGGTGCAAATTAATATAAACGTTGTGCCCAGTGGAAATAAAGGGGAAGCTTTTACACAGCTTCCAAATGGAGATCAGCAATGGGAGCAGGAGCAGATTCTGGTCTGCTGTCCAAAACAGCACCAGAAACCCACAGCTCTGGCAGAGAACACCACGTCTCTCAGCCCATGTCCTACTGAACATGAGGCTGTGGGGTCTGAGCACATTTTGATCAACACGGGAGGGAAATGAAACAGAGGAGAAAGAGTCCCAAGTGCACAAGAATAACCTCGAGCCAGCCTTGCTTCTAGCTACCAAAGCTCCCTCCCACCCCTTTCCTTCACTCACCATTTCTCACTGCCAAAGATGTAACCCCATGAGCCCCTCTGTTTTCTCCATCTGAAGCCAATTATTTCTCAATGCTGTTTGGAAGATTTTGTAACTCTTTGCATTGAGCTGACAAATGGTGTGTTCTCCAGAGGAAGCTCAAAGTTCAGCTGTTTACAAACAAGCAGAGAGAGAGAGAGAGCGAGAGAGAGAGAGAAAGCCAGTTCTCCCCACATGTTGCACAGATAGAGGAATGTGAAGGATCAAGTACTTTCAGCCTCTCCTTCCATTTCCCGTTGGATCCTGCTTATTTGGAAAGGGTGGTGCATCTTACCACTCGCCTGTCA